>NW_020624376.1:1790106-2109842 GCF_003573695.1 Papaver somniferum | reverse complement strand
TGCCGATGTCATGGAGAAATAATCTACAGTCCTTTTGTCTTCCGCATTGGAAATCACTAGAGAAATTGAAATGGCTTTCTGTATTTCTAGATACTTGTAAATAGGAGAAAGGCTGTGTTTTATTTAATTTTTTATAGGTGACCTCTATTCGAGAATAACATCTCTGTAGGAATGGTTGTATATAAACACACAGTTATTCTTATATGGACTATGGAGGGGTTAACTGCATATTACGAGCTTTCCAAAGGTGTGTATTTTGCTTTTGCAAACAGAACAAGTGTACATAGAAGGTGCGAATCAGTGAAATGCACACACGTATTGTCTTTACATTGTTGAGCCTGAAATATGTGTGCACAATATTTGACTTAGTTTTTCAGCTTTCGAGTAATTAAGTGCCTGCAAATTAGTAGATCTCAGATTTCTGCACTGCAGCCACATATCGCAAGATTTTCTAGATACCACACTCTAGTTTAATTGTTTTAATTAATCTAAAGCAACTCCAATAAAAACAAGAATCATTTGTTAATTAGTGATAGGACTTTACTCCAGAGGGACTTTTGTGCATAATTCACCCACCCTTAATGCTTTTTATTAGTCTTTATCTCTTTGTCTCACTCTCTCTCTCTCTCCCTCACACACATCATGTCTGCTAGAGAATTGGGTTATTGTGATCACCGATCTCAGGAAGAAATGATTGAGATTAAAACTTTACTTAAAGTTCTTGTTGAATCCCAAGCTAAACTAGATGGATCTCAATCTATGATCTTAAACTCTCAGTTAAGTACTCAAAACCAGATATTAGAGATATTAAAAAGCATTGAGAACGCAAGTAATAATAATAAAAGGGACAAGGATGGACATAAGGTTTTCCAAAACCCATCATCATCCCATTGTCATAAGCAGCAAGGTATGTAATATATGTACACATATATTTCATTTGATGTAGCCAAATAGTTTCTATATTTGAGATCTGATCGGCTTTGTATATTTTAGCATTGACATCATTACCGGCAACATTATTGACACCAGAAGGAGATACTGGCAATAGTAATGCTACAGATGAAATAGCAGAAAAAGTAAAAAGGACAACAACGGTAGTGTACGAGGAGACCACACAGGCGGTATCTGATGATAATCATAATGAAAAATATCAGCAGCAGCCATTTGACCGACAACTTAGTGAATTCACAGGAAATCATACGACCATGGAGCACAACCTTAGATCTAGTAAGCTGATTTCATTCTAATAGAGAAAAGAACATGATGGCAAGAAGAAATTTTTGCGTTGAATTTTAGTTTTGGAATATATTCTGATGTTTATTGTTTTATTGCTTATGTATATTGTCTAACTGATATAAGAGAGTGATGAGGGGATGAGTAAAAAGTATGTTTTGGATGAATACGAGCAACTATACTATGCAGCATACGATGGTGACTGGGAAAAAGCTAATAACATTTTAGACAATAATCCAAAAGCGATTCGAGAAGTGATCACTGAAGAACTAGAGACAGCTCTGCATATAGCCGTGCACAGGAATCACCTGGTGTTTATAGAGGAGATTGTGAGATTCATGCCACCTGAAGTACTGGAATATAAAGCAAGATGTTTTGAATCTACAGCACTTCACTTTGCTGTCATGTATGGAAATCTCAAAGCAGCTGAGGTAATGGTTAAGAAGAATCGGATGTTGACCCAGATACGCAATTGCGATGGAAGGGTACCCCTCGCTCTTGCTCTTATGTATACAACAGATGCACAGAAAGAGATAGTTGAGTACCTTTACTCTGTAACTAGAGATGAGTACCCAAGTCCGTTCTCGGGTCATGGTGGTGCTAGCCTGTTATGTGATGCAATTAATGAAGAGTTTTACGGTATGTATGCAAAACCAGTTAACATAGATATACTATTATAGGTATTGTTGATTTTTTGCACCCGATAATATTTTTATGGGCTTTCCAAGTTCTATCTCAGCACCCTTTCATGATATGAATTTAATCTTTCAAAAGTTAAAAAGCTTCATTCTACTTGTATTTACTTAAAACTAACTATCGTGTTTGTAGATATAGCGTCATCTCTTGTCCTACGATTTCCAGGGTTGGTGAGTACGAGGTCGAAGTGGTCTAAGCAATATGGATTTGAAATACTTGTTGAGAAGCCATTTACTTTTTTAAGTGGAGCTAGACTAACATGGTGGCAGCGTTGCATTTATTCGTGTTAGTTATTCATGGATATTAGTTCTGTGTATACTTCTTTTTCTTTCCCTATTCGTACATCTGAATTCAAATGCTCAATTATCTAAATATGTATTTGGGGTGTGTGTTCCAGTAATTCAAGTGGACATGGATTCTGCACATTGTCATGACAACAAAGTAGAAGAGAAAAACTCTTGGAGGATAGATGAAAGGAACAAAAGAGAAAAAGATAACTGTTCAGAGAGCTCAGAAAGCAGTGAAACAGACGAAGAGAACCCTTCACAAAGCATAATAGGGACCAATAATGAGGATGCAGGGAACCCTTCAAAGACCTCAGAAGAAATCAAAGGAAATGAAAAGGGTCTTTCGGAGAGCTCAGAATTATCCTTACCAACTTGTAAAGACTCGTCGATAATTAAGTGCATCTCAATCTTCATCATGCCTTACCTGATGCGAGGTTTTTCTTTCCCTTGAGATAAATTTGGTTGCTACTTTTTTTTAGTTTTTTATTAAAAATATTTTTTGTGTTTTCACGTTGTTTAGGTTACTTACCAATTACCATACATGGATCTGATGCCAGTTAGTCTGTCTAGCTAGGTCATTAATCTTTAAGAAATGAGGTTCTAAAATTAGGGTGACTTGATTTTGATTGTCATCAGTGCCTCATTTCAAACAATTGTACAAGCAAAAGTTGATGCACAAACAGGCTTTGGCATTGGTCCAAAATATGTTGAGACAACTCGATGAAACATTGAACAGGAAAGAGATGCTAGAGTTTTTTGACAGTTCTACCTTCATGAAAACAGCTATAAAGCATGGATCCACAGAGTTTATAATGGCGAGTCTTGAGAAATTTGGTTGCCTAATTAAGCATGAAATGTCGGGACAGACAATGGCACAAATGGCTGTTGAAGAACGAAATGATACTATTTTGAATTACTTATGTGAAACTGCTGATATTATGGGGAGAAAAACGGATCTAGTTTCTAAAGATGATAAAAGTTATAACACTCTCTTGCACTATGCCGCCAAGTTGGCACCTTCTGCTAAACTCAATTTGGTTTCTGGTGCAGCTCTGCAGCTGCAACGGGAATTGCAGTGGTTTAAGGTATGTTGGGGTATTTTAATCTTACCAACAACTGCAAAAGATTTTCATATCAAGCATGTGGATGATAAGGGGAATTCTAAGTTCAATTCAAAACATCACCTAACCCCCCTGCACCTTTTAATACTTTAATTTTGTGGTTACCTCATTTCCTTTCAGGGTGTGGAGCGGATCTTACGCTTCAAAAATAGGTGCAGGACAAATGGAGACGGAAATACAGCTCAACTTATATTTACAGAGGAACATAAAGGCTTGGTTGAGAAAGGCGAGAAATGGATGAAGGATACATCTGGATCTTGCATGTTAGTAGCTGCCTTAATTGCTACTGTAGCATTTGCAGCTGCCTTTACCGTCCCTGGAGGTAATATTAATGATAGTAATGACGCCAAGAATGGCACCCCAGTTTTCCTCGGAAGGACATCATTTATGGTCTTTGCAGTAGCAGATGCTTTAGCTCTTTTCTCTTCTATATCTTCGGTACTTATGTTTTTAGCTATATACACATCACGGTATGCAGAAGAAGATTTCCTCAAGTCTCTACCACAAAAACTGATCATAGGTCTTGCAACTCTGTTCATATCTATGGCCACCATATTGGTAGCTTTTAGCGCATCACTGTTTATTGTCCTTGGAGATATATTTGCATGGGCACTGATTCCTATAACGCTACTAGGTTGTGTTCCAGTAGTCTTGTTTGCATTTTTGCAGTTACCATTGTTTGTCGAATATGTGCGTTCTGCGTACTGGGGTAACCTCTTCTGGAAACATAGATATATTGAACCTGCAGTTGATCTTTATAATGATACAAAGAAAGATAGTTGAACTGTCAGGTGGTATGGAATGAATTTTGTCCACTATGTTGCATTTTAATGTGCTGTTCTTAATTTTATGGCATGTCAGTATTTGTTGTTAGCTGTTTGGCTCCAGCACAGCTCAGCCCACAATGTCACATGCTGGGCGTGCTACATGCTGTGTTGTGATATGCCGGAGATTAAGACATGTCGTGCTGGCCGGTGCGCTGTGTTGTACTGTGCCAGAAAAATAGACGTACTGTGCCAGTGTGCCTAGTATATCTATTTTATGTTTTCCAAAAAAATAATATTTTCCAAATATTTAGGGTATGCTGTTATAAAAATAAGTGAAAGTAAAAAAAATGCGGAATAAATAATCTTTTATGAAATATACACAAAATGTGAAATATTGTGCCATATTCCGTAATGTTTTATGCATGTTATGATATGACGTTTTTTTACCATATTCTGTAATATTTTATGCGTGTTATGACGTGTTTTCTTCACGCGCCATGTTGTACTATGCCATGTGATTATCCATACCAACGTGCCAACCAGCACAACCCACATATTTTGTGCATGTTATGACGTGTTTTCTTCACGTGTCATGTTGTACTATGTCAACCTGCCAACCAGCACAACCCAACCTGCCAACCAGCACAACCCACGAAGTTCCGTGTTGTGTGGTGTCGACGTATCGCACCGGGTTAAGTTATTTGGCGGGCTGGCTCAAATTTTAGAACCGTTTTTTGGGGACTACTCAAAAATGGTGGGGGACTACTCTCCATTTTTTTGGTTGGATATTAGAAGTAATAATGAGTCATCCCTTATCTAACTTTTCTTCTAATACCAAATTTGCCCTTGATAATTAAATTAGTGTAATGATTAGTGAGTTAATTAATGATTAGTGAGATTAAATTAATAATTTGATTTTTTTTCAAAAAAAAAGAATTATAGAGAGGGAGAAGATGATAATGAAGATGAGGGTTTTGGAAGAAAATATTTAGATCTTTTTCTTTAAGAGGCAGAACAAGAGTATGATGTTTTGGGCATTCACGGATACTTCAAATTTAGTTAACGGTGTTTGAATTGGCCAAAACATTCCTAAAAATCAACAATTTACAAATTGATTTCGGTTTCGTTAAAAAAGTTCGGCTACAACATTTGAAGAACATGTAGCCGAACTCATTCTGCAAGTGTAGTTCGGTTAATGTTTCTAAAAACACAGGTAGCCGAACTCAGCTTTAATGGAGTTTTTTCTTTCAGAGAAAAGTTCGGTTAGGAGAAAAAAATTGCGACGTAACCGAACTCAATATATAGGTTTTCAGAGAAAAGTTCGGTTAGGAGAAAAAAATTGCGACCTAACAGGAAAAAAAATTGTGACGTAACCGAACTTTTTTCTGAAAGAAAAAACCTCCATTAAAGTTGAGTTCGGTTAGTTCGACAAAGTTTTTCAGATAATCCTAGCCGAACTTTTGTCTGCAACTTCCATTTTCAACTCATTTTGATGATAACTTCTCATTTGTTCAAAGAAAAATGAATGAAAAGTAATGGGTTTGTTATGATTTTGATTTTGTTTTGTTAACGATTTAAATTAAGCTATATATAGAGGTGGCGGTGGTGGTGATTTGAGGTGGTCGGTGGTGGTGAGCAGCGGTGGTGATGGGTAGAGGTGGTTATATATATAGGCGGTGGTATTGGGAGGAGGTGATTATATATATAGGTGAAGGGTAGGTTAGTCATTTCCACACTTTAGGACACCCTTTATAAATATAGGGTAGACATTCTTATAACAAAGTAGTCCCCCACCATTTTTGAGTAGTCCCCAAAAAATGGTTCAAATTTTAGGGTGTTGTGCTGGGCTCGTGATGGCCCGACCCAATTTGCACCTCTAATCCTACGGGTGGATTGCTAAAGCCTTGTAATTGAGCCAGTCAATGTTGATTGTTTGCCTGATGTGCTCTGCTTTTTTTAGTTCACTGAAGAAATTATGATCTGACATCAAAAGCAGAAGCTGCATAGCTCTTCTAATTTCAAAAGCTTTCCATATGTAAGAGTGGTCCATTGTTCCAAATGGTAGAAAGAAAAGACATTCACTCAATTAAATGTGGTTACAGTAGAAAGAAAACTTCAGTCACGGATTCTTTAACCGGTGCCCCAAGTATGAGCTGAAGCTTCTCACCCCAGCAAGGTATCTGCTTGCAGTACCAACTTTGCTTCAAACCGAAATTTTAGAGTCCCGAGCAGACATGTTGTGCTGAGAAGATGACTTCTGTTTTCCTGCAGTTCTCCTCTTTGAACTTCCTCTTCCGCCTCTTGAATCCTCCAAGCCTCCTTCCGCCTGACAGGAAGGCAGCAACATATCAATACTAACACTTGATCAGGAACTTTAAAGTAAATAGCATTTTGTCAAACTTTTGAAAGCCACACACTCACCCCTAAACAGAAACTCTGACCATGAGATTC
This sequence comes from Papaver somniferum, assembly GCF_003573695.1. Classification (NCBI taxonomy): domain Eukaryota; kingdom Viridiplantae; phylum Streptophyta; class Magnoliopsida; order Ranunculales; family Papaveraceae; genus Papaver; species Papaver somniferum. The sequence continues at coordinate 2,103,287 of NW_020624376.1, read as the reverse complement.
GGCCGGTCTAAAGTCCATTTGCTCCCATCCGGAGTAACTATTTAAGTCTGCACAGTTTCGCTTAGAACTCGTGTTTGTGCTGTTGTTTCTACTGTTTGAAGCTGGGAATGATGGAGCAGAATTGAAAGCTTGCATATTACCTTGGACCATAGCCTCAAACAATACTTGAAGGTCCTCAAATGTTTCTGCCTTGGAATTTTCCTGTTACAATTCAGAGGAAGTGCAAGGTCAAATAGAATTCCACCAGACTCTAAAACACATAGAATTTAGAAAGTCCATAACACCCACCCCACATGAAGAAATAGAAATTTTAAGAAGTACAGGATAGTTAAGAGTTAAGGCCATAGGAATCGAGGAATTATAACCATTGCCTGGACACGGCAAGTTAGCTCACGATACATTTCCTATGACCTCTCACTCTCACTCATTTCACACCCCACATCATGTGATTGTGGTCACCAAACTGCAGAAGTTTGGCAATCATTTTCACCCAACCACTATGGATTAAGGATGGCGGCAAAATTTAGAGGTCAATTTTCCCTTCCTTCATCTTTTTCATGTCGTTTTCGATTCTTGAGAATGATCATTATCAAATAGAATAAAAAAGGCCCACAACAAGCATGAGTACTATTTACAAGCACAACTACGGTATGGGATTTTTTCAAATTTTAAGATGCAATAAAAAATGATTTATGCTCATATACTTCACCAACAATATACGGACATGAAGTGCTATTCATCGAGACAAACTAGCCATTGGAAAAACCGAATAAGCACCAACTACCAATAGAGTTAACTCGAATTTACAACTATGCGCATAATCCAGCACGGCACGAACAAACATATCTACTTCAACTTGGATCTAGTAAAGTCTTTCATCCAGAAATGAGCTGGACACACTAAGAAATTTCTTAATATGCAAGTTGCAACTCAAAGAAGCATCGAATCTAGACTAGCTAAAAAAAAAAAAATCGACGTCGGTAAGCTTGCAAATTGCAACATAGTAAACCCTATTCACTCTAATGCAATACCTTTGTGCATCATTATCAAACCAAGTTAGTTGGCAAGTTGCAAGTATAGTGGGGTCTAAAAATACCCAAAAATAGAATATGACATCAAAAGTCACTTTTAGCCTCCATAAAAGACAATGATTTTTGTCTATGTTGATCGCAGAAAAAGTCAATTAAACATTGAATTTGAATAAACAATTCATAGACATAAAGTTTCGACAACTTACAATGGGTTTAGTTTGAGCCATTAAATCAACCATTTCTCCCAAAAAATCTCCCATTTCCTACAAAAATCATACAAAAAATCAACATCATTAAGACAAAGTGGGAGAAAAACTAATACAAACTTTGGGACTTATTTTCTGACTCGTCTGACTCAGATTCATTCATCTTAAATATTAAGATCTTCTATACATCACTTTCCAAGTCAGATGGATATCAAGCAGCCAACATGGTTAAATGCTTCAAACAAGTTCTAAACCAGACTGCTCTAGTGACATAGGACAATACTACCTGACTCAACCCAGTCAGACTCAGTAAGATACTCGAAAATGATTCCTCCCCCCAAGTTTTGTCCCCAGGATTCCAACTGACCAACAATCTGACATATGAATCAGACTCCAGTTAGATTAAGAGCCAAAAGACACTACTATCTGACTCCACTGAGTCAGATCCATAATTTCCTTTTCAGCAATATTCATACTTCAGTCAGATCTAGAGCATAAGACACAACGATCTGACTCCACCGAGTCAGATCCATAATTTACTTTCCAGCAATGTGACCTAAGATTCAGAGCCGAGTCAGATTCATAAAAAAAATCTCAATACTTACATTATCGTCGTCGTCATCATCATCATTTTTGTACAATCCTAAATCATACATGAATCTTTTATTCGCATTTGATAAAACTGTAAAAAAAATTAAAAAAAAAAAGTTCAGATTTTTGAAAAGTAAAATAAAACCACAATCAATTACAGAAATGATTAAGTAATTAATTTACCAGAATAAGCTTCTTGAATTGATTGAAACTTCTTCTTAGATTCCTCAATAAACTTCGAATTCCCTGAAGCTGAACATCTATCTGGATGCCATCTCTGTGAAAAAAAATAATCAATCAAAAATCAAACATAAATGCGAAAAGATCAAAACTTTATGAGAAACCCAGTTTTAAAATCAAAGAATCTAACCATAGCTAACTTCTTATACGCATTCCTTAACTCTGAAACCGTACATTCTTTCTTGACCCCCAAAACAGAGTAAAAATTTTCACCCCCACTAGCCATTGATTTTATGTAAATTCGACAAATTGATTCAAAACCCACTATGATTTTGGGATGATTTAACTAAAAACCGTGTCCAAAGACTACATCTTCATTGAATCAACCATGGGTTTTTGTTAAAAGATGAACCAAAAATTCTGTTTGTATTGAAAACGTCACGTTTAATGAGAAAAGGAAGAACGTATAGTATTTATCAGAAGAGTCTAGAAAAACAGAGGTTGTTTTATTTTAGATTGATGGTTGCGATTGGTTGGTGCAAGGTGACTATGTACATAATCGAGAAGGTTCTTCTTCTTCATTTTCATTGTGTGAGTTACATGTGTGAGAGACCAGAAGAAAATATCTAGTGTGGTGGGGCCGATATTTTTGAACCAATCTCTTTTAAGGTTAGGGTTGTGGTGGGTCCTAGGGGGAGTTTGGGTTCATAGGCTTTTCCATTTTAGGGTTCGGGATAGTTTTTGTGGAGGTGAAGGTGGTTGTTGGGAGGTGATGAGGATTTTGATTACCTAGCTAATGGGATCGTGAATTAGTTTGGGTTTGAGTTGAGGAAAATCTTTAACAATAATTCCAAAATTTTGTTACATCATCCGGGATAAGCTTGATTAGAAGTAGGGTGAGTCATTTTTAGCCAAGTGGCATTAGTGTCTGATGGGAATTATGGATTTTATTTTGGATCTTGCTATGAGGAAATTATGGTTTGGTCCATTTATAGTCGAGACTACAACAATTTGGTTCTGTGGTAAAAAAAAAAAAAAACGTTTTCTGTTTGGTTCATAATTATTTGAAAATATCGATCAAGTGGCATTAGTCTATTTGGCTAAATTGGATCCTACTGTGATTAATTTGATCCTACCACTACAAGACAAAAAAAAATAATTTAAAGTAAAATGGATAACCCCTTATCCAATTATTTTACTAAATGGCAAAACCACCACTGATTGATTAGTGCTAATTTGGATGATTAAATGATGTTTAATCAAGTTAACCCTGAAATCAACTACTATTAATTCATCGTCAAAAACTCGATTTTTTTTTTTTTCAAAACTCGATCCAGAATCGGTTGATGTTAGTGCATTTGTAAACCGATTCTGGGTTGGGTTTTTTCAAAGGATGAAGTAAACCCAGAATCGAGTTTTTTCAATATATATATAAACCGATTGCGGGAATCGGAGTTTATATATGCCCACATAATACGATTATGCCTTACTTTCATAAACAAAATATTCCTTACATGGTTTAGGAAATTAGCGCATTACATATATAGGATTCAGTATGGGTATTCTAGAATTTGACACGTCAAATGTTCGTCAATGAACCTCCGAGCACGTCGGTACAACGTCGTATATTCTCTGTGGTGAATGAACTTAGTTTCCCCATTACGAATTCTCCATAGCCCATTGAAACGTTCCAGCTGAAATTCAGTGAATTTTTAAATGTTAGTATGCGAACTTTTAACGATGACATAAGTATAAATATTATCGGATTACTCACTTTTTCTCTAAGAGGAGCTTGTGGATGATGTTGGTACGCCATGTTTCTAACTTTAACATACTCTCGTATTGCACTTTTTATGTAGTTCAATAGGAATGCCAAGTCTCTCCATTTACGGTTTAACTCTCTTCCAAAACATTGAATAGATTTCATTCGGACGTTAACAGAACGTATTAGCAAATGATTTAACGAGACACAAATCTTCATGCGGTTTCCACTCCATTTTCTAGGCTAAGTGTGTGATGTGGGAGTGGCTCAAAGAGGTTTTCTTTATATAGATAAAGACTCAACGACTATTTTTTTCAAATTCAATTCGAACAATCGGAGTTTAGGTATGTCCACATAGCCCGTTTGTGTCCTCGCAAAATCATAAAAATTGTGCCTCTCAATAATAGGATTTTAATATTGCACATGCAATCCGGTTCTTGGCGAAAAAAGTTACAGAAGAACTGCCACTTTTCCATGCAAGAATCGGATTACAAGTGATGCCAACATAGACCGATTATAGAAGTTGTCAAAATATGCCTCTCAATAATCAGGTTTTAATGTGTCACTTGTAGTCTGATTCTTGGAAAAAAAAGGATACAAAAACATTGTCACTTTTCATCACAGGAATCAGATTACATGGGATGCCCACATAAACCGATTCTGAAATTGTCCCCCTGGAGAATTGTCAGAATCAGATTTTATACAAGTACATGTGAACCGATTGTGGCAGAAAAAACTTACAGAATCATGCATTTTTTGCACACGAACATTGTAGTTGGTTCCTTTGTCGCGTCTTGGACAAACACAAACAATTTTCAAAATAAACCAGATTCAGTCATTCATAAACTAAGAATATAACCAAACATAATTCGACAATAAGTTTAAGACATAAGTTTTGACACCATAATTATCCATAGTTAAAGACAAAGACATGAGTTTGAAACTATTCATTCATCAACATCCCTAGGGATACACATGGGTCGGATTAGGTCGGTTTTGGCCTCACCCACCACCCAATCCACAGATGGAGGGTAATATAAGTTGTCACCCGCAACCAACCCAACATTACAATGTGTCGGTTTTCACCCGACTCACATTACTGTGGGTTGAATCGGGTGGGTGGTGGGTTACCCACCATAAAATACAATGAACATTACATTACAGTTACAGACTTACAGTCTCACTGTTAAACTTACTTGTATACAAATAACTAAGACTCTTATAGATTGGATGTAATAGCTTTTATCAAAAATCTGATCCCAAGTCAAGTGTAGACAATTAACATCATAAGAAGTTACTTAAAATTGTTTAAAAAATAAAAATCTAGAGAAGTAAGAAGTTGGTGCAAAGTTGCAAAGTGATAAAGCTAACAATAACAAGAAATGAGTTAACTGTTCAAAGCTCATAAGATAAAAGAGTTAATTACTATTGCCTGCTGGTGCTGCTGTGATTTGATTTACAAAGCGAAAAGAAAGTGAAAAAAAAGAAACTGAGTCTGAGAGGGAGAGAAGAGGTTGTCGCTGAAGGGAACTGAAGAGAAGTTAGCGATGACTAGGGTTAGGGCATTATATATCATTACTTCAACGGCTATGGTTCATCTAGGATTAGGCCTATCAATGGTAGCTATCGAAATAGATATGGCCTCTACCATATCCGTTATCGATAAGATTACCGGATATCCGATATCCGATAATATCCGACGGATATTGTCCTTGGAGATATATTTTCATGGGCACTGATTCCTATAACGCTACTAGGTTGTGTTCCAGTAGTCTTGTTTGCATTTTTGCAGTTACCATTGTTTGTCGAATATGTACGTTCTGCGTACTGGGGTAACCTCTTCTGGAAACATAGATATATTGAACCTACAGTTGATCTTTATAATGATACAAAGAAAGATAGTTGAACTGTCAGGTGTTATGGAATGAATTTTGTCCACTATGTTGCATTTCAATGTGCTGTTGAGCTGTTCTTAATGAACTATAATTTTGGGCATACCAAAATCTTCCAAGGCATACTGAATGAAGACAAAAAAGGTTGTGAAATAGCAAAATCAGATAACCCCTTAACCCAAAAAATTTTTAATGACAAATCTTCCCTTTACGTATTAGTGTTAATAATCTTGATTAGTGATTAAATATTTGTTTAGTGATTAAAATAATTTTCAGAATTATAAGAGTTGTTTAGATGAAAAATTTGAGGAAAAAAAAATCAAAGTTTTGGTTTGGTTAAGAAGGAGAGAAAGAGAAGGAGAAAGTGAGAAAATTCTAATTCTTGATTCAATGGAGGATGAGGAGGGTCATCATTCATCTAAAAAACCTAGGAAAATACATATCAACTACAACAATGATCCAGAAATGGCTGATTTCTTCGATTATGAGAATGATTTTACACCCACTCAAACTCAAGCTCAAACTCAAACACAAACTCAAGATGATGATTTTTATGAGCCAAATCCTGATGATGAAGACATTGATGAGGAACCCAATGCTTCTAATACACAGGTACACTTACATCATATACTTAATCTCACTTATATAGCTCTCAATTATCAAAAGTTAGGTTTTTTGAATCATGATTCGGCGAAACAGGTTGAGGTTCGGCTCACATCTATGAGCCGAATCTACCAATTGATGAACCGTTCGGCTTACTGAATCTGTTTATTGCATGTGCCGAACTGTTTGCTAGACACTAGTTCGGCTTATATGAAAGTTTCATAGTAAGCCGAACAACATCCTGAATAGCTCGGAAAAAAAATAATTACCGGTTCGGCTTATATTTCGAAAATCGTATGAGCCGAACATCAATTTGTTATTTTTTGGGTTAAAATATTGTTATTGGTTCGGCACATATTGAGAATATCGTAATAGACGAACCTCGTTAATGTGCTAGGTTCGGCACATATTATGATTATCGAATACGCCGAACCCCTATGCATCTCTATCTGTGACTAGGTTCGGCTTGAAATTTCATGAAATTTCATGCCGAACTGTTCATATACACTTACAAGAAGCTTTTGTGAAGAACAGTTCGGCTAAAAACGCAACTCAATTTTGAGCCGAACCCAACACTGTAACCGTCATTTAATCGATGAAAAACAGCAAATAGGAGATTGGGTTTGTAAAACTTGCTTTCTTATCCTCATTTCCGGAGTTGGAGATGCAGTTGGTTCAATTTCTGGTTCAATTGGTGGTTGATTTTCAGTTTCTACACCTTCATCTTCAATTGGTTCTTCTTCTTCAATTGATGGATTAGAAGACGATTTGGTTTGCGTAGTCCCTGCTTTTCTTTGTACGAGTCATTATGTGGTTGAGTTTAATCGACGATCAAATTTTTACGAATCGACAATTAATCACGATGATGAATTTTTTTTTTCGCAGGAGGGGGAAGAGTTCGGCTAGAGGAGGAGGAGGAAGAAGAGATGGTAAGGGAAACTGATTTTGATTTTTTAGAAAACTGATTTTAGATTTTTATATTAAGGGTATATAGGTAATTGAACTACCCATAGGGTACTCCTTATAAGGTCACCCAAGATGGGACTATTGTTTTGTATACCTAGAAAGATTTTGGTATGCCCAAAATCAGGGTTCTTCTTAATTTTATGGCATGTCAATATTTGTTGTTAGCTGTTTGGCTCCAGCACAGCTCAGCCCACAATGTCACATGCCCGGCGTGCTACGTGTTGTGTTGTGATATGCCGGAGATTAAGACATGTCGTGCTAGCCGGCGCGCTGTGTTGTACTGTGCCAGAAAAATAGACGTACTGTGCCTCAGGGGCGGAGCCAGCCCATTGCAAGGGGTTGCATTTGCACCCTGCCCAGCTGGATCCAAAGCCTATTTTAGGCCCAATCAGAATTTTTTTTGTATATATAAGCCCATTTTTGCTTTTTTGCAACCCTAAAAAAAAATTGTTCCCATAGCAAATTTTTGCACCCCTTCCCCATAATTTTTGGCTCCGCCCCTGCTGTGCCTAGTATATCTATTTTATGTTTTCCAAAAAAATAATATTTTCCAAATATTTAAGTTATGCTGTTATAAAAGTAAGTGAAAGTAAAAAAAAAATGCGGAAGAAATAATTTTTTATGAAATATACACAAAATGTTTAGGCCTGTCAATGGTAGCTATCGAAATAGATATGGCCTGTCAATGGTAGCTATCGAAATAGATATGGCCTCTACCATATCCGTTATCGATAAGATTACCGGATATCCGATATCCGATAATATCCGACGTATATTCAAAAATATTTTCGTTATCCGTTCCGATAATAATGTCGGTTATCCGATAATATCCGATAGTACTTCATTATGATAAAAATAATTTAAGTTCTTTTTTAGTCTTTCTTTAATTTCATAAATTACAAAAAAATAATAATCAAAGGAACCCTAAGGAAATTCGACTAAACAAAACCAAATGCCTTGATCAAATGCACAAATTTGACTATAAAATTATTATATTAAATTAGATTTAAACAAAACTCAAATCGTCTCCATCAATATTGAAAAATTCTCCGCTTTTCTCACAACCAATAAAACTAGTTGTGTTTTTGTTCTTCCATAATATTTTTGTTTCTACCACTCTTCACATACTACCAAGCTAACAACTAAATATATTACTCAAAAAAAATATAAAAAAAATTGCATATGCATTCTTTAACGGATATCGGATATTATCCTATAGGATAATGCCTTTTCCGTATCCGTTTCGTTAACGTAAGAATATCCGATAAGGTATCCGTATTCGATATTCGTTATCCGAAATTTTGGATAATATCCTAACGATTCGGACGGAATCGGACGGATATCGAATATTCGGTTATCCATTGACAGCCCTATTTAGGATAGGTAATCTAAGGGTTAGAATTAACTTAGAAATATTTAGGCGGGTGGGTGAGTTGATCGGGTGAGGGAAGATGTCACCCACAGTCGACCCACCATACGATGGGTTTTGATGATGTGACCCATAGTCGACCCGCTCCTAAGTGGGTTGGGTCCGGTGCGGGTAATTTCAGGAGGGTATGTATAGGGTTGGTGGATTGAGTCGGTTTTGTGAAGCCCTAAACATCCCCACCACGACCCCCCCCCACGACCACGACCACCTCGTCCTCGTTTAGCAGTTGGGGCTCTGCTCGATGCACCTTTAGAATACTTTTTTAGGGCGACTCTCTTTTTCTTTTTCTTTGGCTCCTCCTCCTCCATATCTTCCCCAAATTTTGCACCCGCTTCTACATCTTCGAGGCTGTTCAATTCATCAATCAACTTTTCATTGGCCTAAACATTTTTTCCTTGCCTGATTTCTAGTTGTGCTTGGGATATCAAGTGCCCGATTCGTCTTCTTTGTTTCCATTTTAAACAACAAATATTAAACAAATAATTCTAATACAATTGAAAAAAACGTAATTGAGAAATAATATGCACCAGGATTCGTCTTCTCTGTTTCCATTTAGTTCCTGTCATCCCTCGAAGCCTTTCTCAACTCGTTCAACGAGTGTGCAAGGATGGCAGTGCCCCAAGAGTATTTGTGGATCTTGTTAAATGGTTGCAACAACTGAATAAAGTTGGCGTTCACACGGGCACCAGAAACGTCGGGAAAGATAAATTATCCTAGGACGTAGAGGACATATGCATTGGTCGTGGCGAAGATACGTTCCTTGGTTACCTCTTTTCCCTCAACATGAAGTTTATTTGTTCCACTGAATAGTTCCCTCAACTTCGAGAGATGGAATATGCTCTGCTTATATTTGCCTACTAGCATTTGTGACTTGGTCATCTCCTCTTCCCATTGGAACACTTCCTTGGTGAACGCGTAAATCTTTTCCCAGTCAAGCTCTTGCACGTACTCTTTGTGTTTCACGGCTTTACGATCTATGCTTAGCCCGGTATGAACTTCGCATCATCTGCAGTTATAGTGATTTCGCCAAACGGAAGATGCAAAGTATCCATTTCCCCGTAATATCTCTCGGCAAAGGCGGAACAAAGAGGTTTGTCGTAACCAAGATCCAAATTCTCGACCGCAGGCAACAACCCCGTAGATTTGACTAGCTCAATTACTTCATCAACTTCTCCAGTGGTTGATTCTATTGCTTGCAGTGGCCAATTCCTTATCATACTCACTGATGTTCCTGGCTTTATACGACGAACGACATCCCTGTGGTCCTATAAAACAAAAAAAAAACAATGGACAATAATCAAAACACTACACAGATATAAATGTTTTATATTACATAACATATGGTTTAGGTACTTACTATGGTATGGCAGACGACCGCGGCCCAACTCTCTTTGTACCCCCATAACACCTGTCCTCCATCACCGGGTAACCCTTTCACATGATATTAGGGCCTCGAGGAAACATCTTCTCCGGGTCGGGCATGTGGTACCCTTTCTCTTTCTTGTTACCATCTCTCTTACCATCTTTCTTACCATCTTGAGCGTCTCCTCCTTGGACTTGTTGTTGAACTTCTCCTCCTTAGACTTGTTATTCAACTTCTCGTATCTGTCTATCACATTCATCCTCACTTTCTTCTCCATCACCTTCATCCTCACTTTCTTCTCCATCATCCTCATCCTCACTTTCTTCTTCATCACCTTCCTCACTTTCTTCTCCATCACCTTCCTCACTTTCTTCTCCATCACCTTCCTTGCTACCACTTTATTCTCCGTCGCCTTCCTTTCCACCACTTTCTTCTTCATTAACTTCCTCCTCACCACTTTCTTCTTCAACAACTTCTCTATCACCGCCTCCTTCTTCAGCAGGTGTATCAGAATCAGATTCTTCTTATGCTGTTTGCTCCGCTTGAGGTGGTAGGTCATTTATGTGGATCTCTTTGACTTTACTCCACGAGCCACTTCGGTAGAAAGCATTTAAATTTTGACCACCCTCTCAACGAGGTCTCAAACTCTGAGGAGAATCCAAATCATTTTTCCTCTTATATTTCTTTTCGGCTTAACGATGTTGCTTGTCCTTGTTTTACCTATAAAATACGGAGATAAGAGACAAACAACAATGAAATTCAATGCATATTTTTGAATTCAAGGTATACAATCGGTTTACTCGATATACATATAAAGACCGATCCTAACATAAAACATCTATACTCGGTTTATATAAGTGTTAATGTAATCCGATTTTAACAAGAAAAAGTTACAAAAACATTGGGCATTCTTTCTTACAACAATCGGTTTACTCTATACTGTTACAAAACCCTATTGTAACATTACACATCAAAAATCGGATTTTATATATGCAAATAAAATCTGATTATGGCTAAGCAGTGGCTAAACAATCCGGCTATGTGGACACATATGTAATCCGATTCTAACGAAAAAAAGTTACAGAAAAACAGTTATCCCTACGGTTACATAATCGGGCGATGTTGGTATTAACATTGACCGATTATGGTTCAAATTTCTCGAACCAGAAAACACATGCAGCACAATCGGGGTATATAGGAATGAACAACAACCAATTCCTAATACAATCAGTTCACAAGTACATGAACATAGTCTGATTCTGGTAAACCCAGAAAAATTTGATTTCAAAATTTCTAATTTTTGAGTGATTGCATGTTACTAAAACTTAGTTTAGATTATTGGGTTGATAGAAAAGTACCTGATTCGACCCATTTCCTCCTCTTGTTATGCGATTAAAGTTGGTTCGTCGCGAGCAACCGTTTTCTTCTTCGGTTTGTTTCCAATCGCTTGAAAAATTCCGGGATTACTCTCACTAGGATAAGTAATTCCAGTGGATTGTTTGTATCTTGGTAGTTTCGACATTTTATAGAAGAAAAAAAACGATTAATCGTTTTTGGATCGTCGATAATCGACGATGTTTTGGTTTCAAAAAAATGAAAAAAGAGGGAGAAGAAGAAGAGAAGAATCGGTTTATGAGGAGATGGGAATGAAAATCTGATTTTGTTTTTAAGTTTTATATATTATTAAGAGTTAATGGGGGTAACTTGGTAGTACTAATATTTTTAAGGGGGTAAATTGGTAGTTTCATCAAATTTATACACCCCTTATCATTTCCTATTAGATAATAGATGAAGTAATTCATAGGTCCAAATTAATCACAGTAGGCCCCAATTTAGCCAGGTTAGTCTAGAATAAAAACTGTGGAATTTTTTTTTGACACCTATGCACAAGATAAAAACTAATTATTGGTATGAGAAATTGTAAAAACTAATAAAGTATATAAGAGGTTGTTTGAGGGTGAAAACGGTTTCTGTTGATTTTGGTAATTTCGGGTGTGTGGGTGAGAAACGAGTTTAAACCCTAAACAGTACTGCAATGGAGTACTTTAGATTCGAGAGATCAATCTGTACAAATCCGGCCTAAACCAAGAAATGGTCGTTTCAGACTTGCTTCGGTCACAAAGTGAAGGAGAAGGGTTGGTTTTGGGGAGGGAAGCGAAGAGAGTGTTGAGACCAGAATAGTTGATTATGGAAGAGTAGTTGTTTCACGACTTGTATCAGAAAGTGGGAAGCTAACAAATGGAAAGCTAGCTAATGTTTTCCGAGTGTTGTATGCTCCTGACCTGAACTTGTTGTTCGGTGGAAATAGGTAATGCCTATTTATACAAGTCGAAGTGAAACGTACTCTGGTCTCATTAAGAAATGGAAAACGGGTGAGTAGATGGGAGGAGGTGGTAACCGGTAACGCGTGGAATTGATGTTCCATAAAAGAAAGCGTTTCACCATTACTCCATGTATTTACTAACCTCCTCATCCTTATGACACTTTCTTATAACGGGCGTAGTGTACGCCGCACGCTGTAAACCGCCAAACCAATACCCAGTGAGCATCCCCCAGTTTGTGACATGCGTTGATGTCTCGAGTGTTTCCATGAAAAACATGTAGCACGTTATTGTTGTCTGACAAGTTGAGCTTGGGAGACTTGCCGACTCGGTGGTGACCTTCGACGGTCGAGATTTTGCATCTTAAGAGGAAAGGTAGTCGTTGATTATTGCAACCCTTCGTTTGGTAGCCAGTGACATGAAAGCATGATTAGTATGGCTTTAATATGCCCTATTTTAGGTGCGGCCAAAAGTTAGGGTTTTGAATTTGTTTAGGCGCGACCAAACTAGGGCCAAAGGTTGCCATGCGTTAGCTGGTAACCTTGGACGGCTAAGATCTGCACCTTAGATGAAAGAGTGGTCGTTGATTGTTGCAGGCCTTCATTTTGGTATCCGCATAGGGAAGGCCGGCATGGTGGTTGGCATGCCATTAGTACATGTGGCATGGAATGCCTTGGCGCGGTTTGGCGTGGCCAAAACTAGGGTTTTGGGCCAAAGGTTACCATGCATTGTTTGGCAACTCTGGATGGTTAGGATTTGCATCTAGGATTTGAAGGGTGGTCGTTGATCGTCGCATGCCTTCGTTTTGGTAGCCGCATAGGGAAGGCAGGAATGGTATGGCGCGACAAGGTGGTTGGCATGCCATTGGCATATGTGGCATGGCATGCCTTGGCGCGGTTTGGCGTGGCCAAAACTAGGGTTTGGGCCAAAGGTTACCATGCATTGTTTGGTGACCTTGGACGGATAGGATTTGCATCTAGGATTGAGGGGTGGTCGTTGATCGTCGCACGCCTTCGTTTTGGTAGCCGCATAGGGAAGGCCGGCATGGTATGGCGCGACAAGGTGGTTGGCATGCCATTGGCACATGTGAGCATGGCATGCCTTGGCGTGGTTTGGCGAGGCCAAAACTAGATTTTTGGGCTAAAGGTTACCGTGCATTGTTTGGCGACCTTGGACGGCTAGGATTTGCATCTAGGATTGAAGGATTGTCGTTGATCGTCGCACGCCTTCGTTTTAGTAACCGCATAAGGAAGGCCGGCATGGTATGGCGCTGCAAGTTGGTTGGCATGCCATTGGCACATGCGGCATGGCATGCCTTGGCGCAGTTTGGGGTTGCCAAAACTAGGTTTTTGGTCCAAAGGTTACCATGCGTTGTTTGGCGACCTTTGACGGCTAGGATTTGCATCTAGGATTGAAGGGTGGTCATTGATCGTCGCACACCTTCGTTTTGGTAGCCGCATAGGGAAGGTCGGCATGGTATGGCGCGGCAAGGTGGTTGGCATGCCATTGGCGCGGTTTGGCGCGACCAAAACTAGGGTTTTGGGACAAAGGTTACATGCGTTGTTTGGCGACCTTGGACGGCTAGGATTTGCATCTAGGATTGAAGGGTGGCCGTTGATCGTCGCACGCCTTCGTTTTGGTAGCCGCAGAGGAAAGGCCGACATGGTGGGGCCAAGGAAAATGGTGCGGAAGGCTTGGCATAGTGGGGCCAAGGGTTTGGCACGGATGGCTTGGCATGGTGGGGCCAAGGCAAGGTTCGGTTGGTTTGCATGGTAGGTCCAAGGGTTTGGCATGCCATTGGCGCATGTTGTGGATAGGATGGTTGGGAACAAGGCAAGGTGCGGTTGGCTTGGCATGGTGGGGCCAAGGAAAGGTGCAGTTGGCTTGGCATGGTGGGGCCAAGGGTTTGGCATGCCATTGGCGCATGGTTGGCATGCCTTGGCGTGGTAGACGTGGCTGACATGGTTTTCCATCGACACAGTGGTGCGGCTGGCATGGTTGGCATGCCTTGACGCGGAGATGTGGCTGACATGGTTTGTCATTGGCATAGTGGTGCGGCTAGCATGGTCGGCATGCCTTGGCGCGGAGATGTGGCTGGCATGGTTTTCCATCGGCACAGTGGTGCGGCTGGCATGGTTGGCATGCCTTGGCGCGGAGATGTGGCTGGCATGGCTTTCCATTGTCACAGTGGTGCGGCTGCCGTGGCACGGAGATGTGGCTGGCATGGTTTGCCATCGGCACAGTGGTGCGGCTGGCATGGTTGGCATGTCTTGGCACGGTAGCATGAGAATTAGGGTCTGGCATAGATGATGTCAGTCGATGTTAAGGGCTTTGCCGTGGAACATGACCCATAAAAAAAGGTACCCCGGTAATTCTTGCGTAGGCATGCTGATTGATTCAGTAAATGTGTTAATGGTCATAGTGACGTCATGTCAGATGTATAAATTTATGATTTTAACCCTAAGCTAAAGACCACCATCAACATTAAGTCCCATGCTTAGCTCGGAACAGGAGCATTGTTGCGAGGTAAGCATAAGATGGTGACGGGAAAGGACAAAAATCGAAACGACAAGTCGTGGAAAGATGGTCAGGAAGGTCCGACTAACCTTTTTCAAGAGGTAAGGAGAGTCCATGATCCTCGTGTTTTGCGGACTTGCGTAGATTCTATTCGTGGTGTTGACCGTGAAGTGGTGAGATGAAGATCTTCGGCTTAGTATGGCTATGCATCACCTTGTCTGGGTTAGGGAACATCATGACGCTGGCTTGGCGAGTTGTTGATGTTGGCGCGGCAAGTCATGGCGCGACACGATGGTGCAAGGCATGACACGGTTTGGTGAGGCAAAGCGTGCGCGGATGGGGGTGCAAGGCATGACACGGTTTGGTGAGGCAAAGCATGCGCAGACGGCTTGGCCCAGTAGTGGCTTGTCTTGGCGGGCATGGTTGTCTCTTTTCCTTACTGACTCACATAGGAAGTTCTTTCCTTATTCAAAACCCTGCAAGTGTTATTCCCGTAGAAAGGGGGTGTTATTCCTTCTCCTCATGTCACCTTGTCGGTCTTGTTTTCTCCAAGTCTCGGTGCTCACGTGGCCAGGCATTCCCTTATTCGCTAGTACAAAACGGTTTCATTAGAATCTGATATCACGCCTCAATCCGCGGCTAGTAGGAGGCTTTTCTTTTCGGGACCTCATCGCTCTGCTGGTTATAAGAGATGATCTTGAATCCTTCATTTGCACAGGTCGTTCTGAAATCATGTCTATCCTCTATCCTTTCTCTGGTTTTGTAGCGCATAATGGGATCTTCCAATGACAGACATGTCTCCAATTTTTCGGGGAGAAACTTTGAAATCGACGAAAACCATTCTTCTTCTCATGAGGAGGCGTTGAATATAATTTGAAAAAGCGAGGGTCTAACAACACCACCCAATATTTCGCTTAGCAATATGTATGGAATTGTAGGATCAGAATCTCGCAGCAACAATATTTCAGCGAAATGATCAACAACACAACACAACAGCGTCGCAGAACAATTTCAGAAACGATATAATAAACGACGTCAGCTAAAACCATGAGACATATGTGATAATCCTGCGAAAATTAAAGAGTTTGCGAGATTAACATTTGTAAGGTTGCGAGAATGTCGCAATCCATATCCGAAAATAAAGGACAGATTAGCTGTCATCCACTATGTATTTCCTTATAAATAGTCGTTCAACTGTGAGGAGGGGGGAGATCTTTTTTTAGAGAGAAATAAGTAAATATGAGAGAGAAAGTCTAGAGCAGAGGTTATTCTTGATTCTTTTATCCTTTCTTGTAAGAATATTCAAATATTCATCAATAAAATTAAGATTGAAAATCTAAAAATGAGTTGAGTATTAATGAAATCATATGAGGGGTGCAGTGTAGGATTTCCTGCAACTACATAATGGCACTAGAAACAGGGAGAGGCTGAAGATCGAAAATTAAAGATTGTTGTTGAGATTGTTCGAATCAACAAAGTGATTAAATAAATCAGTGGACCAGTTAAAAGAAAAATGATTAGAGTCGACGAAGATAAAAAAAGATTGGAGTGTAATATGATAACAAAAACAATGGTTAATGAATTCCATGAAAACATCAAAGGAAGAATACATAAACGAAATTTTGAAGGAAGGAAAGTTATGGGGGTAGAAAATATATCACCCTTGAAAGATTGGGAAAAACAAAAAATCACATTCATGGCAGCAGAAATACCAAAAGAAAATTTGAATCACACATCTCCATTGGTTATTACAGTGCCTATTACGCGAAAAGAGAAGGAGACAACAACAAAATCCACGGGAGAATGGATATTGAACAAAACTTTAATCGATACAGGAAGTTTAGTGGATATAATATTCTATCATGCATTCAGGGGAATGGGATTTAAAGATGAAGAAATGTCCAATTCAACATATTTTGTTCATGGCTTTGGAAAATCCACAACAAAACCTAAAGGAGAAATAGTGGTACGAATTCCACTAGGAGAGATCGAAACACATGTAACACTATGCGTGGTGGATATGGAATCGCCATATAATATGTTGCTAGGTAGACCATGGATAAATGCGATAAAAGCTGTAGTATCAACGTTGCATCAATGTATTAAATTCCCCACAACAAATGGAATAGGAGAAATCAGTGGAGATGTTGATAATGCGAAATTATGTCATCAAATTGAAGTAAAGCATTATGAAGGACAAGTAAAAAGGAAATTTTTTTGTAGAAAGTTGGCGAAGGAGGCAAAGAAAGAAGAAGAATTTAGAGTATACATGATAACGGCAAAAGAAGGCAAAGGAATACCCAGCGAAATTTCGGAAGAAGGAGAAGGACCTGTGAAAACAATAAAAGAACCAACACCAATGGGAGAATCCGAGTCCAGTTACACTGCCGCAGAAACAACAAAAGAAGTAAACGTTGGGACTATGGAAGAACCTCTAATATTGAGAATTGGAACCAAGATGGATGTAGAAGAAGAAAAAAGAACTGTTAACCTTTTGCGATAATATAAAGATGTTTTCGCAGGAAGCATGGATGAGATACCGGGAATAGATCCATCAATTGCATGCCACAAGTTGGAGATTAACAAGAATATGAGACCATTTAAACAAAGACTAAGAAAAATCGCAACAGCATACCATTCCCAAATAGAAGAAGAACTACAGAAAATGATTGATGCAGGAATTATAAGAGAAGCTAAATACCAAGAATGGATAGCGAATATGGTCATTGTCCCAAGGAAAAACAAAGGAATAAGGATTTGCATAGATTTCACTGATTTAGACAAAGCTTGTCCTAAAGATAGTTTTCCATTACCAGATATTCCTCAAATGGTGGAATCCGCAGCGGGAAATGATAGAGTATCGTCTTTAGATGGGTACAAAGGGTATAACCAAATCCCTCTCGCTGAAAGATCAAGAACATACTGCTTTCTTCGCTCCTAGAGGTTTATATTGTTACACGAAAATGCCATTTGGTTTGCGAAATGCGGGAGCGACATACCAAAGAATGGTAGAAAAGGTATTCGCAAAATGGATACACAAAACATTAGAAGTATAGGTGGACGACATGTTAGTAAAGAGTAAAGAAGCCAAAGACCATGTACAAGACCTGAGGGATATTTTTGAACAAATGCGGCGGTACAACATTAGATTGAATCCTGAGAAGTGTACTATTGGAGTTGCATCGGGAAAAGTTTTAGGCTACATTGTATCAAAAGAAGGAATACAGGTTGATCCATAAAAAGTGCAAGCAATTCGTAACATGCCAACACCAGCAACAATAAAAGATGTACATAAATTGAATGGACTTCTAGCTTCGCTGGGGAGATTCATCTAGCGATCATCAGACAAATTCAAATATTTTTTCGATATACTCAAGAAGGGTGCGAAATTCAAATGGACTGATGAATGCGAAAAGGCTTTTCAAGTGATCAAATAACACTACGGGAAAAATATACATCTACAACTGGAGATTTACAACTCTTCGCTAAACATCGTAGAAAGTCATATGTTTTACAACTGGTTTCAAAGGAAGAATTGTCGTATATCATCGCCTCCAACCCTTAGGAAACAAGGGGTTGCGCTAAGAAAACAAACGACAACTCCTTAAGCAAAAAAGTTGTGACGACATTTAGCTATAACAACTCTGTTCCATAAAGGTAGTGACTAAGCCTATCACAATTTTCACAAGAGTTGTTGAAGAACACCAAAATATGATGATGAAAAATAGTGTTAGATGGGAGATTCGAACATGAACCTACTGCATGGAAGTCTGGCTCATCAACCATCCTTACAGTTCACAAGTTTTGTTTTTTTTTTCTTTTTTTTTTTAATAAAAACGTATAACAACACTTATAAGTGTTGTTGAAGTAAAAATATAGAATGTTGGAAAAAATGAGATTAGAAGGGAGATTCGAACATGAATCTACTGCATGGAAGTCTAGCTCATCAACCATCCTTACCGTTCACAAGTTTTGGTTGTTTTTTTTCTTAATAAAAATGCATAACAACACTTATAAGTGTTGTTGAAGTAAAAATATAGAACGTTGGCAGAAATGAGGATGGGGGGATTTGATCCTCAGCCTCCTGCATGAAAGTCTACACCACTAACCATTCCTACACTATCACAAGTTCTGTAAAGTTTGTGGTTCTTTAATATACTAATTTTAAGACAACCCTTTATAAGAGTTGTGAAACAAAATATAATGCTCAGGCGACTAAGCCGCAAAATATTCTGAAGGAATCTTACTTGTAAATGGATGGATTCGTCGTTCTTACCAAGTTTTCGACTTAGAGTAGTCCACTCACGGCCAGGTTTCGATCTCGGAGCCTGGTTTGCATACAATATGGAGAAATAGGGTTTGTTTACGGTTTCGTAGAATATTCCGAAGGAATCTTACCTGTAAATTGATGGATTCGTCGTTCTTATCAAGTTTCTGACTTAGAGTAGTCAACTCGCATCCAGGTTTCGATCTCCGAGCCTGGTTTTCATGCAATATTCATAAATAGGGTTTTTTTTAAAGTTTCGTAGAATATTCCGAAAGAATATTACTTGTAAATGAATTGGTAGTTCGTAACAAGTTTCTGACTTAGAGTAGTCCACTCCCGGCCAGGTTTCGATCTCGGAGCCTGGTATGCATACAATATGCAGAAATATGGTTTGTTTAAGGTTTCGTAAAATATTCCGAAGGAATATTATCTGTAAATGGATGAATTCGTCGTTCTTACCAAGTTTCTGACTTATAATAGTCTACTCCCGGCCAGGTTTCGATCTCGGAGTCTGGTTTGCATACAATATGCAGAAATACGGTTTGTTTAAGGTTTCGTAGAATATGCCGAATGAATCTTACCTGTTAATAGATGGATTCGTCGTTCTTACCAAGTTTATGACTTATAGTAGTCAACTCACGGCCAGGTTTCGATCTCGGATCCTGGTATGCATACAATATGAAGAAATAGGGTTTGTTTAAGGTTTCGTAGAATATTCCGATGGAATCTTACCTGTAGATCGATGGATTCGTCATTCTTACCAAGTTTCTGACTTAGTAGTCCACTCACAGCCAGGTTTCGATCTTGGAGCCTGGTTTGCATCCAATATGCATAAATAGGGTTTGTTTAAGGTTTCGTAGAATATTCCGAAGGAATCTTACCTGTAAATGGATGGATTCGTCGTTCTTACCAAGTTTCTAGCTTATAGTAGTCCACTCCCGGCCAGATTTCGATCTCGGAGCCTGGTTTGCATACAATATGGAGAAATAGGGTTTGTTTAAGGTTTCGTAGAATACTCCCAAGGAATCTTACCTGTAAATGGATGGATTCGTCGTTCTTACCAAGTTTCTGACTTAGAGTAGCCCACTCGCGGCCAGGTTTCGATCTCGGAGCCTGGTTTGCATATAATATGCAGAAATAGGGTTTGTATAAGGTTTCATAGAATATTCCGAAGGAATCTTACCTGTAAATGGATGGATTCATCGTTCTTACCAAGTTTCTGACTTAGAGTAGTCCACTCCCAGCCAGGTTTCGATCTCAGAGCCTGTTTTGCATACAATATGCAGAAATAGGGTTTTTTTAAGGTTTCTTAGAATATTCCGAAGGAATATTACCTGTAAATGGATGGATTCGTCGTTGTTACCAAGTTTCTAACTTAGAGTAGTCAACTCACGGCCAGGTTTCGATCTCGGAGCCTGGTTTGCATCTAATATGCAGAAATAGGGTTTGTATAAGGTTTCGTTGAATATTCCGAATGAATCTTACCTGTAAATGGATGGATTCGTCGTTCTTACCAAGTTTCTGACTTATAGTAGTCCACTCCCGGCCAGATTTCGATCTCGGAGCCTGGTTTGCATACAATATGGAGAAATAGGTTTTTTTTTAAGGTTTCGTAGAATACTCCCAAGGAATCTTACCTGTAAATGGATGGATTCATCGTTCTTACCAAGTTTCTGACTTAGAGTAGCCCACTCGCGGCCAGGTTTCGATCTCGGAGCCTGGTTTGCATTTAATATGAAGAAATAGGGTTTGTATAAGGTTTCGTAGAATATTCCGAAGGAATCTTACCTGTAAATGGATCGATTCGTCATTCTTACCAATTTTCTGATTTAGAGTAGCCCACTCGCGGCCAGGTTTCGATCTCGGAGCCTGGTTTGCATCTAATATGCATAAATAGGGTTTGTATAAGGTTTCGTAGAATATTCTGAAGGAATCTTACCTGTAAATGGATGGATTCGTCGTTCAAAGCTTCTTGGTTCATAGATTGTATGCCATTATACCAAGTTTGAAGCTCGAATCGACATTGAGCTTCATACTTATCGATTTTGATGATGTATCATGCTAAGTTTGAAGTCAGAACCCTCTCAGAGCTTCTTGGTTCATAGTTTGTATGTTGTTATACCACATTTGAAGTTCGAATCGACACAAAGCTTCATATTCATCAATTTCGATGATGTATCATGCTACTAATGTGAACTAAAGCTACTTTATGACCTGTATGACTAGTCGAATTACTTCATGACCTATGTAACTAGTCGAAATTCAAACCGGAAGCACAAAAAGAAAGCACAAAAGCACAAAGAAACACACCAATTATCAAATTTACTTCTTAGTTTTCAGCTTCATTCTTATATATTTTTTGGATTTTTTTATATCAGAATGTCGATAACAATGTCCTAAATTTATTAATATTTTTTTTCGATTTTTATGCATATCGAAAGTTGATAATTAAACCGAATACACGATTTTAAACTAGCACAAAGAGAAACACACAAGTTTCTCAATCCGTATGAGCATCTTAAAATTAATCTACACCGTCCCATAATTTATGCAATCCGTATGACCTCCTTACCTACGGTCCAGAGTATTTTGAGTTATCTAAACTAAAGAAGGGAGAGAAAACCTCTACTCATTCTCCGCCTCTTACCTGCGTCTCTCTCTGCAAACCCTAATTTCTCCTCTTTCCCCACTCTAAGCTTTCATCTTCTAAGGCTAAATCACTCTCAGAAAATCCAATTTCATAACCCTAAATCTCCAGTTTCTTACTCAATTCATTCCAAATTTCTTACCCCCAAAACCGTTTTCTGAAACTCTAATCGACCCTGAATCTCAATTTAAAGATTTAAAATACAGCTTCTAGCCGGAAAAAATGAAGAAAAACCTAGTGGTGCGGTTAATCTAGATATTAAATCTCTGTCATTAACGTCTTATTCTTCTTCGATTTCTTCACTTAAATGAAATCTAGGATGTGCTTGTTCGGTTTAGAGAGACCTCTGAGGCCAAGTCAAGAAAGAAACAACAGATGTACGAAGTTTGCTTTGCCGAGAATACTAGGTCGAAGAAAAGAAGCTTCTGTTGCTGAATTAATGGATAAGTGGGAGAATGAAGGTGGGGATTGAACTTACAGAGATGGGTTCACTGGATTTTAGGGGTTTGAGAAGATTGAACTGATGAGAAATCAAGATATGATGGTGGTGGTTATTATGATGAAGAAATTAGGATATTGGTGAAATTCAAATTGCAGATGAGGAATTGAAGCTCAAGCTTGGCAGAATCTCGAACCTGATTTTGAGTTGGTGTTGCTGGTTAGATGGAATGGTTGATGTTGGGACTTTGTTTGAATCCTAAGAAATGTTGGTGCTGATGAATATCGGGTAATTTTCAGTAACTTCACCTTTTCGCTGTTGATTTCTTGTACAAATAGAGGTACGATTGATTCTTCCTGAACCATTTTCTTCTTTTCTTCTTGTTGTTATGGTTTGTAACTTACCGATATTCTTGTATTTCATGGGAGAATTTCGTTTTATACAACTTCTATTCAGATTTGAAAAATTAGGGTTTTGATTTCAGATTTTTTTAGGTTTTCTGTAAATTGTATCATTGACTTTTCTTTCGATTTCGTGTTGAAATTCTATGGGTTGAGTTTCTATTTATTCAAATTCTAATTTAGTTCTCTTTAAAGCATAATGGTTTTGACTTTGTTCTATGTGTTGGTGTTTGTCAAGGGTTTTAGAAGCTATGAAGATGGTGGGTTCGATTTGGTAATACAGGGTATGGAATATGTTATTTCAATGGATGATTAAACATGAGTGATGTTGATTCATGAACTGGTGGTGATGTTCTCAGTGAGAAGAAGATGGTTTGAATCGTGCTTGGTGGAATGGTGGTAGCAGGTGTTGGGATTGCAAGCCATGAATAGAGGGTTTGTGGGGTTTGTGGTACAAGTCCATCAGTGGCAGATTAAAGTTATCCTCACCAAGTTATGCTGAATTGATGGTGTTGTTGAATCTGACAAGGGTTAAGAGCTCATTGAGAAGAGAAGATACGAATGGTTACTGGTGGTGCTTCAGTATCAGATGGTGTTGGTATGAAGTGGTGGAGCAGTTCAAGCATATCAAATGCTAGTGCTAGTGAGCATCCCTTTCTCGATAGGTCTTTTACTTTGAATTTCAATTTTTGGGTGAATCTTTACATTACATTTGATTATGGGTATTAGGTTTTTGGGTTTACAGAACTTTGTAGGTTTAAAAGCTTTTTTTTTTTGGGCGTTCCTTGGGTGTTTGGATTCCATTAATTGTCTTAGTTTGAAAGTGAACTAATGACAAAACCTTGGAGATCTGAAAGTGGTGTTTTTTGACTTGGTTGCAGAGATTTGATATTGTAAATGGTGTGGTCGAAGTCAACGGAGTTACAAAAGAGGTTGAGGCTAACAAAGAAGCAGATAAAGATACAGAAGGTATAAGATATACTAAATCTTTGTTCAAGTTTTTCCATTTTGAAACAGTGTTTGGATTATCTTAACTAGATTGTGTACTTGCAGTAGAGAAGGGTGTCCCCGATTTTTGGCTCAATGCTATGAAGACAAATGAAGTTTGATGGAGGAGGTAAGTGATATGATTAGCCACTTTTCTCCTCGTTGGAATAAAATTCCAGAACTGTGTGTTTAATTTACTCTTTCTGGAATGTAGATCAAAGAGCACGTCGACGAAGGTGCTATGAAGTATCTGAAAGACATCAAGTGGTGCAAGAACTGTACCTACATCTCCTTCTTTGTTACCTGAATCTTAAATTTAAGTGACGGTTCTGATATGTATGACTATAGAAGACACCTGATAGGGTTAACATAATGTATCATGTGTTTCATGTTAAGTAGGATTTTTTTCATGTTAATCATGTGGATAGATGAAGCATTGTGTCTATTTAAAGCACGTTGCACTTTTCAGCACTTCTGTCTATTAAATATACTATGCACATCCAAGCTATTTAAAGAAAATAGGTAAATTTGGTACCAACTTTGTGTCGGGAGATGACTACATGAATTATGATTTTCCAAGATATTTAGTTCATGATGCCTTGATTTCATGTTTTTAAGCTCGGGTAGCATTCCCACATGCATATGCTTACCTTTTTCTTTTCCTTTTCATCTATTAGAATACTCTAAGACCATTTGTGCACTTATACATGCTTTGGTTTTCAGCAATTGTGATTGTTTGTAGCGGTTATTAACTTGGATTCTATAATCATGCAAGCTGATGTTTGATTTATAGATCATATAAATCCATTATATGTCCCTAATATAATTTCTTTGGCATAACTTGGTGAGGATAACTTCGATCTGCAATTCGGCACTTAGTCTGCATCTGCTGAATTAGCTCTTAACCCTAGTTAAGAAGATGAGTTGTTTCCGTGAGCTGATGGGGATCTGAATTGCAGAAGAAGCTGATGTGGTTAGATTGGATTTTGGTTAAGTGGTTTATATTTACTGCCGGAGAAACTGAGGTGTTGTTGGTGAGATGAATTGGATGGTTTGCTGGGAAGTTATTAAAGGCTACAGGAAGATGTTTTGGTATTAAGTATTGCAACAGGAGTTTTGAAATTGAAGTCATGTTAATGAAGATATTGAGGCCATGAAATCAGTTGTGGTGGTTGCTGTTGAGTGTGAGATTGAATGGTTTGAGCTGAGAATTATATTGCAGCTGCAGACTAAGTGCCGTGTTGACGAGCTATATGGCTTGAGGCAGAGCTGAAGGAGATGGTTGTGCAAGAAGGGTTGAGCAAAGTGTGAGTCTGATGAGCTGAATGGGTAGATATGAGCTGCAACAAATGGAGATACTTCCACGTTTGTAGGGGGAGGCCAATGTCTGCGTTTTACGATTTATATGATATTTTTTTGGTCATGTTCAAAGAATCTATCATTTTCTTTTCTTTCGTTGTGCAACATATTTTCATACAAGATGATTTGAAGTTAGCTAGGTAATGCATCTGGAATGGCAGGTTAACTTGAATGAATGTAAATGTCTTGCAGCTTAATGTGAATGTAAAATACTTTCGGCAATTTGGTTTCAGCTATAAATTTTTTTTTCAAAATAGTTTTATGCACACAACTTCTAATAAGAGTTGTGTTCCATATTTCAACTACACAAACCAAAGGTTGTGAAAGAATGTCTTTACGACATAACTAGGTGTTGTCCATCATAGTTCTACAACTCTAACAAGTGTCGTCCAAATCTTATTCATAATAGTAATAAGAGTTGCTACATATTTGTACAATACACATCCTAGGTTGTCTAAGATAGCCCTTCAACTTATACAAGTGTTGTGTTACATATTTCTACGATACACATCCTTTGTTGTGTAAAAGAGTCCTACAACACAAGCAAGAGTTGTGTTTGGCTTTCAAAAAAAAATCGAAAGAGAATCACAACTTTGGAAAAATATTGTCGAACCATGAATCACATCACCCTTTACAACTCTTAGTCAAGCATTGTAGAAAAGCTTGGACTTTCTACAATACCCCCCTTCCATAATGCATAAAATGGAGTTGTCGTAGGGGTACTACAAGTCTAATTTGTAGTCGTCAATGATGATTTTTCCCGTAGTGTAACATCTTATGAATACAACCATTTTACAAAAAGCAGAATCACGAGAAGAATTATTGATCTATCTTGCGACGACGTCGCATGCATTAAGTGATGTGTTATTGCGAATAGACGGATGAGTGGAGAAACCCATTTATTACATTAGCAAAACTTTTAATACTGCCGAGAAGAATTACTCAAAGATTGAGAAGTTGATCTTAGCATTAGTTTATCCATCATTTAAGCTCCGTATATATTTTCAAGCGCACAAGATAAAGGTATTAACAAAAGTACCAATTGAATCAGTGAATAAGAATTCTAAAAGATCAGGAAGAGTGGAGAGATGGAATGCACAAGTGGGCCACTTTGACATTAAATATGAAATTTTTTCTTCCCCAAAATCACAAGTTGTTGCAGATTTCTTGGCAGAATTTCCTTTAGAAGAAGATGAAGCGGTAGAAGAAATGATGGATATAGAAGAAGAACACGGAGATCCAAAATATTTATTAACAAAACCAAATAGATGGGAGATATTGGCAGATGGATCATCAAATGGAGAAGGAAATGGAGTTGTAATTGTTTTAATTTCTCCAGAAGGAATAAAGATGGCTTTTTCATTCAGATTGGAATTCGCATCCACTAATAACGAAACGTAATATGAAGCTGTGATACATGCCTTAAAATTCGCAATAGAAATGAAATTAGAAAATGCAAGGATCACTAGTGATTCGCAGCTAGTTATTTGCCAAATAAAGGGAGAGTATACTACAAATCAACCATCCTTAAAGAAATACAAGAAGCTCGTTGAAGAATTATCAGCGAAAATCCCAAAAATAAAATGGAGGCACATTTCAAGGATGGATAACAGACTCGCAGACGCTTTTGCTTCCATCTCAAGCATGATGACAGATCCAACTCTGAGATGCATAAAAATACAAACACTTTTGTCACCATCAATCAATAAAGAAGAAGAAGAAGAAGTGGACGTGATGATAATAGACAATGAAGAAGAAGAACAAACGAACAATATCGCAGACTGGAGAATGGAACTTCATGCATATTTGGCGAAAGGAGAAACACCAAGAAATAGATTGGAAACACACAAGTTAAAAAGTCGTGCAACGAATTATGAATTAAGAGATGGGATGTTATACCGAAGATCCTTTAATGGACCATCACTCAGATGTTTGACATGAGAGGAAGGAGAAAAAGTGCTAAAGATGTTACAGAGTGGGGATGTTGGCAATCATAGCGGGGGAAGATCTTTGGCACATAGAGCAAAAATGCAAGGCTATTACTGGCCATACATGCACGAAGATGCAAAACAAATATCAAGACGTTGCGAAGATTGTCAGCGATATGGAAAGAAAATACATGCACCTGGAGCACCATTATCATCTTCAACCAGTGTGTGGCCTTTTGGAAAGTGGGGCTTAGATATTGTGGGGCCATTTTTACCAGGTTCTGGACAAAGAAGATATTTAATAGTCGCAACAGATTATATCACAAAATGGGCAGAAGTGAAAGCAGTACAACATATTCGCGACAAAGATATCTTTACATTCATATTCGAAAATATCATTTGCAGATTTGGAATTCCTGCGTAGTTGGTATCTGATAATGGGAAACAATTTGAAGGACAGAACATAGAAATGCTACTTAATGCATTCAAGATAAAATGTGGAAAGTCTACTCCTTTGTATCTACAAGTTAATGGGCAGGTAGAAGCAACAAACAAAACAATTGGATATATATTAAAGAATAAATTGGAAGGACATCACATAGCATGGTTCGAACAAGTACATAACGCAGTACGGGCTTATAATATAACTAGAAGAGAAGTTACTGGAATGTCACCTTTTTGTTTAACATACGGAGTTGAAGCGGTGTTACCAACAGAAGTTGTTATTCCGACAACAAAAAGAGAAGCTTGGGAGAAAAATCTTAGTGCGGGTTTGACCTTAAATAAACTTGATGAATTAGAAGAAAGAATAGAAAAAGCTTTACAACATATGGAGAATTATCAGCGGAGATTATCCCGAGAATATAATAAACGTGTCAAGTACGCGAATTCCAACCAGGAGATTTAGTTCTGCGAGAGACACCAATATATCAACGAGAAAATGGTGGAAAATTAGCGAAAAAGTGGGATGGACCTTACATCATTAAGGAGATAGTTGGAACAGGAGATTATAGATTAATGGATCCATAAGGTAGAGATGTTGGTCATAGACTTGACAGACCATGGAACAGGTTGTACTTAAAAAGATATTATCCGTAAGAAGCTTTGAGAAGTTATGGATTCTGAAAGAATAATTGCAAGATTATTCATATCAAAACAAGATCATGATGTGCGAAATTTTCGCAGAGATAATCACAGAACAATGACACAAAAGAAAGGGGCGAACCTTTATGGCGTACACCCTAGTTCGCGAATAAAGTTTCGCAAAAGGCAAATGTAAGACCTAAAGTACGTCATATTAGGGGGTACCTGTTGCATGGTGATGGACACATTTTTGTGTCCAATTTGTTTCGATTCTATATATTGATAGTGCTCATTTTTGCACTTATTATGGTGTTTTATGTGTGTAGGTATTGTTGTCCAATAAACATTTTTGAAAAAATCGGCTCGAAAAGTTATCGAAAAGCGCACCCGGAGGACAATTGCTATTCAGACTCTCACTATGGATAAGGGGTACCCGAATTACTAAGGGGCACCCTCAGGACACCCCAAAGGCACCTGCTATCGGCACCCCTACTCTGGATAGGGGGCGACCTTTCTCTTCACCAGATTTTTGGCGGAAAAAAACTGAATTCAAATTCAGTTTTGCAGCGGAACATTCTGGAGAGATTCTGATCGAGTTTTAGGCGGAATTCGTGTTTGTTGTGGATTGGGATTACCCTGTTTTGGTCAAACAGGGAAGGTATGAGCTGTAGAATCGAAAAAACAGGGTCAGAAATCGAGTTTATACAAAACAGAGGCTTGGAGTTTCACGAGATTTGTGAGATTTTATGGATCTGATTTGGAGTGATTCAACTGCATATTCGTGTTGGGATGGACTTCTTAGAGCATAACAAGGGATGTATGTTTATCAAATACGAAGAAATAAGGATGAATTCTTGGATTGAACGAAACAGAGGAGGAGCATTATTATCGGGAATTGTCTTGGTTCTATACATGGGGATTACGTGCAGATAAGGGTAGAAGATCTTCTGTATATTTAATTCCATCATTGGGAGATTCTTGGACTCAGATTTAATTTGTAAGACGCGTATAGAAGATTCAGAAAAGGAAATATCCGAGACTTGCTGTGATGGAAAGAGAGGGATTGAATCGAGTTATTTTTGGGTCTGTTGCCTATATATAGGTTGGTTGCAATTCAGAGAGGGGTTACGTACACTTTGGGGAAAGTTTTGGGGTGAAGGAAGAAGCCACAGAACCGGAGTAGAGAAGTGCAGGCGAGTTGCAGAAAGCACAGTCGAGAAAGAAGAAGACAGAACCGTCACCTTTTCTTTCAAAACTGTAACCATTTCCAACAATTACTTCTGTTACGCTTTTCTCTGTAACAGTATTCTCTGTAACAGTATTCTCTGTAACAGTGAGTTGTAACAATTATATCAGTGACAAACCTGCTGCTTTATTATTTCTCTCTTGTTTTTCACCCTTTTGAGCTATGAACACCTATTTTGAGCACGTGAATAACATGAGGAGCTAAACCCCATTGCTGAGGCGATAGAGGAAGTTATTTTTCCAACAAGAAGTGGTATATTCTATTTCATCTATTTATTGCAATTATTATTATGATTATTTGCCTTGAGCTATAATTGAATTTGATTTTTACTTGAGTGATTGTGATCTATTTTGATGAAATATGCTTAGTTTATAGACTTTTGATGCTTCATACTTGATATTTACAATTATTGCTTTTGAAAATATACTTGTTGCAATATTCTAGAATCAAATTGAACGAGAAAATTGCATAAATATAAAGATTGGATTAAATCACTTTGAACTTGGAAAATAGTGGAATCTTAGCCTCAGTTGTCTTTTAATATTGATATCAACTTTGTCAGTGTTTGCTATAATTATTAGTGAGTTTTCTATTTTAGTTTTAGAATTTAAGTCTATATTTTATCCTTCGTAAGTCTGAGAATCGAACCACTTTTACCACTATCTATAAAATACATCAAATGGCTCAGGGAAAGGCTACACCGCCACCGAAACCTGAGTCATGGAGATTTGGGGTCAATAAAGCCCATCCGGGAGAGGCACCTTGGATTCTCAACTTAAACATATGATTTAGGTTGGGCGACTAAGGTAATAAGGACTCTCCCAAGGAGTGCAGAATCTGATCAAGCCGCCGAGGTACACGGTTGAGTCAAGAGTGTCAGGGGCGTTTGAAGCGCACCTTGCCATTCTTGACAAGTCTTGGCTTATACTGCACTCGGCCCGAAGAAAAACCCACTTAGGGTGCAGTCTCGTAACCATAAGCCCTATAGGTAAAAGGGATAAGAGGCTGCGAAAACAACTGGTTGTTGTTAAGACTGGATGGGAGGAGCTAACCTTGTATGGTAGAAGTACGCCTCCTTGAAGGGGCAACCAGGGGGGAGATAAGGGCGGCACCCTCCATTAGGGAGATGATAAGTGTCTTAAGACGCAAATATCATGAGGCTTTTTATTCACAAGGGTATTAAGTCTTGTCATATTTGTGCAACAATCCTGAAGAGGCAATAATACAAAAGAAAAAGATAAGACGAGATCAATGGGTTTTCGCATGAACGTGCGAAGACGTCCTGCGATTTCGTCGCAAGAAGGCAATGTCATGGGGCTTTATTTTCGCAAGAACATTTAGGCCTGTCATATTGTCGCAACATTCCTGAATAGGCCATAATACAAAAGAAAAAGTTAAGGCAAGATCAATGGGTTTTTGCATGAAAATGCAAGGACGTCCTGCGATTTTGTCGCAATGATAAGAGGTGGAATAATAAGACCTTTAATTAGGAAGGAAAAATAAGACCACATGATAAAATAAAATATTCATAAGTATTCTTAACAGATTATTTTTTTCGGAAGAAAGATAATGAGAGGCAAGTATAGGAATCAATAAACAAGAAACATTATCTTTCTCACCAGCAAAATACTAAAAGGGAAAATTGATTCCAAAGTTGGTTGAAGAATGTTATTCGCAAAAAAGTAATAACGATAAGACAAGAAGCTCATGCTTCCATATTAATTCCAGTAGAAGAAGATAATAAACTTTCTTCGCCAATGTTCTCATTATCGCAAGCTTCTCCTTCATTTTGATTCTGATCTTCGCCCTGATTAGCACCTTGATTTTCGCCACCAATTGCTTCTTCAGAAGAGATTTCTTTTTCATTCTCATTTTGATTAACACCAGCAGATGCTTCCTTAGAAGGAATTTCTTCTTCATCTTCCAAGAGATTATCCTCTGCACCACTTTCGTAATCATAATCACTATCAGCAGGACGAGGAACTTCATCATCATCTAATTCCAAAGGTTCGATTGATGTAGGAGGAAGAGATTTAGACAATAAGATATCATTTACAAGGACTTGTGCCCGGAGATGAACTTGACGAAGAAGTGCTCTCTGATGATTCCTATCTTGAATATCCTTAAAGTAAGCAAGATAATCAAGTCTTCTTTCTTCTCGGTATATTTGCGAATTTTGGCATATTTAGCCTCCAAAGCAGAAATGGAGGAATGAAGATTCTTCTCAGACTCTGCGAAAGGCAAAATACATAATTTCGATAAGATGAAAAACTCAAAAAGATATGACAAAGAAAAGATAGTTAAGGCAGTCAAACTATTATGACTACCTTCCTTTTGCGAAATAAGATGTTGAATCAAATTCAGACAACTATTCTCCCAACGACCCATCGCATCATCAAATTTATCTCCAACTATACCTTTAAGTCGAGACTGAAGATTTTTCTCTTTAGAAATAAGGAAGGCATTTTTCTTCGCAAGAGAAGAATAAGATTCTTCTAATTTGGAATATTGTTCTTTAAGTTGATTCGCCTTTACACTTAAAGTTATTCTACCTTGAATGGGTGTATCTCTTTCAGCAATGGATGACTCTGTCACTTCTTTAAGTTCATTTCTCAAAGAGCGAAGAGATTGTTCTTGGTCATCAATACTTTCTGAAGAATGCTAAGTTGTTGCGAAGATATCGCTATCTTGTTTAAACAAGATCGCTTCTCTTGAGATAAGGTTTTATTCTCATCTGATAAAGTTTCCATCCCTAAATTAGCTTTAGTTAAAGAATAAGAAAGGCGAGATATTTCATTACTTAATAAATATTGCTTCTGAACTAATTGGGTATTTTCATTCGTAAGGTTATTTATATGATCAAGAGAATATGAATAAAGGTTATCTAGTTGGTTATATTTATCCATCAAAATCTCTTTATCAACATGGGCTTCTTCAACAGAAGATTCAAATTGATATCTCTCCATTATTCGTTTCTGGTTTAAGGCTTAACATGCGAAGGAGGGATTTCAAAGATAATTAAATATGGGAAGGAAAAAACCATTCAAAAGGCAAATTAAAGACACAGATAAGAAAATCATACCTCTCAATTCATCATTATTCTTGCGAAGGTTGTCACGATACAGCAAAACATTCTGAAGCTTTTGATTTTCGAGGCGAAGAGCATTACACTCTTTTTCCAAAGCTGTTTGGGAAGCAGCTCTGTCAGAACCGAAATACTTACTCAGAATTTCGCAAATACTAGACTTGACAGGATTAGTGGAAGACTTCTTGCCATCATCTAGGACTTCGGACAAAACTTTGAAAGCAATATCTATTCCTTCCACGGTTTCTTTCGAAAAGGG
Source organism: Papaver somniferum (assembly GCF_003573695.1). Lineage (NCBI taxonomy): Eukaryota > Viridiplantae > Streptophyta > Magnoliopsida > Ranunculales > Papaveraceae > Papaver > Papaver somniferum. The sequence goes on along the minus strand of NW_020624376.1, from coordinate 2,070,725 downwards.
AAGAGATTCAGGTGGAGAACTGGCAATGATAGAAGGTTGAGAAATATTATCAAAAGGAAGAGAATAAGTTTCATTTACAGAGGGATCAATAATGGGGGTTTCAATCATTAAAAGGTCAGCTGAAGAAATGAAGTCTGAGGCAGCTTTTTCGCGAAGTGGAGATGATGGTTTATCAACGAAGATGTCGCAGGAGACTTAGAAGAGATAAGTAAGTGGAATGGAACAGAAGTTTCAACAGTTTTAAGGTGGCGAGATTTCCCGAGAGGTTTATTGACATCCTTATCACCCTGCGAATTACAATCCAGATAAGAAATAGAGGCAACAATATTGTTATTAGAAAAGAATAATGTTTCTTACCACCTTATGATTCACATACTTCTTTTATGCGCAACAACCTTATGCTGCAGTTTGGGAATATTAGGGTTCTGAACTGTAAATTTAGTGTTGGAGGCGCTTTTGCTGAAATAACAACATTATGGAAATCATATAAACAACATCAAATAAGGCCGTAAACAAGATCAATTTCAACAAAACCCATAAAGAGGAAAAAAGAAAACTAACCTTGATGAATCCATGGAAGACACTAGCAGGAAGATTATTTCGAAGAAAATTACGAATGATCTGCAGAGGAAATAGTATGAAGATGAAGAAGGACTTAAAAAATTTTAAGAAGAAAGAAGAAAAGTTGCAATAATGGAATTTGCAGAAGAACGATGAAGTTGCAGAAAAAATAAAAAGAAATAAGAAGAGAGTGAGAAAGAGTATATATAGAGGGAATTTTTCCTCGAGAAGATAAACACGATTAATACGGAAAGATATAAGCGGTTAAAAAACAGCGGTTAAAAAAGACATGTCAAGAAACAGATGGAAGAAAGAATACGTGTGATAAATGCAGAATATGAAGAAATGAACAGCTGCGGCATTTCTCACATCATTCTCTACTTTGCAGAGAAGATATGAGAAGAGGCAAGATGTAGGATCAGAATCTCGCAGCAATAATATTTCAGCAATTATCAACAACACAACACAACAACGTCGCAGAACAATTTCAGAAACGATATAATAAACGATGTCAGCTAAAACCATGAGAGAGATGTGATAATCCTGCGAAAATTAAAGAGTTTGCGAGATTAACATTTGTAAGGTTGCGAGAATGTCGCAAGCCATATCCGAAAATAAAGGCCAGATTAGCTGTCATCCACTATGTATTTCCTTATAAATAGTCGTTCAACTGTGAGGAAGGGGGGAGATCTTTTTTAGAGAGAAATAAGTAAATAGGAGAGAGAAAGTCTAGAGAAGAGGTTATTCTTGATTCTTTTATCCTTTCTTGTAAGAATATTCAAAGATTCATCAATAAAATTAAGATTGAAAATCTACAAATGAGTTGAGTATTAATGAAATCATATGAGGGGTGTAGTGTAGGATTTCCTACAACTACAGGACTAACTCCGAAATACTTTGCTAGAGAATCAACTAGGCAGTCAGACTCAATATAGATAAAAGTATCTCAAGAAGTTAATATCTCTCTCTTGATTTGATTTTTACTCAAGCTAAACACAATAGCGAGTCTTTATCAAATACAAGGAATACTTGGACGGTACCAAAGACCAATTTCCAAGGATCAATCAATATCAATCAACAACCAAAGGTTGGATTTCCAATTGATGATCACGAACGCACAACCTGTAGTATTTCAATTATATAAAATATAATGCGGAAAAGAAATAACACAGACACCAGAAATTTTGTTAACGAGGAAACCGCAAATGTAGAAAAACCCCGGACCTAGTCCAGATTGAATACACACTATATTAAGCCGCTACAGACACTAGCCTACTGCAAACTAACTTCGGACTGGACTATAATTGAACCCCAATCAGTCTCCCACCGATTCAAGGTACAGTTGCACTCCTACGCCTCTGATCCCAGCAGGATACTGCGCACTTGATTCCCTTAGCTGATCTCACCCACAACCAAGAGTTGCTGCAACCCAAAATCGCAGACTTGATAATAAACAAATCAGTCTCACACAGAAAAGTCTATCAAAGGATAAATCTGTCTCCCACAGATAAACCCTAGTTTTGTTCCGTCTTTTGATAAATCAAGGTGAACAGGAACCAATTGATAATTCGGTCTTATATTCACGAAGAACATCCTAGATTAATCAATCACCTCTCTATAATCCTTCCAGACTACACAAGCAGATTGTCGAGGAATCACAAACAGTGAGACGAAGATGTTTGTGACTTCTTTATCTTGCCTATCGGAGAACTATCACGATCTCAATTCAATCAATCGATTGTACTCGTACGATAGAAGATACAAGATCGGATCACACAACTGCGATAAAGTAGTATCGGTCTGGCTTCACAATCCTAATGAAGTCTTTAAGTCGTTAACCTAATTTTAGAGAAGAAAATCAAAGGTTAATGGAGATCTTGTCTAGCGGGTGCACAAGTAGCACACAGACGTGTGGGGATTAGTTTTGCACAATGCTAGATGTCTCCTTTATATAGCCTTCAAATCAGGGTTTTGCCTTAGTTACAAAGCAATCCATATTCACCGTTAGATGAAAACCTGATTTAGATTCAAACTAATATTTCTCAACCGTTAGATCGAAAAACCTAGCTTGTCACACACATTTTGGTAAATGTTTACTGAGTTCGTGAAAACCATGCCCAAACGTGTACGTGTATGTTGGTTCAACATAGTAACCCAAAAAGGTCACCCATATGAGCATTTCATATTAACCTTGGTCTTCTTCACCACAACTAGTTCAATTGACTCAAATGAACTAGTTAAAGAGTTGTTTAATTGCTATGAGATCTTATGTAACTACACAAGACACAATTGAAACAAAGATGATTTGATTCGATTGAATCGGCTCATGAACTTTATAGCCACGGTTTGCGTAAAACATTCCTTAGTAATTTAAGTTTCATGTTCAGAGAAAATCTTTAGATCATAACCTCTTAAGTTCACAAACAATTTCGCGGACTTAAGTTAATCTGTTGATTTTTCCAACCTCAGTAGAAATTCTCGGAAAAAGAGAACTTCCGCCAGTTCGCGGACTTAGCACACAAACGAGTTTTGGAAAATCCAGCAGAAATTCTCGGTCGAGAACTTCCGTCAGTTCGCGGACTTGGCAAACCAATTCCACAATCCTCCCGATTTCTCTTGATCAACAAAGTTCGAAAACTTCGGTTCAAGGAATACATGGTTATGTAATCTAAACTCTAATTTCAATCATTGAGACATTCTCAGAGGACGCTATGTAGACGTTATTCACAGACGGATTCACGTCAGAGCAATTCTCAAAGTGATTGAAATTTTTCATGACTTTCGTCACTAGGTGAAGATAAACTTGATCAAAGCGAAACGCTTTACCAACACATGATTTCGAGATATAGAGAGGCGACATATACTCGGCTCGAAATATCAAATGTGTATGATCTAGTCTATATAGCATACGACTTTTGTCTCATGAGAAGTAGGAGATAGAAGAGATAGAATTTTGAGTGATATATAAGTTCAAGTCTCCACATACCTTTTTGTTGATGAAGTTCCACGGTTCCTGGTATAGATCTTCGTCGTTGTATGATGAATCGCCATGAAGTCCTTGATCTCAACTACACTTTTCTATCCTAGTCCGAGACCTAGCTATGTAGGCTAGAAATCAAGACTTATAGTATTGATCACTAACATTGACAAACATGCTTGAGATAGCAACGCATGCGAGGTTGACCGAGCTATGCTCTAACAATCTCCCCCTTTGTCAATTTTAGTGACAAAACTATTAATACATATGGAATACAAAAAAGATAAACTTTAGGGGCTCCTATTCCATAGTCTAATCTTCAATGTTCCTTGAAATCTTCGTCCTTCCAAGTAGTCCAATGATCCCAAAGGTTGTAATTTTAGCACCATCGTTGTTGAAGATCCGTAGCTATAACAATGAGAGAAATCGAGATTCTCGATCATTATTATACAGTGTCATAGTACTATTATGTAACATCAAAGTCCAGTTTTATCACGACTTTAACAATAATACTATGGTGATATTTATTACTCCCCCTTAGTCAATACTCCATCTCGATCATGGAAACCACTCCCCCTTACACAATGATGCGAAAACCATATGTATTTGTAGTGTGAACTACAATATTTCTCCCCCTTTTTATCAATAAAATTGGCAAAGGTACAAGAATGGGATCATACTGAAATTTCCACAAGAGACATTTCATGACCAAAAGAAAAATACATACCAACTTAATTTAGATGCAATCTAATAGCCGAAGCTAACAACATTCATCAAGGAGTTTTAAGACACAAGATAACCCCTATAAAATTCCACAGCCGCACTCCCCGCAAGATATTACCATTAAGCACAAGTTCAAAAGAACTCTATCCCATTTGATGTGATTCCCGAGAGAGCAACAAGAGCGACCTTAATTTCGAAAGAAAAGAAGGATTTTTTATTGGACACCAAAAACCATGAAAATGATTTTCTATATCCAAAACTCAACCAAATTAACCACAAGTAAACCCATGATTAATTCAATTGGAATACACAACTAAATCAAACCACAAAAGTGATCAATTTAATTGAAGGTGCTCAACATAAGCAAACTCATGGAGCTACGACTAAGTCAATCATATGGAGATGACTAACTTAACCGTTCAAATACTCAACATAAGGAAAACCTTACGGAATATATGACTACATTAACCAAAGAACATGATAGTGTAGCCTTTCATATACTCAACACAAGAACTTGTGGAATATATGAAAACTCAACTAGATTAATTACAAAAGAACCTATAATTAATCTAATTGGAATGCAAATAACCAAACTAATCACCGAATTAATCAATTTAATTATTTTGGGCTCAATATAAAAGAACTTATGGAACCTCGTCTAAGTTCATCATAGAATATGACAACCTTAACCGTACATGTACTCAACATAAGAAAGAAAACTTATGGAGTACTAACTAAATAACCAAACTAGTTGATTAATTTAGTTCCTAATGCTCGACATATAGCATCTCATGGAACAACCAACAAGGCCAAGGTAAATCGACTTAGTTGTAAGGTGCTCAACATAAGACACACAATGGAGCCTTCACGTTAAAACATAATAAAATGGATCAATGAAGATCAATATTGTGGATAACATACAAGGGTCTATTATATTTTCCATCATAACGACATAATAGACTTTATCCTTGTCGAACAAAAGATTTTATCCTATTTTCCGTCAAATACATGACTGCATAGGCATAACTTGTGTATATGTCAAAAGTCCATTCGTCCTTTCATCAGTACGAATACCGATTCATGAACGACTTTACTTTTGATTGCAATATGGGACCTTCAAGTTCGCGGACGCAAACAATACATATCCCATAAAAATATTGCAATATCACAAACCATTAAAATACTACAATAAACATCATCCTCCAAATATTTTTAGAATTTAATAACCAATAAACCTAAAAAATAAAGATGATATCGTTGGACATAGCTATGTGTAATCACAATAATGGCTATTCCAAACTCTAGTAATCCTTCTCAAAAACAAGAATAAATTCTCATAAGAAGTATCCTAGGCATCAAGACAAACTCGTAATGCACATATAAGATAATTTGTCCTTAGAGGGTAGAATCAATATTTTTCGCCCGGATTTACAACAAGAATAGCTACCAAAGGAGTATAAAAAGATTTTCTTAACAATGAAGAGCATACAAAGTCAATAAAGACCATGCATCATAGTTCACACAAGATAATTATGCACATTCAAGAATCTCATAGTAATACGTACTACTGCCTATCTTAAACTTTCTTCTTTGTGATTCACCAACAACATTCTTGTAAAAGTTATAAATGAGATTATAAGAGTGGTACTACAAGAATCCAAGTGCCCAATTCCAAGAGAAGTGGAACAAGTGCAACGAAACGGAGTAAAATACTCAAAAACAAGAGACAGGACAAATACCAATCTTGACTCATCCAAATTCAAGGTTTCTCATCTCCATTTTGAAGAGAATTCAAATAGGAAGAGAGTGCAAAAAGAATGAGGCCAATTCCGAGTTCGGACGAAGAAGTTACGGCCAAAACAAGTTTACCGAATATCGACGTCTACATGCAAATATGCATATGGGTTTGCAAACGAATTTTCAAGTCCGTGAACTTAAACCCATGGATTTTGATTTTAAAAGATGTTATGCATACCTGATAGGTGTACCATGAAGTTCAAACATCCCGAACTATTATTTTGAAACCTAAACATTTAAGAACCTTAAACAAAGATCAAGTTAGGTAGAAAAGAACGATAAGAAAGGTACGTGAATCATTATAAGTTCTCTAAGAAAATAAAATCAAATCTTGCTCAATTTTATAGACATACCTTTTTAGATGAATCCAGACGAATTTTAAAGCCTTACCGAGCATAATCTGTGTGCCCCAATTGTCGTGCTTCCCTCACCGTATACATAACAGGGCATGCCTTGGTGAGGATGCACTTACAACACAATCAAGTTGTGTTGGGGTGAACAATGTCTTGCTCACCACAAGTGACCTTTGGATTATCATGAAAGAGATCGCTTTTAGAACCTTTCACATCCAATTCCATTTTCCCAAAAAACTTGTTAAGTTCCAACATCATGGATATTGCCTTCTCCATAGTCATGGAATTTTCTAGGAGATCATTCGTTTTCACACTCAAAACATCATTGAATTTCTTTGGTATCCACTTTTGAGTGCGTTTAGGAACAATTGGAACTTTCTTCCCATTACTCTCTTCTAGAATTTTCGGAAGAGAATTGGATTGACTATTCTTTTGCAAGTTAGTCTTTCTCCAGTTGGGAGCATCGGATCTTGTCTTCGTCCTTACGAAGTTATCCTTTTGATAACCATTACGATTGTGAAAAGGATTCGTACGACGTTTATAGGCAAATCTAGGTTTATCATAGCACTGATTCCCTTGCCTAAAGGTTGGACAATTACAACCTGTAACGTTAAGAGGATCAGTCTTAACGTATGATCTTGGTTTCACAACTTCTTGTGATGCCCAAACAAGAACATCATGAAGTTTCTCATTCCTTATACGGAAACGGCATCTCCTTTCCAGGTGACCTTTATTTCCGCAATAGTGGCAAACATAAGGAATGTTCTTACCTCGATCCATGTGTGTTGTCTTTGGAGGTTGATAAACTTTGCTCTTTTGAACCTTAACTGCAGGTGAAGGTATTTCACTTTTGCCATCAGTGGAAACCTTTTGTTGAGAAGAATCATTAGCCTTGACAAATTTTACCTCTTTGCTAATACTTGGAGCATTTATTCTCTTATAGCCCAATCCTCGTATATCACGATGATTTTTACTTCCTCCTAGCATAGTGGTTAATTTTCTTGAACTAGTATTGAAATTTTTCAAGTCATCTTCCAACATCTTGATTTTACAAGAGCAACAACTAAATCAGCCTCAAGGCGTTTTTCTCGAGCGAGACAAGCACTTTCTCTGTCATCAAAACTAATTTGTTGAGAGTTAAGTTAAACCTTGCTTCAGATTCTGAATGTTTCTCTTCCAACAAAAATTACTTTTGGTAAAGATGGTCTCATTCAAGTGACTTCATACATATGTTTTCCTCAGAATCCTCGAGGATCGATTCACAAGAACGATTCGAAAAATAAACACTTGCATAACATCTTCTCAATTTGTTGTTTTCTCGACAGAGAGGAATCAGAAGAGGTGAGACATGAGAAGTTGTCTTCTTGATTTTCCATGAATCCAAAAACTTAAAATACTCTAAGACTTCCTCATCAACATCTCTATCAATATATGAATCACCTTCATCAGAAAGTTCATCCAACTGTTCTTCTAGGAGAGTTTTCCAATTAACAGTTTTTACATCAAGAGAATGTTTAGATATTGACTTAGATGTGATAGTTCTCTCAGTTAAATCTAAGATTTTAGAATCATCTGGTAATTTCTGAACTGGTACGTTATTAGAGATAGACTCGTCCATAATCAGATCGCTACAAACACAGACTTTAAGGTCTTTAACGTGTTTGCCTGCTCTGATACCAATTGAAAAAGCGGGGGTCTAACAAAACCACCCAATATTTCACTTAAAAATCTATATGGACTAACTCCGAAATACTTTGCTAGAGAATCAACTAGGCAGTCAGACTCAATCTAGATAAAAGTATCTCAAGAAGTTAATATCTCTCTCTTGATTTGATTTTTATTCAAGCTAAAAACAATAGTGAGTCTTTATCAAATACAAGGAATACTTGGATGGTACCAAAGACCAATGTCCAAGGATCAATCAATATCAATCAACAACCAAAGGTTGGATTTCCAATTGATGATCACGAACGCACAACCTGTATTATTTCAATTATATAAAATATAATGAGGAAAAGAAATAACACAGACACCAGAAATTTTGTTAACGAGGAAACCGCAAATGTAGAAAACCCCTGGGACCTAGTCCAGATTGAATACACACTGTATTACGCCGCTACAGACACTAGCCTACTGCAAACTAACTTCGGACTGGACTATAGTTGAACCCCAATCAGTCTCCAACTGATTAAAGGTACATTTGCACTCCTGCGCCTCTGATCCCAGCAGGATACTGCGCACTTGATTCCCTTAGCTGATCTCACCCACAACCAAGAGTTACTGCAACCCAAAATCGCAGACTTGATAATAAACAAATCTGTCTCACACAGAAAAGTCTATCAAAGGATAAATCTGTCTCCCACAGATAAACCCTAGTTTTGTTCCGTCTTTTGATAAATCAAGGTGAACAGGAACTAATTCATAATCCGGTCTTATATTCCCGAAGAACATCCTAGATTAATAAATCACCTCTATACAATCCTTCCTGACTACACAAGCGGATTGTCGAGGAATCACAAACAGTGAGACGAAGATGTTTGTGACTTCTTTATCTTTCCTATCGAAGAACTCTCACGATCTCAAGTCAATCAATCGATTGTACTCGTACGGTAGAAGATGTAAGATCAGATCATACAACTACAATAAAGTAGCATCGGTCTGGCTTCACAATCCCAATGAAGTCTTTAAGTCTTTAACCTGATTTTAGAGAAGAAAATCAAAGGTTAATGGAGATCTACTTTAGCGGGCGCACTAGTAGCACACAGACGTGTGGGGATTAGTTTTGCACAATGCTAGATGTCTCCTTTATATATCCTTCAAATCAGGGTTTTGCCTTAGTTACAAAGCAATCCATATTCACCGTTAGATGAAAACCTGATTTAGATTCAAGCTAATATTTCTCAACCATTAGATAGAAAAACCTAGATTGTCACACACATTTTGGTAAACGTTTACTGGGTTCGTGAAAACCATGCCCAAACGTGTACGTGTATGTTGGTTCAACATAGTAACCCAAAAAAGTCACCCATATGAGCATTTCATATTAACCTTGTTCTTCTTTACCATAACTAGTTCAATTGACTCAAATAAACTAGTTAAAGAGTTGTTCAATTGCTATGAGATCTTATGTAACTACACAAGACACAATTGAAACAAAGATGATTCGATTCGATTGAATCGGCTCATGAACTTTATAGCCACGGTTTGCATAAAGCATTCCTTAGTAATTTAAGTTTCATGTTCAGAGCACATCTTTAGATCATAACCTCTTAAGTTCACAAACAAGTTCGCGGACTTAAGTAAATCGGTTGAGTTTTCCAACCTCAGCAGAAATTCTCGGAAAGAGAACTTTCGCCAGTTCACGGACTGGGTTCGCGGACTGAGTTCGCGGACTTAGCACACAAACGAGGTTTGGAAAATCCAGCAGAAATTCTCGGCCGAGAACTTCCGTCAGTTCGCGGACTGAGTCCCCGGACTGGGTTTGCGGACTTGGCAAGCCAATTCCACAATCCTCTCGATTTCTCTTGATCAACAAAGTTCGAAAACTTCGGTTCAAGGAATACATGGTTATGTAATCTAAACTCTAATTTAAATCATTGAGACATTCTCAGAGGACGCCATGTAGCCGTTATTCACAGATCGATTCACGTCAGAGCAATTCTCAAAGTGATTGAAACTTTTCATGACTTTCGTCACTAGGTGAAGATAAACTTGATCAAAGCGAAACGCTTTACCAACACATGATTTCGAGATATAGATAGGCGAGATCTTCTCGGCTCGAAATATCAAATGTGTATGATCTAGTCTATATAGCATACGAATTTTGTCTCATAAGAAGTAGGAGATAGAAGAGATAGACTTTTGAGTGATAGATAAGTTCAAGTCTCCACATATCTTTTTGTTGATGAAGTTCCACGGTTCCTTGTATAGATCTTCATCGTTGTATGATGAATCGCCATGAAGCCCTTGAGCTCAACTACACTTTTCTATCCTAGTCCGAGACTTAGCTATGTAGGCTAGAAATCAAGACTTATAGTTTTGATCACTAACGTTGACAAACATGCTTGAGATAGCAACGCATGCGAGGTTGACCGAGCTATGCTCTAACAAAATTGAATCTCTGTTTCGTGAAGCTGGCGAAATCATTCGGGACATACCTTTGGAGGAAGGACGGGAAGGCGGCGAAGCATCCCAGTGCGTTGGGAGGATTTGGTGCAACAAAACCTCTTCACGGCCAGCTGTTAGGGCGGGACAGTTTGCTTCTCAGTTGAAACGGCGGAAGACTGAGCTTGTGAAACTTTTAGGGGAAAAACAACGTAACTCCCCTGTCCAGGACGGTGTCATGACCCTTGATTCTGATGAATCGGGAAATTCTCCTCGAAAGGTCGCTGAGAAGACTCCCGAGGAAGATGATGATGTTGCGGTTGATGAAACTGAAACAACTTTTGCAGAAGACAACGAAACTGTTGTCGGTGGCATTGGAGAAGTCGTGGTGGCATATGCTAGGTTGGTTACAGAGGAAGATGTCGGTAAAAAGACGGATGATGTTTCTGCTGAGACGACTTCCGGGTGGGATGTTGAGGCTTCTATTGCTGATGTGGCTTCCGGATGGAACCTTTGCTGCCCGAAAGATTGTTGGGGAAAGTGTTTGAAAAAGCTCTGACCGAGGCATTGGCAATTCACACATTGTCTTTCTATGACTAGCTTCTTCTTCTTCATTGTTTCTATTCGTCGCTTAGTTGTCCTGATGTTTTGCAGACTTATATTTTTTTTTTTTTACCTTACTTGTATTCGCGGCGAAGTTAGGGTTTCTTCAATTAGCATCCCGCGACTTCTGTCTTTGAATAAAACTTCACATTTTTTGAAAGACCCAAGCCTTCCCCTAAAATGGGTTGGTGTTTCTGGTTGTGATTGGATGGTTAATGTCTTCTCAATGATTTGGGATTTATTTGGTATATTTTTCCGAGATTTGGAAAACTCATTCGGAAAGAAATGTATGCCTTTTGAAATAAAATGAAATCCTAAAGCAGAAGACAAACAGTGCATTCATCTTGGGGAAATACAAATATCAATCGGAAGGAGAAATTGCTGAAGAAAATACTAAAGGGAGTGAACTATCACAGTGCATTCATCTTGGGTAGTATAGCGTTTTAGGGATTGAAAAGCTTCAGCCATCGCGAGTGAACTATCACACCTCCCATCTTGTCTGTGTTGATGAGCTTGCAGTAACCTCCCAAAAGGACGTTTGCCACCATATATGGCTCATCTTTTTTTTCCTTAGGTAAATCGGTCCGAACAGCTATCTCTACCGTCATCTTCCCGACTTGAAACGAGTTCACTTTGACCACCATATCTCTGATTTGAAACGAGTTCGGGTGTTGTATAACCGTTTGAATCTTGGTCTCGTCAGTTTCGATGGAAACTTCCAAATTCTTTGCAAAGCCTTTGAATGTCCCAGCAACCCACTCACATCTCTTGACAGCGTCCACGCCAGTAATCGCGCTGAGTCCCCATGACGGAATAGGGGAAGAAATGACTGGTTGTAGAGAAGATCGTTCGGCCAAACTTACTTGCGTTTGGAATCTATGAGTTAGCGCCAACAGGTCATCTCCAGGTGTCCGGGTTCCATCGGTAACTCGTCGATGCGGCAGCAAGTGGGACGGTTTGTTGGAGATTCTTTCGGGCGTTGACATCGGTAGAGGGGATGTTCCCGATTTCGCCTTGTTGTCGAGCACCCAAAAGTTCCCCAATATCATGTCGTAGCCCAGTTCTTTGGAAATGTGGTATTTGCTATGCGTTATGGTGTCTCCCATCTTGATCTCGAGATTAATGTAGCCGTACGCGTTCAAGGCTTCCCCTCCCGGGTTCTTAATCACAGATGGGGAATGGGTAGCCTCTTGTTTCATAAATCCCGCAACTTTCAGAGTCTTGAAAGTAACAATGTTGAAGTCAGAGGCCGTGTCGATTAGCGTGTTGTCGAATTCAATACCTCTTAAATAGTACGTGGTCAGCAGTCCGCAGTTTTCCTTTTCGATTCCGCTCGCTGAGAGACCGTGGGCTCTTGGCGTGGCTTCCATGGAGGGAAAAAGCCGTTTTCCCGACACGACACGATTGAGAGCCGTGAAGATATCTTGGCGCTGCACCTTGGAGCGGTAGAGAATTTCGCATACGTGCTGCATCATGGATCACACAGTCTCTTGCACGGAGTCCCCAGAGACTCCACAATTCCTCACCGGAAGTGGGTCTTGATGTACTCCCTCGTTTCCTAGTTGAAGTTCCCCTGCTTCTATCTTTTCTTTGAAGATATGCTTCAGTCCGTTGCAATCACTGGTTGGGTGGTGAACAAATCTGTGGTAGTGGCAGTATTTGGGGTTTGCCATCTCGGCCTCAGTCGGTGGGCGTCTGAGAGATGGTAGTCTGATAACATCATCTTGAATCCATGCTTCTAAGAGATCGATCACCTCCTCAATGGGAAATGGGAAATCCAGGATATTTCCTTCAGCTTCATGATGACGCATGGGAGCTTTAGCGGCGGCCTTCCGTGGAGGAGTTTCTCGTCGTGCTGGTGCTTCGCGTTTAGGCTGCTGGTCTGCAGCTGGGGCCTTCCAGCGTTGTACTGCTTGTTGATGAGACGTCTATTCCCGCGAGTTTCGCGTACTTCTTCGACTCTGGTTGGTCTAGATCTTTCTAATAATGCTGGTGCTGTCGTTGCTGATCGCCTGGAAGCTTCATGGAGCTCAGAGAATGTCTGGAAACGCAGGTTCTCTAGCAAGTCGCGGTAAATGGGAGACATACTGTTGATGCATGAATTCACCAGCTGTTGCTCGGTCACCTTTGGGTCATGAAAGTGTAGTGCTTGAACCCTGAATCTCTTAACAAAATCATTTGGATGTTCGTTGTCCCGTTGGTACATCCTTCCTAAGTCCGAGGAGGTAACTTGTTCAGACACAAAGAAGTACTTCTTGTAAAATGCGGTAACCATGCCACCCCAGTTGGGGATGATGTTTGGCGCGATGCTGTTGTACCATGTGTACGCTCTTCCGATAAGCGATTTCGAAAACTCCCTCAGATGAAGAACGTGATTGTATTCATGTTAGCCTAGGGACTCCAAGAAGCGAGAGACATGCTCACGTGCATTTCCGGTGCCATCGTACAGGGTGAATCGAGGAGAGGAGTATCCTCTTGGAAGAGGAATTCTTTGTATTTCAGGTGGGTAAGGAGGTTGATGCTGATGCATGTGACAAAATTCTTGATTCGATTCCGGAGAAGTTGCTACAGATCCTCTCGTGTGACAAAATTGGACGGCTGACTTCTTTCCAATGGGGTTCTGGCACGAATCTCCTCGTCCGTGGAGACGCGTTCCGCCGAGGTACTAACGTCGGGGGTGTTGGAGGCGTTTCTAATCGGCTCTGGAGGGCGTGACTCACACGGCAGTCGTTCTGTCATGGATTTGAGAAAGATGAGTACTTCTTTCTGGGTCGAAATCATATCCGTCTGGGATTTAGCGAGAACCTTCTGTCGTTCCATCAAACCAGCGATGGTGATATAGGGTCGGCTTCCTCTGGTTCCTCCAGTTTCTCGTCCCGTTGGTGGTGTAGTTGGAGTCTTAGTGGCGATTGGAGGCGCCATACTTGACGAAGCGTTAGGAACGGTAGCGGCAGCTCTGGACCTGTGACTGGTGGCGTAACGCCTGAAGGAGCGCTTTCAATACTGCCAGGATTAGTAAGTTGCGCAGGGACATTAGATGCGGCAACGACTCTGGCCCTGGTGATCGGCGGTGTTACACCTGAAGGAGTTCTTTCGGTGTTACTGGGGTCAGTAGGTGGCGTAGTGATGCTGTTGGAAGTAGCGTTAAAACCGGGACAGATTATGCGTTGGTGTTCTCGGCATCTGATCTGTATCTGAGTTCCACCATGTTGGAGTTGGAAGTGAAAGGTGATATCGGAAATTTGGAAATCGATATTGCAACCGAGAGATTGATCTCCCACTGTGGTCGCCAATTGTTTGAGTGTGAAAACGGTTTCTGCTGATTTTGGTAATTTCGGGTGTGTGGGTGAGAAACGAGTTTAAACCCTAAACAATGTACTACAAGGGAGTAATTTAGATTCGATAGATCAATCTGTACAAATCCGGCCTAAACCAAGAAATGGCCGTTCCAGACTTGCTTCGGTCACAAAGTGAAGGAGAAGGGTTGGTTTTGGAGAGGGAAGCGAAGAGAGTGTTGAGACCAGAATAGTTGATTCTGGAAGAGTAGTTGGTTCACGACTTGTATTAGAAAGTGGGAAGCTAACAAATAGAAAGCTAGATAATGTTTTCTGAGTGTTGTATGCTCCTGACCTGAACTTGTTGTTCGGTGGAAATAGGTAATGCCTATTTATACAAGTCGAAGTGAAACGTACTCTGGTCTCATTAAGAAATGGAAAACGGGTGAGTAAATGGGAGGAGGTGGTAACCGGTGACGCATGGAATTGATGTTCCGTAAAAGAAAGTGTTTCACCATTACTCCCTGTATTTACTAACCGCCTCATCCTTATGATACTTTCTTATAACGGGTGTAGTGTACGCCGTACGCTCTAAACCGCCAAACCAATACCCAATGAGCATCCCCCACTTTGTGACATGCGTTGATGTCTCGAGTGTTTTCATGGAAAATACGTAGCACATTGTTGTTGTCTGGCATGTTGAGCTTGGGAGACTTGCCGGCTCGGTGGTGACCTTCGACGATCGAGATTTTGTATCTTAAGAAGAAAGGTATCCGTTTATTATTGCAACCCTTCGTTTGGTAGCCAGTGACATGAAAGCATGATCAGTATGGCTTTAATATGGCCTAGTTTAGGCGCGGCCAAAAGTTAGGGTTTTGGCTTTGTTTAGGCGCGACCAAACTAGGGCCAAAGGTTGTCATGCGTTAGATGGTAACCTTGGACGGCTAAGATCCGCACCTTAGATGAAAGAGTGGTCGTTGATTGTTGTAGGCTTTCGTTTTGGTAGCCGCATAGGGAAGACCGGCATGGTATGGCGCGACAAGGTGGTTGGCATGCCATTGGCACATGTGGCATGGCATGCCTTGGCGCGGTTTGGCGTGGCCAAAACTAGGGTTTTGGGACAAAGGTTACCATGCATTGTTTGGCGACCTTGGACGGCTAGGATTTGCATCTAGGATTGAAGGGTGGCCGTTGATCGTCTCAAGCCTTCGTTTTGGTAGCCGCATAGGGAAGTTCGGCATGGTATGGCGCGGCAAGGTGGTTGGCATGCCATTGACACATATGGCATGGCATGCCTTGGCGCGGTTTGGAGAGGCCAAAACTAGGGTTTTGGGCCAAAGGTTAGCATGCGTTGTTTGGCGACCTTGGACGGCTAGGATTTGCATCTAGGATTGAAGGATGGCCGTTGATCGTCGCACGCCTTCGTTTTTGGTAGCGGCATAGGGAAGGCCGACATGGTATGGCGCATCAAGGTGGTTGGCATGCCATTGGCACATGTGGCATGGCATTCCTTGGCGCGGTTTGGCGTGGCCAAAACTACGGTTTTGGTTCAAAGGTTACCTTGCGTTGTTTGGCACCCTTGGACGGCTAGGATTTGCATCTAGGATTGAAGGGTGGCCGTTGATCGCCGCACGCCTTCGTTTTGGTAGCCGCATAGGGAAGGCCCGACATGGTATGGCGCGGCAAGATGGTTGGGCATGCCATTGGCACATGTGGCATGGCATGCCTTGGCGCGGTTTGGCGTGGCCAAAACTACGGTTTTGGAACAAAGGTTACCATGCGTAGTTTGGCGACCTTGGACGGCTAGGATTTGCATCTAGGATTGAAGGGTGGCCGTTGATCGTCACACGCCTTCATTTTGGTCGCCGCATAGGGAAGGCCGGCATGGTGGGGCCAAGGAAAATGGCGCGGACGGCTTGGCATAGTGGGGCCAAGGGTTTGGCACGGACGGCTTGGCATGGCGGGGCCAAGGCAACGTGCGGTTGGCTTGGCATGGTGGGGCCAAGGGTTTGGCATGCTATTGGCGCATGGTGCGGCTAGCATGGTTAGGGCCAAGGCAAGGTGCGGTTGGCTTGGCATGGTGGGGCCAAGGCAAGGTGCGGTTGGCTTGGCATAGTGGGGCCCAGGGTTTTGCATGCTATTGGCGCATGGTGCGGCTAACATGGTTGGCATGCCTTGGCGCGGTAGACGTGGCTGACATGGTTTGCCATCGACACAATGGTGCGGCTAGCATGGTTGGAATGCCTTGGCGCGGAGATGTGGCTGGCATGGTTTGCGATTGGCACAGTGGTGCAGCTGGCATGGTCGACATGCCTTGGCGCGGAGATGTGGATGACATGGTTTGCCATCGGCACAGTGGTGCGGCTGGCATGGTTGGCATGCCTTGGCGCGGAGATGTGGCTGACATGGTTTGCCATTGGCACAGTGGTGCGGCTGGCATGGTCGTCATGCCTTGGCGCGGAGATGTGGCTGACATGGTTTGCCATCGACACAGTGGTGCGGATGGCATGGTTGGCATGCCTTGGCGCGGTAGCATGAGAATCAGGGTTTGGCATAGATGATGTCAGTCGATGTTAAGGGTTCTGCCGTGGAACATGACCCATAAAAAAAGGTACCCCGATAATTCTTGCGTAGGCATGCTGATTGATTCAGTAAATGTGCTAATGGTCATAGTGATGTCATGTCAGTTGTACAATTTTACGATTTTAACCCTAAGCTAAAAACCACCATCAACAGAGGTATTGTTTATTTGCTTCGGGAAATTCAAATATTCATGAATTTGTAACCTTCTCTTTTTACAAATGCATTCTCCAATACAAACAAACACTATCTCTCCTATATTTTATTGATTTTTACAATTTTCCGTGTAAATAATTGGCTCTTATCTTATGTTGAATATCCACAAAATAATTTTTAAATATCCAACTTGTTTTCCTATGCAAAAAGATCTTTTTGCAGCAAGATTTTGGAGGCTATAGCATTAAACACCCTGCTATCCACTAATTCTAACATATGTTGCGTGCATCGAAATTTCCTACTCCTAGTCATAATTATCCTTTGATGCTATATTCAAGAATGGTAAATGTGTTGTATCCTTTGATATATATGCTCAACTCGTTCAGGCTTGAGCCAACAGATCACATGCAACTTTCTGAAACAATATGTTGCTGAATGTTGACCACCAAAAACAAATCCTGAAATCTTTTGCTCCAGTATTATACCCAGTAGTCTCCGCATTTCATATAATAAAATATCTCTTCCTCAAGGGTAAAGATTAATAATTTATCACTTGAAATAGCCCTGGCATTGTAGGGTTCTAGACTTGTACTCCTGTTTCAGGCATTAATAAATTGTAAAAACTAATAAAGTATATAAGAGGTATTGTTTATTTGTTTTGGCGAATTCAAATATTCATGGATTTGTAAA
Organism: Papaver somniferum; assembly: GCF_003573695.1. Taxonomy (NCBI): domain Eukaryota; kingdom Viridiplantae; phylum Streptophyta; class Magnoliopsida; order Ranunculales; family Papaveraceae; genus Papaver; species Papaver somniferum. The sequence goes on along the minus strand of NW_020624376.1, from coordinate 2,052,906 downwards.
TTTCTCTCTTTACAAATGCATTCTCCAATGCAGACAAACACTATCTCAGATATTTTATTGATTTTTACAATTTTCAATGTTAAGGCCAGTTCCTATGGTTGTGGCAAACCAAAAAGTTTGCCATTTTTGCACCTACTATGGAGCTGGAAAACTGACAAACCGGCCTGGCTAAGTGGAAAATTTGCCACTTATCCAGGCCAGGTCAAGTTTCTACCGAGCGGTCGAGTCTCCACCGCTCGGTCAAGTCTACACCGTTAGGTGTTTACTACACCGCTAGCGTCTCTTATAAGACCGGCCGGTCTAGTTTACACCACTGAGTAGAATCGGATCCAACGGCCATAAATCTCCCCCCTATAAATACCACATTCCTCTACCATTAACTCACACCTTCTTCCTATTTTCTTAGATTTTCCAATGGCTCAAAACATGTCTATGGATCAATTCATAAAAGAGCAACATGCGGCCGAAAATCAAAGAGTTGCACTTCGAGCTAGTGTGCAAAATGAATTAAGAAGAGCAAATAGTTGGAGAGTTGCACAACAACGCAATTTAGCACGTTAGAAGATGAATGCATCTGCAGGAATTATGTTTTCTAGACTAATCATCCAATCCATGATGGCGCATTACGACTTATTCTATTTTGGGAACGTGTTTTAATGAAATTTGAAGAAGAAACAACGAACCTCAACAATCGCAATTCGATGGTGTTGGGTGCTCGATTCTCCATAATTTCCAAGAATGTTAACAAGTATATTGGTATGATAAGGGAAGAGGCTCGAAACATGAGAAGTGGTGAAACCATGGTGGAGATTAATCAAAGATGTCATGCAAAGTGGCTCCGTGACAACGGAGAGAAGTTCCGATATGCAAGTTGTTATGAAATCTTAAAAGTGTTGCCCCAATTTAATATATCTTATCAATTCTAAGTTTTCAATTTTAATTTATGTAGACAACTTGAAATGAAGATTATTATTTATCAAATAAAAGTGCAATTATATTAACGATTTAAACAAACCACGATTCATATTAACGACTAAACAAAACTCTCAAACTAACAATTATTGTAGGATCAGAATCTCGCACAGAAGAATATTCTTGCGAAATTATTAACAACACATCGCGAAAACATCGCAGGATGATTTCAAAAACGACATAACAGATGACATCAACTTAAACATGGGAAAAGTGTGATGATCTTGTGAAAAATAGGAATGTTGCGAATTTTACATTTGTAAGCTTGCGAGAATACCGCAAGCCAGATCCGAAATTAGGGGAAATGTTAGTTGTATCTCACCATATATGATCTGTCATCCATTATGTAAACACCTATATAAAGAGAAATGCAAGAGAGAGAAAGGGGAGATAATCAGAAAGAGAGACACACTTTAGGAGAGGATACATTCTGTAGAGAGAGAAATTAGAATTGGTTGTATTATTATTATCTCCTTCTTCTTCCTCCTTCAAGAACCTAGAGCTCCAAATACTCATTAATGGAGTCTTCATGTAATCAAGATGTAATTACAAATGATCATAGTAAACCCTAACCCTGTGGATGTAGATCAAATTGATCGAACCACGTAAATCTTGTGTCCTCTTACAATTTTAGCATTCTTATCATCATTTTTATGTTTAGATCTACAAATTATTATAAGGGGTTAGGATTTCCTGCAACTACATTTACCACCAGATACATAATCCCCTAAGCCTGTTGGATCTTATGAAAACTCATTATTTGGACTCTGAGATGGTGGTTGAGTAGCATCAGGTGATTCATAACCTTGAAATGGTACAAGAGTCATTGGAGGTGCTTGAAATCAGTGAAATGCTGAACTTGTTAGGGTATAAATTATGGATTTCCTAACTGCATCCAAATTGACGTGTCCACCACCAGGAGTAAGTACAAGACCTTGAGGAATGAAACCAAGAGGAGACTGGAAATCCGTCTAATAAAGTATTAAGTACTTATATTGCCGAACGTGCTCCAATTTCGCTCACACGACGAAGCACTACAAGTTTATCTCAAGACCCTTATCACAATTTTTTGGAGTTCTGAAACATCCATTCCGCCATAAGTGATCCACCAATCATCTGTAATATATACCAAACAAAACAATTACCCCTGAACTATAATACAATAATTTCATTTTTTTGTTATCTATGTTTTAAATAAGAAAAAGCTTACAAGGTGTTGTAGTATCCCTGGTTCTGACTGCAGCTCATGATCCTAATGCTACAGTTGCATCATTGTACAATCTCAACTGACCTATAGCCTTAACATGTTCGTTTTCGTCAGTTATGAGATTTTCCATTGCAATAAAAAGTCCCTTTTTAGCTTTGAATACTTTGAGCTACTATCCATTTCTTCTTGCGGAATTTTGTAAAATATAGACGGGTTCAAGTACCAAGCTGTTGCATGGAAAGGGTGATCTGACTGGTCCTCCCATCTTTCATTAACGATAACAATGATCTTGTTCAAAGTCCCCTTATCTTCTCTAAATTTCACCTAGAGTTTTTCCCTTTCCAATCGCATTGCTTTATATATAACACCCATGGTTGGCTTCAGCTCGATATCCACCATTCTTACAACATCTACTAAAGTTTTCAACACCTTACAAGAGAAATCACAATGCGCCCAAAATTCACTGCTAGCAACAATCTTAACCATCGTTTTCCCCACAACTTCTTTAGCTAAACTAGACTGCGTCCACTTCTCATTGACAAACATCATTTGCAATCCATGTTTATGCCCGTCGGTGGTGGGGGTTTGAATGGAAGATCTGTAAGTGGCAAATTGTCAATTGCTGGAAAGTCAACACTACGTATTTGTAGATGAACAACAATATTTAGCACGCATACCTTTTGGAACCACCTGTAGTAATCATAGTCATTTTCTGGTACTTGAATCAAATCATCGGCTTCTTCCCAAGGTTGTCCATTATTTATTTAACTTTATCCAATCATCATGTGAAATAATTGAAGTTGGAAAAGGATATTGCTTTTACCTTTCTTCCTTGTAGCTGAAGCAGATGTCTTTCTCCGTAGTACCAAATACCCTGACCACTAACTGGACTGTAAAAAAAAAGTCGCTTAAGGCTTAACTGAAGCATGGCTTGTGCTACTGGTTCATTGAACTCATAAATTTCACTTAGCTCAGACCACCCACCTCTTAATTTAGGTAACAAAACTCGCTCGGGATGGTTACATAAATGCCTAAATGTTATACCAGATCCAACTAGTTGATTAACATTAGCGGACTCGTGCTCTTTATCCTGAACCCATACGATATCGCTATCTGCAACAAATTTTCCTTTTTCTTTCCTGTTTCTTTTCCCTTGTCTATCGTTTTTGGAACTACTCATTTTTAAAAAATCTCTCTGGTCTGCTCTCTAGAGAAGGGAAGAAATAATTTTTTTTGTGAATGAAAACTGAAGGCAATAGGGGTATTTATAGGCGCTAGAGCACCGACCGTGGACGGTCGAGATTAAACCGCTAGCGGTGTAATCTAGACCTGGAGGTACCTCTAGTGGTGTAGTCTCGACCGCTAGGTGGAGACTCGATCGCTTATCATTTTCCCCATAGTAGCGCGGCCAGTTTGCCAGGCCACCTGGCATGGCAAATAGGTGAGTTAGCCACCCCCCATAGGAACCGGCCTAATGATTGGCTCTTATCTTAGACATCCACAAGATAAGTTTTAAACTATTTACCTTAACAAAGTACTAAAGTGGTTCGATCTTCTGATGGTCTAAAAAATATATTCAAAAATATATTGAGAAAGTATATGTAATTGGGATATACATAAATTCAGGGAGGGAGCCAGGATTTATATGCTATGGGGTAGAACAAATTTTGTTTCAGTATTCACAAAAAAAATAAAAATAATAATTTCCCTAAATCTCATTTTGAATACATCAATCTTGGCGAGGAAATTTTACACATAGAGAGTTTGTTGGGTTGAAAACAATAGAGAAGATTTAAATGATCAGTTTACACATTCGCTATAGAAATATGTATTTTGCTAGTATTAATATTTTCCCCCATAACTTTCAAATTACATAAAATCCATGCACATTTTGCACCCATCAATACTTTCCAATTGTGTAAAACCCATATACATTCCTATTGACATTCAAATTTGGATGGATCCAAGTGACCCTATTTGCACCCACCTCCCTCCGTCCCTGCATAAATTAATTGGGGGATATTTTTACTGTGGCTTCCGGCATTGTTTTTGTGACGCCCCATTTACTAAACCTGCTTAGCTAATATGTTTACAACCTAATTGAAGCATCAATTCCAGATCAACGATTTTAAGAATCATAATTACATAAAATGAACTAAAATCAAACCCAAACTGTTAAACCCAAGCACTCTGATATCAATAGATGAAGAACTCTCAAATGATATAAGTATATCGTGTGTTGTTTTACAATAAATAAAGAAAACATATATAGAAAAGATACATGAACATAACTTAGTTCGATAACGCTTTAAACTACAAAAACAGATATCTTCACAGCACCCTTTCTTCTGATAGCTGAAAACTGAAGTGGAAACGAGTGAGCACATCATTCCAAAAGCGTGCTCACTGGAAACATGTAACTCTCAAGTAATCACTACATGCCTCACAGTTCTAAAGGAATATAAGTTGAAAGAAACAAGAAGAAACTAATCAATCAGCGATTTATGCATCATGAATCAAGTGTCACTCTAACCTCGCCAAACTCATTGGAAAAGACGACGCGAAAGCAACCCTAATAAATAATAATAACATCATCCACACAGAGTGCCCATACAAACCATGGTTCAGAATGTTACCATCAAGATCAAATAGTTAGTCAAACAAGCATAATATGCACACGAGTGATTTCCCTCAAATAAAATAGTATATATAATATCATAACGGATGAATTACCGCCCTACTAAGATAAGATTGCTAATGGATGAGTTACCGCCCTAATATATTAATAAACAATACTATTATAACGGATGAACTACCGCCCTATTACAAGAAATAGATATAATAATATAACATACGGATGAATTACCGCCCTACTAAATAATATTGTCGACGGATGATTTACCGCCTTACTTAACTTAGCTAACACTAGTCCAGAATGGGTTGTAAATGACATTTTAAAATGACAGATTAATCACGTTATTATAATTTTACAAGCAAAATCCGTGATATAATAAGAAAATATTTGAACACATCATTTAACGCAGGAAAAACGTCATTCTTAAACGTGGTACTTTAGTAAGTGTGTGATTTTGTAATGACCCATTAAATCACGGAATATGTTCGACAAATATTTTCCTTTATATACGCCCACCACCAATCTTTCTTTGAGCGCCCAAAAAAGGCTAGCCATCAGAATGCTAGGTTGTAAAATGTGGTAACCCGGTTCACCAGTGGGAATCGATAAATTGGGCTTTACTAGCATCCAGTCAGCAAATCTAGTCTTACAATCGAGTCTTTTTCCATCAATCTAATCTTAAAGACCTAAACCCTCTGTTCTTTCTCATCTTTCGTCCGCCTGCCTCTTCTGAAATCAAAATTCACTCTCACAAATCAAATCTAAATCTTAGCACCATCTCAAAATCAAAACCCACGTACCAGCGGAAATCAGAAGCAAACCCTTTTTTGTAACCCTAGATTAAGTTACTTAGCTCCTGAAACCCTAGGGTTTCAATGGGAATGAGAACCTATCGATCTGAAGATTCAAGATATGGATTCATCATCGACGACATCCACTGTGTGAAAATCTGGTATAAACCCTAAACTTCTGAATGTACTGGTTTCTCTGTTTGGACACTTTTGATTTTCTTGTCTATGGCGTATATGTGGGTGTACATTGTCTGTTGACGGCTACTTGCACTTTGAGTAAAACCTGTTTTCCTAGGGGAAAAAAATATCTGTCCAAATAACCTTGTTAGTGCCAGTTTTGATGGATACCTACTATTCAATGTCAAATGCTTTGCCAGGGAGTTTCATGTTTGCTGCTTCTTAAGGACTTGAACAATTAATAACTCTTGTTTTAACACTACTAGAACTGAATCTGTCTGTTTAAGGACAATCTTGGTATTGTCTGAGGAGCGGTGCTGACACATACATGTTAATTCTGATATGCAGGGCACTCGATCAAATAAGAGAAATATGCTTCCCGGAGAGCAATTCTCCCTGTGCTTTAAGCGGGAGAGGATGAAAGGTGAAATCTACATTGTCAATCCCCTTTACCCGTCCAATCACACACTTCTATGTGAAATCAGGACTAAACCTGACCTAACTTTATTTCAGATTCGCCAGCGAACGGAAAAAGTATCTAAAGGAAAAGACAGAATCATGAAGGATGTTCCAGGCTGGTATTGAGAACCAGAACCAATACTAAAGATTCCTTTAACATTTAAGATTTATTTCTTGTTGGCATGTGAAGATGACGAAATGGACTGGGTTTGAGTACTCTGAGGAGGAACCAGAGGAGAAAGATATTGATATTGAGAACGAGAACCAATACTACAACTCTGAACGTACTTCCTACTAATGTCTAACTGTTAGATTTATGGTTCAATGCCCACTTTTTATTTCGTAGCTGGGAAAAATTTTAATCTGATGGTGTTATTGAGAGGCGTAGATTATTGATTTATCGCGGATACTGCTTGAAGTTTCAATACAAAAAAAATTGTACAGTTAATTTCCAGAATTTTTTTGCTGGTACCTTTGGAACTATTTTCCTAGGAGCTGAAGTAGAATGTTGTCCTTTGAATATTATTCTTTTTATTGTTTTGAAACTCACCCTTCCTAAGTGATTATTTATATTATTGTAGGTTTCGTCGATCCCAAATGAGCATTTGAAGGTTTTTCGGAAGTGGTGCGCGCCTATTGAACTGGATATGGCAGAAGGGTAAGTTTCGTAAAATGCTAAGCTCGCCATCTAGTTAGATTGTTAGAATATTTATTGGCTCAATAATTTATGGAACTATATATGTGAATCCTACTTCATTAGAATATTTATTGGCTCATTAATATATAGTAGACTTCAACTAGTTAACTACCAACTATATATGTTTATTTTGGCGTTGCGTTTCGTACTGCTTGTTATCTAGTCTAATGTATCCAACACTACATATTGAAATATTGGTACTATGTTTCATCTTAGTATTGTGTTTACTGAAGTCTTAATGTCCATATCTTTTGATTTATTCCAGAAATTCAATTGTAAAGTCTGTCAAAGAGAAACACTTGGTGACATCTTCTAGCAAGATTTTATGGGACTGCCATGCACTTCGACTGATGTTCTCTGTCCATAGTGGTTCTCATGTATGTACCTATACTTGTATCATATAATAAGAATTAAAAAATTGAAGTGTTACTTGTCTACTTCAGTTCTATTTCTCTCATATTACTTGGAATCCAACTAATGCAATCCCTTTTGTATTTTTATGTCAGTGGATGGGGAAGAGCTTTGAAGTGAGTTTATGCATCTAGGCTGTGTAATGAAGATTCTCAACGATGACCCAATGGCAGAACCAATCAGTTAGCAATGTACAAGGAAGGCGCAGTCTTTGTGGGTTAAATGTTAAACTATATGAAGATTGTATATAAATGTTATATCTTAGCAGCATTCCAAGTTACTCCTCAACCTGGAGTTCCACCCGAGGAAGCAGGGAGCACGGTAGCTGCCGAATCTTCGGTTTCCTTATTAATTATGATCTCATTTTTATTGTCAGTCGATTGAATTTAGTTTTAATGTTCCATATGTGATTTTGGGTTGCTAGAATTTAATTTTAAAATTGTAGGCAGAGATTCTATTTTTATGAATATTATTTTGGATATTCAAAAGTTAATTTCTAACTGTTCTTTCAAATCAAAATTTTATTTCGCCACCTTACACAGGCCAAATCTGATTCTGAATTATTCAGATTCACAAAATCTGAATCAATGGCGTTTGTATATTTATTCATAGTAATGCCTCGCTACAGATATTAACCTTTATTGTATTCAACACATGATAACCGTGGTATTTAGCGCCTCCGTTATGACAAACATCAACCGCTATTGTATGTAACACATAGTAACCGTGGTATTAAATAACAGTTTCTATTCATGACATAAAGTCACATATTTTATTCGTCATACTAAATAACATTTTTTATTTATTGTATGTAACATATAGTAACCGTGGTATTAAATAACAGTTTCTATTCATGACATAAAGTCACATATTTTATTCGTCATACTAAATAACATTTTCTATTTGTCATTTATAAAGAGTCACACTAAATAAATAACGGTTCGAATAACAGATGAAAACCATGATAAATCATGTTTTATAACAGACTTCATTCGTCATTTATAGCCCCTTCTGGACTATAAGAGCCGTGGGGAAACACAGACACTCCTTGCAGGGAAATCTCACAATGCATATCACACACAAACACATTCATAGCAAACATCGCAAATGCAGATATAACATACGTTACATACAAAATAACACAGAAGCAATACATCAAAGTTCTTGCAATCATAAACGTAGATAGTAAAGTCTTATCATGCTCGCAGATAAAGGAAAGCTTAATGATTACAAGAAGGTTACAAAGTTCCCACCTGATTTGATGACAAGTCAAATGTACCTTGAAATCTACAATCCACTACTTCATCATTTGAGTCGATCGTTGTTAATATAGATTAACTGTTAATCACACAAGCACTCTAAGAATTTAGCCTATAGGCTCACAGAAAGTTCAAAATATAATATCATACAAGTCTCTAGTTATAGAATAAGTGAAATAACCAATGGTTTTAGTTCTATTCATAGTCTTATAACCTGGTAATAAGTAATTTCGATATAAAACAATATCTACTTATCCAAATAGGGTCAAATTGGGTATCATCAGAAAGCACACGCAAAATCCTACAACTTTGCAGAAGGAACCAAACGTTAAATTGGACCACAAGGGGTCCAAAACATCAAAAGAATGAATCTGACCCTATTTCCTAGCCCGTGAGTTGTCCTGGCACATCCCGTCAAACCGTCCCGCTAACCCGGTTCATCTAACTCTGTCTGAATAACGAGTCAGCTAGTCTAACTCGTTTGACTCGCTGAGTCAACACTGTCAACTCGGTTTGACTCACAGAGTCAACTCAACAACTCACTTCATCGTCTTCACCAAAGTTTGAGAAACAATTCACTTGTTTTCAGCTCATGGAGTCGTATTTCGAGGGATATAATTCACTCAATTTTGATTCAAATGAATCAGTTCTTGGTTCTTTGGAAAGGTGACATCTCCGTATACAACTTTGGTGTTTTAAGACGGATCCAAATACGTCTATATCATACCTAATTTTATCCATGAAAACACTCTCTCACAGCAATAACAAGATTTGCCTAGATTTCATAACAGCCACCAAAATGGCTATATCTTACTCATATGGACTCCAAATTGATCAAACACGGTTCCTATAGTTTCATAATTCAATATACTATATTTCATAAGAAGGTACATGGATCTAAATCAACTCCTAAGTTGTCTAGAAACCATAATTAATGTCAAGAGAATAAAAACATAAAATCATGGTTATTATCAAGACTATCATGATGATGGTTTCCAATCTTTTCTAAAGATTAAACAAACACCCAATTCATCATTTAACATATAAAAATCATGTGTAAGTGTTACCTTGAGTTATATGCCTTCCATTCTATCAAATATAGTCACTAACATCAAGAACTCCATTAATTCTTTTCTTACTTATTCCATAATCAATCAACCTCTCAAACACTCGTGATTTATAGCTAGATACTTCACTAATTTCTTCTTCTCTTTATGGATCATTAAACATGAAATTAATCACTAATATTACACTCATCACTCTCTACTCTCTTCTTCTTATACTCTCATCTTTCAAATCATCTTCATCAAGAACAACCAACTTCATCTCTCTCACTAGTTCTACTTAGATATCTAAAGACTTAAAGGCCTAGACAAATAAAACTACGACGTTGAATAGTAAAGAAACCCTCGTTTCCTATTGGCCGAAATAAGTCTTTTTTGAATTTTGTGAAACGATATTTTTGGTTAGGACACTTGGCAACGTATGATTGGTTTAAAAAGAATAGGAAAAAATTAAAAGAGAAATCAAACTCAATTTGGAATTTATAAAGTGACAATATTTAGGTGGAGACATTTGACAACATATGATTAATTTAAACATGAGTCGTGCTGTAACGAGATCATCCTCGTGACAGCTTGTGTAAGGGTGCATTTTATAGCCCTTAGAGCATCCACAGTGGGCGAGTATAACCAAAAATTTGGGATGAGATCGTAACACAGTGGGACGGACTAAATATCAAATCCCAACCAAAGATCAAATTCCAGACCAAATATGGTCGCGACCAAATCCCAAATTCTAATATAGTCGGGCGTAAATTTAAAGTACGCTTGTTGCTGGGCGTAAATTTAAAGTACGCTTGTTAACGGGCGGAGAGGAAATTTACGCCTGTTGATGGGCGGACATCAAATGTACGTATGAGACAGGCGGATTCCAAAACTACGCCCGATGAGGCGGATCGCCAAAGTCCGCTTGTCGCCAGGCGGAGATATTAATCACGCCTCTTTTGGGCGGACACCAGGTTTACGCCTCTCTGGGGCGGATACCAAATTTACGCCCCTCCCATCACAGAGGGTCTGAGGCTGGGGATGTGGAGTCACTGCAGAAGATGCTTGGAAATTCAAATCCTGAAGAACCCAATGAAGGATCATCCATTGCTTCTGATGATTAATGTGTAAGATGCGTCAGATATTCAAATTCAGGGGCATTAGTGGAAGAACAGTGTTAGCTTTAGCTTGATGTCCCTTTAGCGAATCGTCAGCAACATCATCTTAAATTTACTTTTGGTTGTATATACTGATAAGATTTTGGTAAGTCTCTTTGCCCTACCCTATACTCAGTAACATATGCATTTTTGCTGAACAATCAGTGACTATTTTACCGGGAGATTTAATAATAAGAAAAAGAGAAAGATGTAACCAAGGGGTATGTGAAATTTTTGCAGTAGATTTGCAGATTTAATCAAGTAAGCTGATGTTTCTTTTCTTTTTTTATTCTTTTTAAGTTCTCTGCCAATGAATGGCAAACCTATAGCATCTCAGTTTCAGGACTAGGAGTTGCACCACCGCAATATTAACATGGCTAATGTGCTGATGTTAGTTATGAATTGAATCTCCGGACCTACGAAATAGAACCCTGACATTTGTTTCTAAGCTTGTGAGATAAGAACATTCATGAATCAGTTTTGGTCACTAGTTACTAGAATGAAATTGCAAACTCATATCACAGAGCACTCCCACACAGGCGTAAATTTTTTTTACGCCTCATTAGCAGACGTACAATGGTCCTTCCGCCCCATTCAGGCGTACTAGAATACTTCCGCCCTTGTGTATGTATACGTGCTAAAGAAACGTGTTATCGCCAGGCGTAATTTTATTTTACGTGCGTTGGCACGGTGAGATGATCATCCGCCTGACAAACGGGCGTGATTTAAAACCCCGACCCACGTGAAACGTAATTTATATTTACGCCCGTCGTCAGGCGGTAATTTAACCTACGCCTGTCTCAAACGTAATTTAAATCTCCGCCCACAAATCAAACGTAACTGAATTATCCGTCCGTATTCAAACGTAACTAAATTATCCGCTCGATCAAATTTGGTCTTCATCCCGTGGCGTCACAGTACAGAGTAAACTCAAATTTGGTCCCGTTTTTTGGTCTTTGATCTTTGGGTATAGTCGTACGACTGCAGTTGCTCTTAGATATTACATCTTAGATGTAATCACATCTCGAGACATTATTTAGTAATTAAAGTATTTTTATTTTATTTTATTAATTTATTTTATTGGATAATTTTTTTGGTGAGTATTTTTATATTCATTTTTTTTTCTTCCGAGTCCTTCTAAAAATTCAATTCAATCCGATCTCAATCTCACCCATCAGAGCAAGTCTCTATTTTCTTAAACCTAGAAATGATTACATTTGATGATGAGTGGTAGCCAACTAGCCATTATTAACAGAAAACTCTGATAGCATTGTCAATTTTCTTGATGTGATGCGTCATCATATAGTTAGTAACTCTATATATGATCAGAACTAACACGAGCGCATTAACAAATCACAACTTAATCTTTAACTTAAGGTCTGATTTTAATGCAACCAATCCTATTGGAGTTAGAACCCCATTACACCTGGACCTTCAAAACTTAATCATTTTAATTCTCTTAGCTACCCGTTCTCGGAGAAACCTCGTGATGCCATGCCCAAGGTCGTTAATCTCAGCAAATTGTCCATCTGTATATGTTATATCAGTATAGTTGTTTAATATCTCATGAGAATTGGAAAATGATTTCTCTTTATTCGTTTATAAATCATGATTAGTTTTTCCAAACAAAATCAATAATTCTATGTTACAAAGAAAAAGACAACTGACGTTTAGGTTGAGATCAAGAATTAAAATAAAGATTTAGGTTAAAATAAATATGCAAAACAATAATATATATTTTTTTTTAATTTAGTTTGATTTTTTTTAAATAAATGTATATATATATATATATATATATATATATATATATTGTCTCGAGATGTGTGTACATCTACGGTGTAATATCCAAGGGTTATAAACTGCACCCTTACGAATGTTGTCATGAGGGTGACCTCGTCACAACATGACTCAAAAAAATTATGAACTTAAAGGAATAACCTAACTTATCTTGTTTGGAATTTTATGAAATTCCAAATTCAATTTGGAAATCGAATAATTACTATATTAGGACTATTTTTTTCTAAATTAATATATATAGGGAAAGAATCCTCATATTTTCTGCGAAAATAAAATAAAAAATAAATAAAATTTGCACATATCCTCCACCTATTTAATGTATTTTCCCCGCAACATCAAATCGAAAATACATTTTCATGGGGCGGGGAGAAACCCCGCGCTCACCAAATCTAAAAATGCATTTCCACGAGGTGGGGCGAAGACCCGTGCACACCAAGTTAAAAGGAAAAAAAATAAATAAAATGTGCACATATTTTCAAACTATTTAATGTATTTCCCCCGCCACACCATATCAAAAATACAATCTCCACGGGATGGGGCGAAGTCTCGCGCACACCAAATCATGCATTGCCACGGGGCGGGGCAAAGCCCCACACACACCCAATCAAAAGTACATCGTCGCGGGACGGAGAAAAAGCCCTACGGACACCAAATCAAAAACACGTCGCAACGGGACTGGGTAAAGCCCCACGCATACCAAATTAAAAGAAAGAATATGCCCGGTGCGTAGCACGGACACAAATCTAGTTTAGTTACAAAGTTTTACCTTTATAAAACTAAACCAAGTTAGGAAATCCATCTTCATCTCTCTGTTTACTTTCCAAGCTACCACCACCACCTTACATGCCAAAACAACACCACCTCCAACTTGTTCAAGTGAAGGAGATAAATTCCAAACTTTAAATTAAGATTTAACTATCACTAACTTTGTATAAATTTTAAGATGTGACCAAATTACTAATCAGAGGTCCGGTCCAATTATAGTGCTGTCACCACTAGTCAAGGTCAGGTTCAAGGTCAACGGTCAAGCCAACTTCAACATCTAGATTTCCAGGTGTGATATCTTTCTCAACCGGTGTCTGATTGATGCGTTCGACTAGTCCATTTCGCATAACTTTTCGATACCTATTCAATGGTACTATTATCGTCTCTAAATTATATACGGAATAATTTATACTAATTAATATTCATATTTAATTAAATCGAGTCATTAGCGGCTAAAATGTCTCTTGATCAACTCTAAACTAGTCTAATAGCGTTGACGTGCTTGAGGGTCCTTACAATTTTTCAATGAAATCGGGATGGTCAATGGACTGTTTCCGTGTTTTCTTTATCTTGAACTTTTGTTTACTTATATAAATAAAAACACACATCAAAATTCACTTTTGCATTCTGGGAATATTTTTCCATGCGCTAGTGAGACTTATATACAGTTACCTCACATCTAGTTATTCCAAGATTCATGTGGGTTTAATAGTGGGAATAACATAAATGGAGCTGTTTACCGGAACATGATTTAAAAAAGGGTGGAATTTTCGCATTTACAGTTTCTGATCGAAAATTCTAAATATAACATTTTGGGTTTTTAGCAACTGTTTTATACCCTTTTTACCCTCAAAAATAGACTTTTAGCAACTGTTTTGGTCAAACGAGGACTCATAGAGTCCCACGAACGTACCATTGACCGTTGACTATTCCAGTTGACTGACCCCAATACTCGGCTGCACTCCTGCTGGACACTCGAAAATTGTAATGTTGACCCGTGACTAAATAGTGTCGAGTGATGTTGACCATAAACATTAGTCCAGTTGACTAACGGTATGTATTCAAAAGGCTTATCCCAATGGGATTTTAGTCTCATTGGTAGGCTTTATTTAAGTAAAGTCAAGCTAGAAGAAGCTAAAGTTCAATTGTTGAAGCAATGGAAAGTTGAAGGTCTAGTAAAGCTCATCCCAATTGGAGAAGTTTTTTTTGTTATCAAGCTAGATAATGAAAAGGATAAAACTAGGATTTGGGCAGGAGAATCATGGAAAGTTGATAATCAAGTTTTGAAAGTGAGGGACTGGGAGGCGAAATTCAATCCAGAAAATCAGAGAAAACCTCGTTAACAAAGGTTTGGATTAAGTTTCCGGGGCTAAGCTTGGAATATTGGACATATGATACCTTATTGGCATTGTCCAAAGCTTTTGGGAAATCTATCCAGGTAGACAACACCACTCTTGATATGAATTATGGTTTTTTTGCTAGTGTTCTAGTAAAAATTGATTTCGCTAAGAAGATCCCGGGTCGTGTTTGGGTTAGTGAAGGAGATGATGGTAATGAAGAAGGCTTTTGGAAATATGCAGAGATTACAAAAGCCCCTAAATTTTATTCACATTGCAAAATTGTGGGACATTTGGTTGCAGAATGTAGAGCAATGTTAAAGAAAGTGTCAACAAACATTGAGGATATTGTTGCTCCAGCTAAGGTTATGAAGAAGAAGAAAATGAGATCTAAGAAAAACAAAGAAACTCTTTCGGTTCAGGAAATTCAAGATGGCATAGAAGTTATGAATGTTGAACTAGTTGTGGAAGGTGCAAGCACATCATGTGCTGATCCCTCGATTCCCCCTGGATTTGAAACTCATAATAGGTTTCATGGAATCGAAGAAGAAGAGGAGGAGGTTGCCACTTCTCAGTCAACTTTAGGAGATTCAGAGATGAGCATCACAAAGTCGTCTTCGTCCGAGGCAACTTTAAGAGCTAATAAGAAATTGGGTTCCAAATCCAAAATAACAAGTATGTTCCCAAGTGGTACTCTTAGTACAAAAACCAAAAACATTTCAAAATCTAAAGTTCCTGACAAGGTTTCACCAAACAAACTTTTGGAGTATGGTTCTTTATGGGGTTTAGAGTTCCCTCCTTTAAAGAACAATCGTGAAGAAATGTTTGGTGATCTCGCAAAAAATCATGATGAGTTAGTTATAGGGGATGTTGACGAGTCTACTAGTTGATAGTAGATAATTGTTTTCATTTTGGTTTGCAAGTTGTGTTTTGATGTTCAAGTACCTCAAGTTGTGTCTTCTACGGTTGATTCTCTTTGCGTACTTAGAATATTTATGGCTTTAACTTTTGTTTTGTTGTTTTTTCTTTGTAATTTTTGCTCTCTTTCGGTTGTAATTGCCCGCACACGACTTGTGCGCCTTTGAATCTATTCTTTTTGATCGATCAAAAAAAAAAAATAGTACGTTGACCATATATGTAGAATTGGACGACTTTTTAAGTCTTTTTCCGACAAAAATCCCCCATAAATGTTGTAAGAGAGAATTAGTAGTAAGTAAGTTTTAATAAGAGAATGTTAATCAAGATTTTATGTTTGAAAAAGTTCTAATAATCACCAAAGTAGAGTGCGACTCTTATCATTTTGTTTCTTTTTAAACCTATTGAATCATATCATCAAAGGAGAAAAAAAAAGGAGAACGGGGATGGTGTTCATAATAAAGGGGGTTTTAGTGCAAATAATGAGACTGATTCAGCTTTTAGCATTATTGTTAGAGGGGTTCTAAATACTTTAATGAATTCTAGAAACCCCGAAGATGAAAGACAAACTATTATTCTTGGGATTAATCTATTCTTGGTCATGGTGATCCTTCCTCTTTCCCATGTTAATTCCATTGGGGCTCTATTTGGGCTAATTTTATTGGGCCTTTTATGTGGGCTCTCATAACTTTTTGTGAGTTGCATTTCTTTGCAATGTAATTTTTATCTTTTACATTAGCTTATTTGGGCTTTTGACACTCTCAAGTGAGAAGCATTTTTCCTTTGTCACTCAAGTGTACGGCATCTGCCGTTTTGGGGTCTATATTTTGTACTTACATATTTCTATTAATAAAATCACTTCTTTATCGAGCAAAGAAAGGAAAAAAAAACTTATTATTAACTAATTCACATTTTTTTTGTTTTTCTGTTCTTGTAGGAACTGCGCTTGGACTGAAAAATTGGCTGCGTATAACTTTTGCTATTGAACCAACTGTTAGGGAAAATTGGCACCCCAACCGCAGCGGAACATAGGATCACAAAAGACAATTGGTGATTTGAATCAAACATGGGATAAATAATAAGAAATATAGAAGATAAAGAAGCACAAAATCACAACACAAAATATATGTGGTTCACCTTTACAGGCTACATCCACGACCAACACCACCCGAAAAACTTCCATTAAATCAAAGACCATTACATGCTCTTTTCGCAACCTAAGACAAGATCCAAAGAGTTAACAAGACATACCCGATAACACCATCGAAGAAACCATAGAAACCAACTCTCTAAACCATTCCTCAAACCAACCTCATGTCTTCTCTTCTACACCGTCTTCATAGATACTAGTAACAGGGGAGAAACATGGGAACACTAGAAACTAGGTTTAGGGAAAATCCCCAAACCCTAACACACTAGAACACCAAAATCATCTCTCTACAAGTTTTTCTCTCACAACGATATTGACCTTCATGGTAGCACATGACCCTCCCTAACAAAGAGACCAAAATCCTAAGCACAAGGATTTACCAATCTTTTAGGTTGGATGTCTACAAACCTACTATTCTAGTTATATATAGAGAGAACACAAACTTGGTCACCAAGTATTAGTCTCCAACTAGGAAACTAAATTTTTTCGTAAACCATATCAAACCTAGATTAGAAAACCCACTCAACGTGGAAAAGGCCAAAACAACAAATCCACTTATTTCCTAACACCAACTTCTCTGCAAGATGGTCTTCTGAGGTTTAAAGATTTCTGCCAGCGACTTTCCAAAAATAAACATTATCTATATAATAACAGAGTTTTTTAAAGCGTTCTCATTCAACGGAGATCCACGTTGATTCTCGTTTCTGATTGATTTTGGCCCCACTAGTTTTTTTTATTTTTTATTTTGTAAGATTATTAAATTTATGCCAATAAAATTCAGGGAGAATATTATTTTATTCTAATAATAAAATAACTAAATTTTAAATATTCTTCTAACCTAAAATATCTAGATCTTAAAAACCTAATAACATGCCAAAAATATATTAACAAAATCCATTATTTCATCATGATAATCAGAAAATCAAATAACAAAATCCACGATTGCATAATGATAATCAACGAGTTATGCATCGATCCCACGATAAATCACATGATTATCACATGATAAATAAATAACGTCAAATGTCCAATGTCCATAGTCCGTTTACAGTCTTAAAGAAAAAAAGAATATTCCCGATTACAACTCCAAACTATTAATTAAACTCCATAATAGATAAATCGAAAAAAAAAACAACGGATTAACTCGGTCATGGGTAATAACCTTTTGATCCGACGATGAATATCTTTTGTGCGTGTCTTTAGTAGTGGTCCTGCACAACAGTTAAAAATTTTGTTAGTATTTTGAAGAAATAATTGAGAGCAAGGATTATGATCTAGAAGAAGCTTATACAAAACGAGCATAAAAAACCAAAACAGAAGAATCATTATGATTTCACTTTTAGTTTTATTCGTTTTGGTTTTTCCATAATTAAAAATAAAATAGATTTAAAATAGAAAATGTTCAGATATTTTGTGTGCAAAAATAGCTATACAAGCTCTATCCAAATTAATTATTTCCAGGAACTAATTTCTATAATAGTCCTTTCCTAGAAAAAAAAAAGAAAACATTCTCGAAATACAAAACTCTAATATAAGTAATTGTAAAACTATCAAAAAAAAAATATATTTAAGCATAAAAATTAAATAAGTAGACAAAGTAGATAGAATCCGTAAAACTAATAAAATTGATAAAGTTCAAAATGTTTTCTTAAATAAAATCCGTAGGTCAAAAAAGTAAACAAGTTTTATTTTTGAAGCTTATTTTGGTAAAATATTAATTGTAAATATCTCGGTATAATTTCCTATCCTATTATAGAAGATATTTTTCTGGGCTTTGGATCTCCCTATAAAACGTACCAACCCAAATCAATCACAATGTTTCGGCGGGACTCTCCTTCAAGAACATGTTGGATTTTTTTTAGGGTTCTATTGTCTGCACAATTTTATTAGTTTTTTGTTTCATCCGTGATAATGAGTCGGTGTGTAAAGTTTCTCACAGACCAATCGACGCTACATATCTTCTCGGGAAATAACTCGGGTAATGTTTGTATTACCAAAACCTATATTTATTTATTTATTTATTTTGTATTAACAAAACTATCAAAAATCTTGATCTTTTTTCGCTGTGTAGGCAGGTTATTTAGTCAAGATATTTGTAAGATGTTGTTGTATGTTTCAAAAATCTTTTACCGCATCTGATTACCGAAATCACATAATTAGATATATCTTTTTCTTTTTCTTATCTCTTTCAGTTCTCCGCACCATTTCCTTTTTATCATGGCATCGACTTTTATCTACCGATCTTTTTGTATACTATCATGAAAACAACAAGAACCCCTGAAATCTAATAAGTTTTATATTCTTCATTTGAATTCTCATCTTCTTTCCCCTAACCATCACTCCTTTTATCCCAAAGCCTCCACAAAAATGTAATTTTATCTCTCTCACTCTCTAATGTTTTTGATTTCGTAATAGTTTTCTTTTATGATTTATGTCTCTTTCAATAAAAGCTTCTGTGTATATGTGTCCTTCTAATGTTTAAATTAATTCCCAATGTCCGTTTTCTCTTCCATTAGGATCTTTGTAGTGGTGTGCAACATGCAAGGATGCATGGTGCTATGTTTGCCACTTTAATGTGTTTTAGGTCTACTATCAGCCATGATAGGTAAGTCTTTACCTAAAAAAAGTTAAATACATGAAACGAGTGAAACCCATCCACATACTATATAATGGCAACTGCAAGATGAAACTTAGCTTGTATAAAGACTACTCTCTTTATTGATGTTTAGAAAATCTCTCAAAACTAAACACAAGCTCTAATCTTGCTCATATGATCAACCACAACTTTGGTGATCATATATATATAGAACTATGAATTCCTTTTCCTAGTCCTATTACCTTATTACATGTCTTTCCTTTTCTTAGAACTAGATGACTTCTAATTCCCTTAGGATTACATCAATTTCCTAATCTTGTCCTAACCAGCATGTTAGTGACTTCTATGTTGAAGTTAATCCAACATTCTCCCCCTTAAGCTTCAATTGTGCTTGTGAGAAATATTGTACTCTTATTAATTTCCTCATTTCTTCAAACTTGATCCGAGCTAATGCCTTTGTCAATATACCTGCCTTCTGCTCAGTTCCAGGTATGTGTTCTATGTTAATGACCTCCTTCTCGATGCATTCTCGTATGGAATGATACCTTTTGTGAATGTGTTTCGTCTTCCCATGAAGCACTGGATTTTTAGTGAGTGCAATTGCAGACTTATTATCAATCTTGATGAGAATTTTTTCAAGTTCTCTTCCTTTGATTTCACCCAACAGTTCTTGAATCCATATTGATTGTTTAACTGCCTCTGTTGCAGCCATAAACTCAGCTTCACAGGATGAGAGGGCTACAATGTCTTGCTTCTGTGAACACCATGTAATAGGTGCTTCTCCTAGATAAAATATATGACCAGTTGTACTTTTTCCATCATCTTGGTCAATATTATGACTGCTGTCACTATACCCAAAAATTCCTTTTGATCCTCCTCGACCATACTTCAATCCACAGCTGATTGTTCCTCTTAGATATCTCAATATCTGCTTTATTACATCACCATGAGACTTGCGTGGACTCTGCATATAACGGCTTGCTACTCCCACAGAGAAAACCAAGTCTGGTCTTGTGTGTAATAAGTATCTAAGGCATACAACATTTCTTCTATAACTCGTTGGATCAATCTCAGCTTCTTCTTGTGCCTTTGAATCTTTAAGTCCAAACTCCATTGGTATCTTAGTTGGATTACAAGTTTCAAGTCCTGCTTCTTTCAGAATTCTCCTTGCATAAGCTTCTTGTTTAATCTGAATCCCATCTACTCCTTCAACATACACATCTTCACTTAGTTCGCCATGCAAGAATGCCGTCTTTACGTCTAAATGATGTATTTCCCAAGAGTTTGATGCAGTTTCTGCTATTAAGAGACGAATTGTCTCTAGTCTAGCAACTGGTGAAACTTCATCAAAGTCTATGCCTGATTCTTGAACGTATCCCTTAGCTACAAGTCTTGCCTTATATTTGTTGACAGTACATCATCATTCCGTTTTATTTTGAAGATCCACTTAAGACCAATCACTTTTACCCCACCTGGCTTATCAACTAGAAACCAAGTCTTGTTTCTGTTGATTGAAATAATTTCTTCTCTACATGCTTGTGTCCATTTAGTCGAGACCTTTGCTTCCTGAAAATTCCTTGGTTCATCATTAACAGAAAGTAACATTATCTCACATTCTTCTGCAGCTTGAAGAACATAATCCTCCAGATACTGTGGCTTTTGTATCTGTCTTGTTTATTTCTCAGTGGAATGGGTTGAGTTATTTCATCGATCTCCTCTTCTTCTTCCTCTTCTTCTTCTTCTTCTTCTTCTTCTTCTTCTTCTTCTTCTTCTTCTCAGTGTTTTCATTATTCTCTTCTTCTTCTTGATTACATCATTTTTCCCATTGGTATTGATGATTATGGTTCCTTCGCCTTCATCAATTACTTGACGCCATCTCATGTGGAACATTCCTGGATCCATACTTGGTCCATCACTAGTTTCTTTCCAGTTCCAGTTTGCTTTTTCATCGAATACCACATCTCGACTCACTATCACTCTTTTCGTTGTTGGATTGAATAATCTGTAAGCTTTGGATCCAGGATCAATTCCTAGATTCACAAGAGTCTGACATCGATCATCCAGTTTCTTAAGAGTTGCAGAATCAACTTTTGCGTATGTTTTGCAACCAAACACTCTTAAATGATCTATGTTTGGTTTTCTCTTTCGCAAGCTTTCATATGGAGTCATGTATTTCAGAGCTTTCGTAGGTATCCTGTTTATTAGGTATGTGGAGTGTCGTACAGCTTCTCCCCATATATAATTAGGTACCTGCATAGCCTTTAAAGAACTTCTTGTCATCTCCATTAGAGTCCTGTTTCTCCTCTCCACCACTCCGTTTTTTTGTGGTGTATATGGTGTAATAGGACCACATAAATCAGCATGAAGAAGCTCTAATGGCTTTGAGGATCTGAATGTTGTTGCTTTTGGAAAACCTTGACACGTTTGTTTCCCAACTAAACATGATTCACATATTTTTGCTTCATCATTTATCTGTGGTAGTCCTCGAACCATCTTGTTCTGAGACATTGCCTTTAAAGTTCTAAAGCTTATGTGTCCTAACCTTGCGTGCCACTTCCATGTCTGATCTTCCAGTCTCATATTCAGACACAATGACCTTCCAATCATGAGACTTATCTTGTAGAGTCTATTCTGTTAGCGTGAGACTCTAACTAAAAGTCTTCCACTTGGGTCACGAACTGTTAGATAATCTTGTCGCATTCTAACATCACATCCAACTTCTGTAGCTTGTCCTAAACTTAGAATGTTTCTTTGTAAGTTTGGGATGAAGTAGATGTTTGTGACAAGCTTCTGTTCTCCGGTCTTGCTCTGAAATAGAATTGATCCTTTCCCTTCAATTTCTACAGAAGATCCATCCCCAAACTTCACTTGTCCTTTGATTTTCTCATTGAGTTCAGAAAAGTAGTGTCTCTTACCAGTCATGTGATTGATGGCTCCATTATCTAAATACCAGATTCTTTATTCACCATCCTTTGATTCGTAGTTCTTTGGTATTAGTTTCCCTTTGTTTAAGAATACAACTTCGTGCATGAAAAGAGTTGTATCTGCTTCTCTTGTTTCATTCTTGTTTGTTTCTTCCATCTTTTGTATTCTTTCAGGGCATACAGAAGAGAAGTGTCCTGGTTTATCACATCTGTAACAAATAATGCTTGATCTATCCTTCTTTTCTTTCCCTTGGTTTTGATCATTCTGACTTGTTTTTCTATCTTGTGAGTTAAACCTTCCTCCCCTTCCTCGGTCTCTGTTTACTCTACCACCTCTTCCACGACCTCTTCCTCTTGTCGCAGAGTTTTGTTGGTAAGAGTTTGTGTACAAGAGTTTTCCTTGAGTTTGTCCATTGTTTTCTTCATCAAGGATTCTCTCTTCATATGCTTTTAGTCTTCCAATTATGTCTTCGTAACTTGTATGCTTTAGATCCAAGACTTGTTCCAGAGAAGCTATAATATGGATGTACTTGGCTCTTGGCAGACTGTTGAGAAACTTCTTGACAAGCTTGTTCTCTTAAATAGTTTGTCCAAGTGATGCAGCTTTTGAGGCTATCTCTGATAGTTTTCCTGCAAAGCTATCAATAGTATCAGTGTCTTTCATCTTCATTCTTTTAAATTCAGACACTAAGGTTTGCAGACGGGCTTCTTTAACTCGATCATCTCCGAGATTACGTGCCTTTATTGCATCCCAAATTTTCTTTGAAGTTTCCCGTTCACCAACTTGTAGAACAAGACATTCTGGTATTGCTTGAAAGAGTAATCCAATGATAACATTATTTTTGTCTGGGTCCAATGTACCAGGATCAATTGTTTCCCAAACTTTATAGATTTTCATCAGTACCTTCATTCTCATGGCCCATACTGTGTAGTTTGTGGCGTTGAGGATTGAAACTTGTATTGATGGTGGCGTGAACTGTTTTGCACCCACAATGGTGGTTTCGTTTTCCATGGCTCAGAAACAAGCTCTGATACCAATTAATGGCAACTGCAAGATGAAACTTAGCTTGTATAAAGACTACTCTCTTTATTGATGTTTAGAAAATCTCTCAATACTAAACACAAGCTCTAATCTTGCTCATATGATCAACCACAACTTTGGTGATCATATATATATGGAACTATGAATTCCTTTTCCTAGTCCTATTACCTTATTACATGTCTTTCCTTTTCTTAGAATTAGATGACTTCTAATTCCCTTAGGATTACATCAATTTCCTAATCTTCTCCTAACCAGCTTGTTAGTGACTTCTATGTTGAAGTTAATCCAACACTATAATGGGAAACATGATACTATTTGTGTTCACATGTAACAGGTGCAACCTTTAAATGACGTAAAACTTATGGCATCAAGATATTACTTCTTTTTTTTTTTGATCGGTCGCATCAAGATATTACTTCGCCATCACCAAAATGTAGGCAAGAAAAGGGGTGAAAATTTAATGCATGAAGAATGGAAAAATGAGCTTTTGCCATGGGATCAGGTTGTAATGATAAGGATTTAGAGGTGAGGTTTTTCCGTAGGTTTCTATATACTGTGTGTACTATGTTAGTTGTCGATACTTATTAATTTTTTGTGTTTGCCAGTAGAGTGGGTTCAATATGATGCCAGTTTTGCGTATTTTGATAAATTGAGTACTATCTTTTACATAAATCTTACTTAACTATCTATTTTACTATTAGTCAATTATGTTTCGATAGGCACATCAATGTTTATTGATTTTTGGGTTGGATTTATTATTTGTAATTTGAGTTACGTTAGAAATCCTGCTTCTTGCAACTCCGGATTAAAAAGGCAAAGTTTACAATGGCTACAGTAGTGCAGTTTTATATTTCTAATTGAACTTTTCTAGCCTGGCAACAGTAGTGCAGTTTTACATTTCTTAAACCTACTGAAGTATTGAACTTTGTTTGTCTATTTGGATCTAATCTTATTATTTCTTTTTGTGTGTCAAATGTATAAGAAAACAAAGAGAGTCTTGAACTTTTGAAGGCATCAATAGCGAAAGCTACCTATACCCAAACTATATCTTATGTCTGTTGAAGGCTTTGGTCGTGCCAGTATAGTATGTGCAACTGGTGATATTGTGAATTGCATTTTATTTTTCTTAGGCTATGGAATTGCTGGTGCTTCCAGGGAAACGATGGTCTCAGAACTGGTCTCACAAATCTCGGGCTTGGTAACCATTCTAATGTCATCAGCTGCATCCTTGATGTATGCTGCATTGCTAATCTGAGCCAAATGGTCTCTTACCAAGAATGCATGTTATAATGAAACTTTGATAGTAATATCAGTATATTTATGTGTTTAGGAAGTTTGGAATCCATGTCCCTTTCAAGTTTTGTGTCTTTGATTGATTTCTCCATTCAAATGTGACCTTACTGATAAAGATAACGAAATATGGGGACTGCACATCTATTAGTTACCCAAGCATTGTGTTGGATTCGATGGTTAGCGTTCAGACCAGATTTCTATGTGGGCGTGGTACCTGAAGAATATATGTTACTGTGCATCCATAGATTCACAAAGACGGTTGAGTCTCAAATCGATGCTAATAAGTGATGTGATGGATTATATATTTTGGTAACACGCAACTCATTTGCAAATCGTGAATGAATTTCATACGCGTCCTTGAGATTACGATAAAACATTACAGCGAAACTTCTGAGCTCTGGCATATTTTTGAGAATAAAAATGGTAGAAAATATAGTACGCGTCCAAGCCTAACTTCTATTTCTGTTACTTTCTGAAAGCATCGTTCCCAAATTTTACAACTAGCACACACATATATCGGTACAATAAACATATGACATACTGTAAGCAAACATGGCTCGGGAAACATAGGTATAATTTAGTTTTGAATTTTTTTTGTTATCACCTCCAGATATTGTTGGGAATAATACGCGAGAGAACTCATAACGTCTACATGAGCAAGGAGGCTCAGGATAGAAAATCGGTTAAGGATTTCGGTATAATCAAGTTTGTTGTTGGTTCTAGATAGGGAGAAAAACCACAAATGTGCAAGTTTAAAAAATGCAAGGTAAATGACTATAGTCATCTGTTTGAACATCCAAAAACAAGAAAACGGCGGATCAAAAGTGTCGATCTCCAGTATACAATAAAAATTATCTAGGACAAGTTCGAAGTCAAATTTTTTATAGCAGATAACAGCATTTCTAGAGATACTTACACTCTTAAAATCTATTTTGAGAATATATTCTTTTCATTGATTAGCCAATCCTTTACATACGATATATATAGATACATACCTAAAACAGAATATCTACAAGATATGTTTCCTAGTCTAAAACAAACTGTGACTGAAATATAGGAAAGTTACAACAAAAACACAAGATTCGGAAGGTTGCTGTGAAGACTCGGCTGCTGTGAAGACTTGTTCCGGGGTTGGAAAGATTTGTTCCAGAGGTTGTGGTGCCACTTCCATGGCACACAATATGTATACGTCCAATACCCCCCTCAAGTTGGAGCGGGAGGATCGTGAGGTCGGACGCCCAACTTGCTGACAAGACGTCTAAAATGATCCACACCAAGTGGTTTAGTAAAGAGATCAGCTAATTGAGCTGCAGAAGGAATGTGAGTTGGTTTGATAAGACCAGAAACTATTTTTTCGCGAACAAAATAACAATCGATTTCAATATGTTTAGTCCGTTCATGAAATACCGGATTTTCAGAGATGTGAATAGCAGCCTGATTGTCACAATAGACTGGAATTGGCGTCGGAATATTAATATGAAGATCAGTGAATAAATAATGTAACCATTGTAACTCAGAAGTTACCCTGGCTAGAGATCTATATTCTGCCTCAGCAGAAGAAAGGGAAATAGTGGGTTGTTTCTTGGACTTCCAAGAAAGAGGGCTAGTACCTAACATGGTGAAATAACCTGCCGTAGAACGACGAGTAGTCGGACAACCCGCCCAATCCGAGTCAGTATAACCAACAAGGGAAAGTGAGCTAGTGGCAGAAAGAAAAATGCCGTGAGCAACCGTACCCTTTAGATAACGAACAACTCGATAAGCAGCATCCAGATGACCAGAACAAGGATGTTGCAAGAATTGACTTAAATAATTCACAGAATAAGTGACATCAGGACGAGTGACCTGAAGATATAGTAGACGACCAATTAAGCGTCGATAAATACTTGGATCAGAGATAGGATCACCTGATTTGGTAATAATTTAAGGTGTTGCTCCATAGGAGACAGAGCAGGTTTAGCACCTAATAGACCAGAATCCTGAACAATATCTAGAATATACTTACGTTGTCCCAGAAAAATACCATGTGGAGAACGAGAAACTTCAATGCCCAGAAAATATTGCAAATGACCTAGATTTTTGAGTGAAAATTTGGCTTCAAGTTTATGGTTGAGTTGCTGGATAGCAAGATTGTTATTTCCTGTAATAATGATATCATCGACATAAACCAAAAGATAAATAGAGATGGCGTTAGAATGAAAAAGAAAAAGTGAATAATCAGCACGAGACTGGATAAAACCTTCCTCCAGTAAAGCAGTAGAAAATTTAGCATACCATTGACGAGACGCTTGCTTAAGACCATATAGAGATTTATTGAGTTTATAAACACGAGTGTCACCCTTTGTTTGAAAACCAGGAGGAAGTTTCATATATATTTCTTCATGAAGATCCCCTTGTAAAAAGGCATTATTGACATCGAGTTGATGAAGAGGCCAATTAAAAATTGCAGCTACAGATAATAAAACACGGACAGTAACTAATTTAGCAACAGGGGCAAAAGTGTCATGATAGTCAATACCTTCCTGTTTTGTGTATCCTTTGGCAACAAGACGCGCCTTACGACGATCAATATCACCATTCGGATTGTATTTAATCTTGAATACCCATTTACAACCAATAGCAGATTTTCCAGGTGGAAGAGTGGTCATAGTAAAAGTATCGTTATCAAGTAAAGCAGTATGCTCTTTTACGATGGCATCACGCCATTCTGGATGTTTAATAGCTTCCGTAAAAGAGCGTGGTTCATCATTAGAAATAACCGAAGAGAGAAAAGCACGATGCTGCGAAGTAAATTTATCAAAAGAAATGTAATTGGTAAGAGGATACAGAGAATTAGACATACCTTTAGAAACAGAGCAAATATAATCCTTCAGATGAGATGGACGAGTATGTGTTCTATGTGACCTGCGTAAATTAGTATCACTAGGAGGAGTTATTTCATTAAAGGAGATGTCCGGAGAGGGAGACACAAGAGGAGGGTCAGTTGCATGAGAAGTATGATCATTCAGAGTAGGCGGAGAAGAAGTCGAGTCAGCAACTGGCAAAGAAGATAAATTAGAAGAGTGAGTATCAATGACAGAATGGGAAGGAGGAACAGATATTGAGTCTTCATAGAAAAAATCAGTATCTGTAGAAAGGGAAAGTACAGTATCAGAAGTGAATTTAGCATCTTTGAAGGGAAACAAATGCTCATGAAAGACAACATCTCTAGATACATAAGTTGTTTTTGTGGAGATATCCAAAATGATGTAACCCTTGTGGTTATGAGGATACCCCAAGAAAACACCAGGCTTAGCCCGTGAGTCAAATTTAGAATGAATCTTTGTGTTTCGAGCATAACATAGACAACCAAAAACATGTAGATGACGATAATTAGGGACAACACCGAGAAGAACTTCATGAGGAGTTTTATACTTCAAAATGGGGGTTGGCATTTTATTCATAAGATAACACGCCGTGAGTAAACATTCTCCCCAATAAGTGAGTGGTAAATGCGATTGAAAACGAAGAGCACGAGCTACGCTGAGAAGATGACGATGTTTGCGTTCCACAACACCGTTTTGTTGAGGGGTGGAAACACAACTGCGTTGATGATGAATGCCATGGGATTTAAACCAGGATTGCATGTCTTGAGATAAGAACTCAGAGCCATTATCGGATTGTACTCTTTGCAATATGGAAAGAAATGGAATGGAATTACCAGTGGATATTGTATCTATTTTGTGAGAATATTGAGTAATAACAAAATTAAAAAAATATGTGAGAAATTTAAAAGTTTCACTCTTGAGGTGCATGAGATAAACCCACGTACAGCGGGAAAAGTCATCGACTATGGTTAAAAAATACTTTGCACCAGTGAGGTAAGGTGTCATAAAAGGACCCCAGATATCACAATGAATAAGTTCAAAACATCGTTTTGAAGACACTGAATTTTTATTAAAAGACAAACGACTTTGTTTAGCCAATGGACAGACATTACAAAAGTGATTAGAACTAGATTTAATATAGGGAAAAGTACGATATTGGACATATACATATTGTGTGCCATGGCAGTGGCACCACAACCTCTGGAACAAATCTTTCCAACCCCGGAACAAGTCTTCACAGCAGCCGAGTCTTCACAGCAACCTTCCGAATCTTGTGTTTTTGTTGTAACTTTCCTATATTTCAGTCACAGTTTGTTTTAGACTAGGAAACATATCTTGTAGATATTATGTTTTAGGTATGTATCTATATATATCGTATGTAAAGGATTGGCTAATCAATGAAAATAATATATTCTCAAAATAGATTTTAAGATGGTATCCTTGTAGATCCTAGGAAACACATTCTTCCGCTTCATCTCTACTGCCGTCTCTCTAGTTTCTTTCTTTTCATCATGTCTGGCTCCAACCAATCTTCTCCCAACTCTCCTGTGCATGATAATATTCCATCACAGAACAATGAAACTTTGCTCAATTCTTCCACTCATCCTAGAACTTTAGATCCTTATATCATCCATCCTAGTGATAACCCTGCAACCATTCTTTCTTCTCCTCCTTTACAAGGGGACAATTACGGTTCCTGGGTTAGGGGCATTACCAAATCTCTGAATGCCAAAGGGAAGCTTGGCTTTGTTGATGGCTCGCTTCCTCCTCCAACAGATCCGTTACAGTTCCAATGCTGGAAGAGATGCGATGATCTCGTGGGCAGTTGGCTCCTGAACTCTTGCCAACCAGATATCAGGGCTAGCTGCTTGTATGCTGCCAACTCTCATGCTATCTGGAAAGATCTTCAAATCAGGTTTTGTGTCTCCAATGCTCCTATTTTGTTTCGTTTAAAATCTTCAATTGCTTCAATCAAACAGGAGTCAATGCCTGTATCTTTTTAGTATACAAAGATAAAAACTCTTTGGGATCAATATGACTCCCTGGTTGCTTCTACGGAGGCATGTATATGTGGTGCTGGCAAGCACATGATTGAGCGACTCGAACGAGAACGTGCCATGGAATTTCTGCAGGGATTGCACGACAGGTTCTCCAACCTTCGTAGTCAGATACTCACCATGGACCCTTTTCCCAGTGCTCTTCGCATCTTCAATCTAGTCCAGCAAGAGGAGGAACAACATCATATTACTCATACTCCTCTGCCAACTGTTGACGCTGCTGCTCTTGCTTCATCTCGACAGTTCCACTCCAGTTCTCGTCTTCCCTCTAACCAAAACAAGCGTCAGCGCCCCTTCTGCGACTATTGCAACAGGCACACAACAACTTAAACAAAAAGTTGGCTTTACTTGTGGAGCAAGAAAATAGTGGATAGGAATGTTGAATTTGCAAGAGATGATAACTTGGATGGATTTTTTTTTGTGTGAATCTCCAAATCGATTTAGAAAGGAGCAACAATCATGATCCATAAATTTTTGATACCTCCAGCAGCTTAAATT
The DNA here is from genome assembly GCF_003573695.1 of Papaver somniferum. Lineage (NCBI taxonomy): Eukaryota > Viridiplantae > Streptophyta > Magnoliopsida > Ranunculales > Papaveraceae > Papaver > Papaver somniferum. Next base: position 2,022,854 of record NW_020624376.1, on the reverse strand, counting down.
TTCTTGGTGCACCGATTTCAAAAGCCCAGTGAATAAATTTTGAACCATCAGGTTTGTTTTCAAAAGAGCGTATGTACCCCGGGTTCATCATATAATTTACAGGCACATGTACACTCGCTCAGAATACATGTGATTCGCAAATAAGTCATAATTTTTAGATGCACATGTATATGCTTAATACATGCACAATTCATCCTTAAAGTCATGAGAATGCATAAATTTTAACTCGACGTGGCAAACAGAATATCTATTCTTAGGGAAACGCGACTATTGATAAAATAAAAGCAAAAATGACTTTGGTCCACAAAAACCTAAGTGGGTTGTTCCTATATTTTCTTATTTTTTCAGGTTACTTTAAAGAAATTATATGCGGTTATCTCAAAATGCCATCATAAAATCATTACCAAAAGCTTAAAGATAAAATTATGATAGTCATGATGGATTGATTATGTAGATTGGTTTTTCAGTGGTAAATATAGGTCTGTCCCTGGAAACCTAAGATTATGCAACCTATTATCGGCTAAAGAATATATTCAGAATAAATTAGGCACTTGCACTTCATTGATCAAACATGTATCATTTTGGTTATCAAAGATGACGGAAATATTTTCGTTGCAAATGTTTAACTTGTCGAACTAAAGGATATTCCAGTGCAATATAATGTAATTTTCACAACATGGCTGTAAGCCTTAGACGCTATATTGCAGGAGTGATCAAGTATTTCCTACTATAACAAACCGTGCATGCATACATTGTAATCAAAGAAAATCATGATTCGTGATCATGCTGAAAAAGCTCTATTGAAGAAAACAATGATCATAAACGCAAGGTCTAGCTTGCTGAAAAAGTTCCATTGAAGATAAAAACTTGAACACATGGTGGTGGAATATCAATATCAAAAAGTAGGTTAAAATCATACTAGAGAAGATATAAGAAGGCTTACAGTTGGGGCAGTTATAAGAAACTTGAGATTCTATTACTATAAGATTAGACCGAAAGTTATATACTGCCTGAAAAAGTTGTGAACGAGGATTAAAATGTATACACGAATGCTTCCAAAAAAGAAAAAAGTATTCCATTGGAGGATATATAAAACTTGAGACTTGAGAGTCTTATCTTAAAAGTGAAAGACCATTTGTTCCAATAATAGTCTTACCACATGACCAGCTGTTCTCAGATTTATTATATGGTCTTGATCATGATGATCACTTCTTTTCGTAAAAAAACTCCAGATCTTTTGTTTCACATTTGTACAATAATATATCTCTACATTCCTCAAGATTTTAATTGGATATGGAGCAATTGACCCGACTGGGTTTGGGTGGACTCAGGCAACTGGACAAACAATGTATCCTCCACACCCATAAACACCTCTCACCAACCTACAAAATGAAGAGGTAGAAACGTCAATCTTGCCAGTACTTTATACAGTTGAAAGGTGGTAATCCCGGTAACAATCTTGAGAAATGGAGTTCTTGAGTTCTACCCTTCCCAGGGAGGAATTTTCATGTAAAACATTTGTTCTTATTTGTTTGTATTTCCTAAATTATAGGGTTGTGGACAACATGATTTAGACAAGCTTGAAAACGAACCATGCATGCTTTTTAGCAAAACAGAAATGAGTGGCGGTAGACCATGACGATCATAAATAAACACCACAGAAGCAAACTTTTTCGAATAAAAGATGATGCCACTTATGATTGTCATTTAACCCCTTCAAACGTTGGATTCCCCCACACTTTATTAGAATGCATGACCAAAAAGAACAAACGATATTGACAACTAGGATTTCTTTCCTAAATATTTATATTTCGTTTTGTTTCAGCAAGTTAGAGCAAGGACAATGGGAGATTCAGAGAGAATTCCGACCCAACATACTACGAAAATAACAACCCCTACGGCAAGGAACCATGGAAAAACAAGCCATGTTTCTACCTTTGTCATGATAAGAACTGATAAACGAGGTAGGCAAAAAAGAAAAGACCTCATGGATTCAAAGCAGGGAAAATTAGGCTAAGGCCCAACCCATGGATAACCCATAATATGAGGCCCCTACTTAAAAGAGTTTTATTAATAGGCCCTGAATTAAAAATGAATTTTAATTCGGTTGAAATGACCAGAATAACCTTCACTACATAAGTATGTAACCTAGGTTTTCTATCAAACCGACACATTCACTTCATTTCAAGAGAGAGAAACTGAATCTCACCTGAGAAAACTGCCGGTCGAAAACCTTCAAAGAGGTGCAGAGAAATTTGTTTCAGAGAATTTTTTTTGCAGATCGAAGAAACGAAAAACTAAAACAGGTAGATTTCGGTCAAATCTTCTTTTTCATATTTCATCTTTTTTCTTCTTCGTGTTTAACATGTTTTTCGATCTGTTTTTGGAACTGTTTTCGATCTGTTTTTCGATCTGTTTAATCTCAGTAAATTTGATTTGTTTTGCGATCTGTATTTGATCTGTTTTTGATATGTTTAATCTCATTAAATTTTATCTGTTTTCGAACTGTATTTGATGTGTTAAATCTCAGTGTATTCGTTGTTTTTTGAAGACGAAGAAAGAAGAAGAAGAAGACGAACTGAGGTTTTGAATCTGTTTTCAAAACCCTAGAAACAGTAAGGTGAATTGAGGTTTTGAATCTGATTTAGTTATTACATCAACTGTAAGTTGATTGATGTTTTGATTTCGTTTATCTCTTGATTTTGTGATTATTTTTGAAAATTAGTGTTTCGCAATTTAGGTTTCATGTTTGAAATCAAATTGATTTGTATTCTTACAATTTGCACTGTAGATTCATATTCAGGAGATAATCAAACTAATTTACATTCAAAATGCCGAGAGAAAGAAGGAATCAACCTGAAGAAGATGCTGCAGTAACGGGTATTATGATTCTTTCCCTTTAAGATGCCATTTACTGTTGCGGTGTATGTTTTGTGATGATAAAATGTAAGTAAAAACATTCAAAATGATATAGCATATGTAACTTTAGAAATAGAGCATGTGTAACTTTGAGTTACACATTCAAAATCTAACCACTGACTGTATTGTGGTTTGTATATTGAGTGTGTAAATTGGAGTTACACATACAAATGAGCCTATATAACTGTAAGTTACACATTTAAGATGTCACCAATGACTTGCAAAGTGGCTGTGTAACTATAAGTTACACATTTAGAATCTCATGTTTGTAATGCATATCCATGTGTAACTATAAGTTACACATTGAAAATCTAACCACTAACTTGCCAAGTGACTGTGTAACTAGAAGTTACACATGCATAATAACATCACTGATTTGCCAATTGCCTATGTAACTAGAAAGTTACACATGCAAAATATAACCTACGACTGTATTGTGTTTGTAAATAATAGTTACACATCAAAAAATGACGCCTGTAAACCTTCATATGCTTGTGTAAGTTAAGGTTACACAACACAGAATAGAATGATTCAGTTTGTGTACTTGGAAAATACACATAGTTTGTAACATGATTTTCATTTTGCAGTTAAAAATGAGTGTATTTGATAAGTACACAACATATTGACTCATGCTATTTTTTTGTGTGATGTGTACAGGAAACCTAAGGCAGTCGTTGAATGCAGTAAAGGATTTAGTAAAGGTGATAAAACCTATAGGACTGACTGATAGGGCTCAGAGATATCTTAGGAGAGCTGCTTACGATGAACTCGTAATGATGTATTACGATGACTATGATACAGCTGTACCGAGTACAACAAGACAGATAAGTACCAACAAACACGGCGTATTGAAGCTTTTGAACTGCTTTGACATGGATTGTGAGACACCGTGTTCATTCAAGTTTGGTGATGATAAGATTATAGAGTCTACACCGGCAAAGCTGGCTGGTATATTTTGCATGCAGAGGATTGGAAGCAGAAAGGGTCAGAAGCTGTTAAAGTACTATTGTCTTAGTGATTTGACCGACAATGTTTTATACAACAAATTCTTCACTGATATCAAATCTACAAAGCATCAGACAACAGTGACTAAGACAAAAAATTTAGAGAAGATAAAACAACTTATGGCAAAAAGGAGCAAAAGTGGGAAAAGAAAGAAAGTTGATGAGAAGGATCTAGTTTGCTTGATAGGTCTTTATCTTTGTTGTGTATTGTTTTTTGGCGACAAAAATGCCAATGGAGTGAACGCGAAATATCTTAGTATCGTTGAAACTTATGATATGGTGCTCAAGGTGTCGTGGCCTGATTTAATACACGAGCACTTGATTGAAGAAATTCATACTAATCTTGGTTGTTTGTCAAATGTGAAGGCTTGTGTGCAATACCTACTGGTAAAAAGCTTGTGTGTAGTTTCTTATTCCAGCAGTTTTAGTGTTACGTGATGGATATTTTTGTTCAATCGACTAATTAAAATTTATATGTTGCAGTTATTGTTTGTTGAACACACGCCAACAGGATTAATCCCAAAAGTTGAGAACCATGAAGAAGATATCCCGAGGACTGGGAGGTGGGATATATACCAGATTTCTGATTACATTTGGAGAACAAACATGACACAGTTTTCGATAAGAGTTATATTTCAGTTAGTTTAGGTTTTGTAAATTTATGGTAATGTAATTTAGATAAAACTTTGATGTAATCAAAATTGTCATGTGTAGCTATAAGTTACACATTTAAATGTGCTTGTGTAACTTATAGTTACACATGCAAAAGATAACACAAGTGAATGCATTTTATATGTGTAACTATAGGTTACACATTTTATATGTGTAGCTATAAAATGTGCTTATGTAACCATAGGTACACATATAAAATGTGCTTATGTAACTTTAAGTTACACATACAACTGAAAATTTGTATATTTAGAATGTTCAACTGTTTTTTCTATCTCTTTTTAACCTCTCCATCTGTTAATTGCAGCCAACTCCTAGATTTTTGGCTGAGTTTTCACAGCTTGAGAAGCACCTAGGTATATCAACCGTGGTACCCAGCAAGGACGACCTGCAAAGTTGGTTGAAAGCGCAAACCATTGAGAATGGCCATCTGAAAGAGCAACTGCAAGCAAAGCAAGCAATGTTAAAAGCAGTGTATGCAATTGCCAGAGAAGGGATATCAGAAGGGGACCTTTCAGGAACAGCAGAATTCAAGATTCACAATTTTAGTTGTCAAATTATGCAAGCAATGGGTATTGATCCTTACAAAGTGACCCAGGAAGAGTTTATGCAGCATGAAGATGATGTACATGGAGGTACTGAGCATCGAGGTACTGAGCATGAAGAAGAAGAGTTACAGTTAGTTGAGACTGAGCAACAAGGAGATGGAAGTACTGAGCATGAAGAAGAAGAGACCGAGAAAGAGACTAAGCAAGAGAAAGAGAAAGATGACGCAAAAACTTCCTTCCATGAAGAATGTAAGTAGTTGTTCATTTTTAATATGCTTCTTTAACTTGATAAAGGTACCCAATTAGTTGACACTAAGGTCTTTGAACCTTTTTAATTTCATATATTAGTTGTTCATTTTTAATATGCTTATTTAACTTGATTAGACTTAATAAATGTAAACTAATCATATGGATGTGTAATCCCTAGTTACACATGCTATACTGGTTACACTAGGTATCCATGCCATATTCATGTGTAACATGAAGTTACACATGTTAGTTATACAAGCCAGTCGATTACACATGATATATATTCTTCTTGAAATTTTATTAAAAAAATTTAACATCATCATCATCATCTTAATTCTCATTTCAATCCTTGTGCAGTTCCATGTATGAGCCTTGCAGCTGGAAATACGCCAACAATTCTGCAAGCTCAAACTGCTGCAGAGGGGCGCAAGGCTCCTCCAAAAAAGAAGCCCACTGGTAAGAAAAAGCGCACTACTGCAGATGTTGTTGATGAGGCGCATAAGAAAGCTGATGAAGAGACGCATGCTGCTGATGAGGCGCAAAAGAAAGATGCAGAAGGTGGTAGTGTGGTTGAGCAACATGAGAAATCCGCAAGAGATGATGCAGATGTCATTGAAGAGACACCTGCAACTATTGGTGACGGTTTGGTTCCGACTGCTCCAACTCAGCCAACACCTGAAACTTTTGAGGACAGTTTTGCTTCGACACAGTTTGAGGACTCCATGGTGATAACTGCTACAACACAGCAAACACATCCTGACAATGCTCAGACCTACAGCTTGGTGCAACTAGAAGCTAACCCTACTGATATGACGGATGTTCAAGTGAGTGAAATGCTAGATGAGATTGTCGGCGACATTAACAAAAGTGAACATGGACCTGCAGTGATGGAAGATGCAGAACCTAGCTCAAGTGGTAATCACTCTTCCTTCTGTAACTGCTATTTCGTTTTATTTTTCCTTTATGTTTTGTTTGTAATGGAAGTGTGACTTCAAGTTACACATTGTAAAAGGCATGTGTATCTTGAGGTTACATACAATACATTATTATTTTGGCTTGAGTTTATCTTCTTAAGTTACATACATGTGCTAATTTTTTAAATTCTGCCTATATTTGTTTGCGCAGCTACAACACAAGATAACTTTTTTAGCCTTGGAATAGATAAAACTCCAAGACCTGTAGGAGAGTTACTGAAGGAAGCTGCGAATATAATAAGAGAAAACCAACCAGCATTCATGCAACAACGTGTGCTGAGGAATAGAAAAATTCCAACACAAGATCTGAAGCAGTATGAAAAGAAGCCAAAGAAGATTAAGAAGACTGTTAATGAAGAAAGAATGGCCGCAGTTCCAGAAGTGGAAAAAGAAATAATGGACCCAGTACCAGAAGTAGAAGAAGAAAGAATGGCTGAGGTTGCTGAAGAAGATGACGGAACAATGAGAAAGGATGTGAAAGGTTCAGAAGTTATCGAAAGGCTGGAAGGCGAGAACAAGGAGAAAGTGTTTGAATATTTCAATACTCATCCGAAAACGTAAGTAGCTTGACTCCAAGTAGGCTTGATTCTGTTATTGATTGTTTGTTTTACTACTTGATTCGTTATGTTGATTAATATTTACTTCTTTGTAAAATGCAGAGACATTACTTGGATTGAACGCAACGAAGATGGTAGCCACCTGTTTGATATATCTGGAGAACTAATGCTACACTTACCAAGAAAGAATCCTACTTGGAGTCAGAATTCATCGACTTCTACATTAGCAGATTGAGGACAAAGATGAACACTAACAGCAAGTATGACAAAGCGATATTCCTGTCGCCAAAAGCATACGTAAGTACTTCGATATATTTAAAATCTAATTGCATTTATAATGTGTAGTGTTTGTGTAGATTATGATAACATACTCTAGAGTTTTTTTATGTCGGAAAACAGTTATAATGTGTAATCTAGGGTTACAAATGCAGTCATAATGTGTAATCTGAAGTTACACAACCATTTATAATGTGTAATATGAAGTTACACATCCTTATTTTTCCAGTGTAAAACCCAAGGACCTATGTGTAACTTCTGTTTACATAATCACTTGTTCATTTGTAACTTTTGATTAAAAATGTGAGTTTGACATTCCAAGTGGTTTTTGCAGGCCTCTTACTTGGACGATTACGGAGAATTCAAGAGATTTTGGATTCCAAAGCTTGCGAAGGAGTATGTCAAGTACAAGAACGACGCAGTCAGACTTTTCGCCCCAATTTGCAACAACAACACACACTACACACTGTTGGAGTATGAATTGAAGAGCTCTAATCCTTGGTCCTACATGAACTCTTCAAGCGTTAAGGAACTCAGGGGTGAACACCTTCTTCAAGCCAAGAAATATGCATTTTCAATTACTACAGAACTGAGACTCTTGTGTCCTTATGCTCTTGGGATGAATGAAAATTCCAAGAATCTCCCTTCGGCCCACAAGGTTCAATTCCTGACTGTCTTCCATGTGTATGCACTTAAATGAAGATCAAGATGAAGAATAAACCACTTGACAAAAAATTAAGCTCAAGTATGATGCTATGGTGGACTGACAAGCTGAACCGCATGAGAGAAAGCATGCTATACAAGATTCTTTAGGATCCATCCAGAGATGTGTAAAGCAGTCATTAGGATTATAAAAAATTCTATACTCGTAAATATGTTGTTAGCCACAAGCAGATGTTAGACTTGGAAAATATGTTGTTAGAAACTTTTAAATTTCATCATTTAGTAGATTTTACCAGTTCTTGGTTTTGAAAATATTTTTGGATTGAAATTCTTTGAATTAAAAACTTTTATCTTGTTAGAACTTCTATTGCTGTGTGTACAGGTTTCAAAAAGTATGCAACAGGTTAAATAACTACACATCTTAACTTGATGCAGAAGGTGTAGCCAGAGTTTACATATGCATTTATCATGTGTAACCTAATATTACACATGCATTCACAGCAGTGTAACTTCTGGTTACACATCCATATATTTGAGTGTAAACTGAAGTTACACAAGCCATTGATCGGACTTACCCAATAAATCAAAATAAAATAAAGTTACACCAGCATTTATCATGTGTAAGCTAATGTTACACATGCATTCACAGCAGTGTAACTTCTGGTTACACATCCATATTTGAGTGTAAACTAAAGTTACACAATCATTTGACCACTGATCAGACGTACATAAATAAATCAAAAATAGAGTAAAATGCATTTCAACTGTGAACTGACAAAATATAAAATCTGAATAAAAGATTCTTGCACATAATCAATGTTGCAGAAAAATAAAAACGTTTGGTCCATGAGAACCGAAATGAAGAAAACTAAAAAACATATAATCCAAGACAAATAAGAATCCACACATCAAATCATTACTTGCATAAATGAACTTTGGTAGGCTAAAGCTAGTGGGGTGTGAACTTCCGAGGATTCCTGCAACCTGCCTTGTTGTGACCTGTTTCCTTGCAATTGCTGCAACGAACTTTCCTCTTCACATTCTTCTCACCTTTACTTATAATCCCTTTCCCTGGTGGTCTATCTGGTTGATTCTTCATGGTAGGCGGGTTGACGGTGTCGTCTGGATGATATTCAACAAGCCTGTTGTAGTTGGGAATCGACTGGATGACATGTATATAGGTCTTCCTAAAATAATTGCTTGTAAAATACGGTGAAATGAAATCAATATCCTCACGCTTAATCTTGTGTATGGATGCAAGAGCATGAGCACAAGGAAAACCATATACGCGCCACCTGGAAGAAAACAAAAAAAATCAGTTAGTTGCACATACAAATCATAAAACACTCAAAATTAGCTAGTTACAGGTGCATATACAGGATGTGTATCTTTAAGTTACACTTGCAAAATATATGTGTAACTACTATTTAGACATGCATATATCTAATGTAACTGGAAGATACACATTCTAAAAAAAATGAACATACAGAGAGAAGAAAAAGCATAAGAAACCAACCTTTGACAGGTGCAAGTATGGTGTTCGAGGTCCACCATGTGAGACCTTTCGCTAAAAACTTTAAACACGGTAGGACTAGCAACCAATACTTCCCAAGCAAAACCTTCATCTTGAAGAGCCACAAGCTTTTCTTCATACACAGGGGTTAATGGAGTCATCGTATTAACACCAATTTCACGACGCTCCGCCATCAAACACATTATTTTCCTCCTAATCTGAAAAGCAGAAAAAAACTCATGAATACATAAAGTTACAAAACATGAAATAAAAATACAACAAAACAACAAAACACACACACACACACTCAATTAACCTGATCAAGAAGAGCAGATGCATGCATCTTCTTGTGAACCAGAACCCAACTATTGACTGATGCTGCTAGAGTACTAGATGTTCGTCCATACCTACAACCTTTGAAATAGGCATTCACATATGCTTCAGGTGGGATTGTCTCGATGTAATCAACCACCCAATCTTAGTTCAAGTCTCTAATCTTCTGTATGGCTTTCGCATGGTTTTCAGGTGAGAGTGCATATGTCACCTCTCGGAAATGGTTCATCACAAGTGAGTACCTAGCCTCTGTTGCAGTGATGGGTATATTTTTCGTCAAATGATAGTAGCATAAGTTGTGGAACCCATCTAGATAAACAAGTGGAACACCCTGCAAGAGTCCTTCATGGCGATCCGAAAGGAAGGTGATTGGCCTCGCATCACCAACAACTTCAGTCAAATTCCTTAAAAACCACTCCCAGTTGTTGATTGTCTCAGAATCGACTAGTGCAAAAGCAAGGGTGAAAAGTCCTACAAAAAAAATTGTGCAGAATCGAAAGAATAATAAGTTTCACACAAACAGAAAACAATGTGTAAATACAAGTTACACATGCTAAAACAAATGCGTAACTTAAGGTTAGAGATGTTATTTTCTTAGTTACACACTAAGTAAAGTAATGTGTAACTGAGAGTTACACATGTGTAACTCTCAGTTATTTGCCAACTGAAGTTGTTCAAAAAAAAAACATAAAAAAACATACCTTTACCACCATTGATCCCAGTAGCTGCCATCAAGCAACCTTTGAATGTACCAGTAAGGAAAGTAGTATCCAAGTATACCATTGGACGACAAAACCGGTACCCCTAGATGCATGCAGCAAATGCGATGAAAATCCGTTGGAAATGTTTATTTTCACGTTCAAACTTTATCACACTACCAGGGTTGGTTTCCCTTATAGCATCAATATACCATACCAAGTGCGAGTAGGACATGACATCGTCGCCATAAATCGTCTCATAAACATTTTCCCTAGCATTATATGCCTGATAGTACTCCATGTTAATCCCATAGTTGGTCTGTAAATCAGCAGCAATTTGCTTGGGATTCTTGTGAGGATTTTTGCGAACTTCTTCCTCAATCAAACTAGACGAGAAGCTGGTGGAGTAAGTTTGGTTCAAGTTGTACCCACCAGCACCACAAATGTGCTCAGGGTTATAAGACCCGACCTGAAGAGGTTCATACAAAATATAAACAATTCAACCAAAACACAATATGGTGCAAAAAACATCATGTGTAAACCAAAGTTACACATACTGTAAAAAAACATAACATATACTAAGCATTAGATGACAGAACACGGAAACCTACCTGAAACATTTCGTTCCTTTCATCGATAGAAGCTGCATGGAATTTCCAGCCGCATTTTTCATCTGCACACTTAGCCGTGAACCTAGAACGCTTATTGTGAGTTACAATCATTTGGAAACCAGTGCGAAGACGATACTTGGTGAAAGCAACCCTGACTTGAGTAACTCCTTCAACAAACACATGACCAATTTCACCAAGAACCTTGGGCCAACCATCCGATAACAAAGGTTTCGCAGGCTTGATTTTATCTTCCAAATACATTGCAACAGTAAGATTGTTTCTGGACGAAGACATACTACTAGACCCATCAGAAATAGAAGAATCTACCCTAGAGCTGGAGGAAGATGCCACACGAGGAACATTTTGCAAGAAAATATCAACATTGGTAATTTATTTACTATTTGTGATGGATATAAGAGCTTGCAACGAAAAATCACAGTCAAGCGGAAAATCTTTCCCACTTTCTCGGAAGAAGAAAGTAATACCAAGTGGAGTAAACTGCTTCCATTCCATGCAAACTTGTTCCTTAAATTCTTCAAGTTTGATATCAATATTAACACGCAGGGTAATAAAATCTGAAGAGTAGCGAACAACAAAAATGCAACTAACAGCAGCGCAACTAACAGGATCCATGACAACCTGAAAAATATCAAACACACAATAACAATATCAAAATTTTAATACGAACGCAATTCACTCGGGGGCGTTGCCCCCTCGTGAGAAGTATATTTTATGCGGCAAACTAAATATGAGTAAAAGATACAGATGATACAACTATTTACACATAAACCTGTTACAGGACATATATATATGTAACTTCAACTTACACATGCTTAAAATACAACATGATATATATGTGTAAACTAAAATTACACATGCTACAACTAAAAAACATCTGCTTCTTCCTCACACATGCTTAAAATACAAACATGATATATATATGTGTAAACTAAAATTACACATGTTGCAACTAAAAAACATCTGCACCTTACTTACACATGCTTAAAAATACAACATGATATATATGTGTAACCTAAAGTTACAATACTGTAACAAAAAAAACAGCATGTCTAACAAATCAAATTGAAGTTGTTCTACTGAAACAAAATTGTTTCTTCATACTCCTCTCAGTATCAACAAAAATTAACAGATCGGACATGCAAGAAGCATAAATAATTCAAAAAAAAATTTGAAAACAGATCTGAAAGCAAAAACAAAATAAAATTCTTACCTAGATTGATTGTTTTCTTACTTCTGAAACAATACTCTTACTATTCCTCTTCTCGGTATCAACCAAACTTGTGTAAGCATCAACAAAAACATACTCAGTATCAAAACCAAATAAAAAAAGTGAAAAAACTAGATCGCAATTCCCTTGTAACAATCAAAATCAATTGAATTGAAAACTAGATCGAAATCAAAATTCGTACCTACGTTGATTTCTCTATTCTAAACTGTCTTCTTCTTCTTCTCAGACTCAATAAAATCGAAACAAAACAAAAATTCAAAAATCAGTAGAAGATAGAAATCAAACAATCAATCAGAAAAAGTAATGAATCAAACCTATTCGATATAAACAAAAGACAAAATTGATACAAACCTATTTGTTGTTCTTCAATGCATCGTCTCAAACTCGTCAGATCTGAAATCCACTGAATAACATCAATAAATTGAGAAAAAGCAACAATGAATCCTTGTTCTTCGTCTCCTCTTCAACACAACAACAGACTAACGAACTCTTGTTCTTCAATGCAACAATTTCGTGTGAAGAAAAAACCTAATTCTGTTTCTGAAGAAAAAATCAACGAGAGCAGAGAGAATAGAGAGATGAAAACTAATTTGATTTGATTTTTTGTTTCTGTTACCGTATAAAACAGCTTTAAATACTGGAGGGTAATTATGGTATTTTCACTTTTATTAAAAATCCTGATGACGTCAGCAATCCGGGAAAATTCAAAATTATGCCCAAAAAAAAAAAAGTTACGGGCCTAAAAATATCAAAAATGGAAAGTGTGGAGTTGATAGTGGAGGATCCATTTAATGGGGCTTGTATATGTTGAACCCATATAGTAGGGGGTTCTAGTATTTTTCACTTCAAAGTATCTATGTAACCTGCGCAGATAATCATTATCGAGTCGGATACCAAATATTTTTCTAAAGATGATCATAATAGATGCTTTCGATCCATCTTAAAAACTGACTCGTGGTGATATCATTGATCTGAGTTCAAAACTCGCTAGCACCAAATTCTTTACCGATCAAAAAGAAATTGGCCTCGCGTGAAGTAACAAGGCAAAGAGTTCCCAACATTCATACCTCACCACAGTGCTTGCACTTTCTCAAATATGTAAGACTCCATGCTTAGTTATTTTTAATAATTTCTTTCAGGAAAAAGAAGTAACAAATACAATTAATACTTTTAAAAAGTTTAGTAGAGTTGATAATATCTATAGACAAAAGTTAAAGCTAAAAATTTTGATTATTTTTGTATCTGTTGATCTCCTTTATTTCACCAAAAGTACTTGTACTCCGCAGTTAGCAAAACCAAAAGAAATCAAAAGGAAGAAATTAAAAAAAAAAAATCACATTATCCTATCATCTGGTGTCTGTTGTTGTACATTGAATTTAGTCTAACCAGCTAGCTCGGCTTGAAAAATGTTGCAGCAGCTTGCAGCGGGACTCGTTCTCAGTTTCACGGGTCAGGTAACGTTTTCTAGATAGATACGCATAAAATACCGTTGTAGTCGTAAACGGAAGGTACCATAGTACTTTTAGGACTTGGCAGCAGGTAACGTAATCATTTTGAATTGAATGTTAGGTACTTTAGTTTTAGGCTGTCTTTTCTCCATCGTTTCAATTTTACGGATGATCTCATCGTGCTACTTTTAATTAGCATATTCACCCATCTTTTAAGTCAAAACAAATCTTCCAATGCATAATAATGGAAAAAAAATTAATGCCGGCCCCTGCTTAACAACTGGTTTGTTACTCCCTGATCTTACTTATATTGTAATGTGTCTAGCCATCTACCATTCACAGTTCACAAAGGTGAATTTCACGAGAAAAAAAGAAAAATACTCTGCATATATCTTGTGATGCTGCTAGATCAAAAACATTTGAACATTTCGATCATTCACAATTCACAAAGGTGAGTATCACGGGAGAAAACTTAACTCGTGCACTGCTCGATCATTTTCAATCTAATCTAAAGCTGAAAATCTCCCAAGATGCCTAGAGTCACCTTGAAAGGTGCCGCAAGTTTGACAAAGCTAAACAGCAAGTGGGTCCCACAGAATACATACAATATCATTGTACTTTCTTCTCTTAAGATATAGTGTGTTTAGGTCATATGATGATGATCATCATCATAAAAACATCCGAGTGGAGTGTGAAGTTTAATAAACAATCAGAGTCCGAGGAGTATAGAATCAACATAATAAGTTGATAACAGAAAATCCTCATAAATATTGACCAAAACCAATCCATATTCATTTCATCACTATAAATAAACAAAAAACCACCTTAATTAGATCCGAAAACTCAATCTCAATCCTTAAACAAACCGAAAAACCCGATTCATATTCTTCCATAATTATCTAGAAACCGAGAAAATAGTCCTCACATTCACTCCGTTTTAATTGCCGATTAGAGAGCTGAAAAGATATAGTTTCATCCTCTGGAATAATTCAGTTAAGATTAGAGATTAGAGAGAAAGAGAGAAAATCTCTGTGGTTTATAGAAAAGTTTGATATAAGAATAGTAATCAAGTTTGTTAGAGAACAAGGAAAATCTTTTTTGAGAGAGAGCTAAAACTAAATTCTCATTTTCATCTAGAGAGTTTTCTTTTCTTTTTTTCAAGAAAAAGAAAATATGCTTCCGGAGCTCTAATGGTGGTGGATTATTTTCTTGTCATTGCTGTTGATTGATGAAGGTTACTCCTCCATTTTCTTTCTCAGGTACTCCCCCGGTCTTTAGATCTATTTGTTGTTGTTCGGATATTCATTCAGACTACTTTGTAATAATCTAGTGTAACATATATCATACGACACGAATAACATGCACATATTCATTCAAATCTAAACATGTTTGGATGATTAAAGCTAGAATTTGTTTTATAAGTAATTTGATTCAAGTTTTTGAGTTTTGTTTTGAGTTCTTTTTTGTGTTCTTCAATGGGGATTAACGAAAATTTTAATGTTGAAGATAAACGTAAAATTAGGAAAGTAATTAATAGCACACGTTAGTGATATCAGGGAATACAGGCGCACTTTATGGTTCTTTGTTTCTGTTCCTGTGTGCGTGTTCTCATTTTTTGAACGGATCTGGAAATATTTACATAGTAAATATTTGTGAATGTGTGTTTATCATGAAATTGTTTTTCATTTTCATTCATCTACCTAACATTCTTCTGGCTACAGTCATGCACGTGATAAACAAATGTTTTAAACATATATTTTTTTTTATTTTTTTTTGAATATCATATTATTCTTTGGTTGAATTTGTTTGGTGTATAGCCTTTTGAAAGCAAGTTTTTTCTTCTTACTATTGGCTTGTCAATTTAAAGCTGAGAATCTAAGCATATTATTGGAATTGTGAATATATCCAAAGTTGATTGAGTTTGCCTTTATTTGGTAAGACATGCATGTTAATTTTGTAGTTCAATCTTGCTATATTTTGAAAATGTTTTGTGTACTCTATTGATTTATTATTTTTTGCAAAATGAATAAAAGCGTTCTCTAGCTGATTTGAAAGTGGGTAAAACACGCGCATAAGCTCATCATCATCAACGTAGTGGATTAATCAAAGGCTGTTATTAGTTCATGATGGGTGACGATGAGGGCAGCAGCAGTACAACAGGAAGGGTAACAGGAATTCGACACATAGTAAGGTTAAAGGAAATGCTACAAAAATGGCAATCTATTGCTCTAAGTCCGAGAGGAAACAGTCCCCCTCGAGACAACGAACATGGTAGAGGTATCGGAGGAATAGCTCCTGTTGTTAACAAGCGACTTCATAACGCTTACATTTTGTGTGATTCTGACGAAGAAACCTGCCATAGTCCCGACCCACCAGCAGATGTACCAAAAGGATACCTCGCAGTGTATGTCGGTCCTGAGCTCCGGAGGTTTATTATTCCCACCACTTATCTTGCTCACCCTTTGTTCAAAGTTTTGTTGGAAAAGGTGGAGGAAGAGTTTGGGTTTGAACACAAAGGTGGTCTCACAATCCCTTGTGAGATAGAAACCTTCAAATACCTCCTCAAATGCATGGAAACCAACCAAACTCCTCCCACAACGACAACAGATGGTGAAAATGCTAGTAAGTCATTGTCTTAATCGATTTGTTAACGTTAAGGAATTATTTATTTTTTTGTTACACCTTGCCACCAATTTAACATATTATTGTTATTCTCGTGCAGATGAGGATGTTGATAGCGTAGAAGAATAAACAATAAGGGGTGGGTTTGTACAGACAGTTAGCTTTTTCTGGTGGGAAGTAAAGGAATCCTTAATTATTATTATTGTAAGCAACAATTTTTTTTCTAAGTATTGTTTTTGCATTATATCCGGTGAGAGCAATTTTTAGTTAGGATTAAAAAATGTTATTTCGAGACGATTTTTCACCAGTATGTGAAATTTGATTGAAAACATTTGTTTATGTTCTTCGTCTCTTAATATTTTTTTTATTAACAGAAGTTTATCTCCTGTTTCATATCAAATTTTATTGTATGTATCTTGAAACAAGTGATAGGTGGCAGCCAGGGGCGGAACAAGGAATCATGGGAAGAGGGTGCAAAAATTTACTATGGGTGCAACCAAAAAATTTAGGGGTGCAAAAATGGATAAACTGGCTTAACTATATAAAAAAAATTCTTAAAAGGATTAAGATGGGATTTGGAGCGAGCTGGGCAGTGGGTGCAAGTGCACACCCTTGCAATGGGATGGCTCCCCCCTCGTGGCAGCAATATAGCCGAGTACATTAACAAATTTATGATCCAATTAACATATTTCATTTCATTTAATCAAAATCGTGATTACATGTTCGCTTACAAGAATAACAAAAACATCAAAATACAAAATAAGAACATCAATTACAATTAAGAACATTAATTATAAGTAGATCGCGAAGAGAAAGAGCGATAAACAACAAAGATATCCAAAATAATTTTATGTATAAGGGAGAGATTAAGGTATGTCTGGAAATAAAATACGACCATTTAAAAAATTTAAAAGATAATAGTTATTGTGTGCGTTTAAAAGATA
The DNA here is from genome assembly GCF_003573695.1 of Papaver somniferum. Classification (NCBI taxonomy): domain Eukaryota; kingdom Viridiplantae; phylum Streptophyta; class Magnoliopsida; order Ranunculales; family Papaveraceae; genus Papaver; species Papaver somniferum. The sequence goes on along the minus strand of NW_020624376.1, from coordinate 2,005,577 downwards.
TCCAAAAGAATTTATGCTCTAGTTATTATTTGTCGTTTTTATTTTTTTCTTTTTATGAACAGAAAACAAATGGAAAACGTTTTCTGAAAATGCCCTACCAAACGCGTTTTTTATCGTTTTTTGTTTTATTATGTTTTTTAAAACAGAAAACTGTTTTTAAAATTTATACTAAACACATCCTAACTAATTCTGGCTTTTTTTTTCTTACAAAAACTTGCTGAGACTTGAAATCGGGAGAAAAATCTCCATCTCTTATCTCCTCCCAAAGGCTGTAGGAAATGCAAGCTAGTTAGATAGTCTACAACTTTATTAGTCTCTTTACAACACTGAGACACTTTCCAACCTTGAAAATCTCTTCTCAACACTTTCATCCTACTTTTATCGTTCTCTGAATTTGCTAAACGCTCCATGAAGGCTTCAACTCAGGGTACACAAGTAACTTATAAACAACCATGCATGGAGTCAATGGAAATATGAACTCTACCTATTCCTCTCTTTTAGCCATCTTAAGACCCAACTCCAATCCATGAAATTCATGAGGAAGAATTGATATAGGTGGACCTCCTACACTAGAAGCAACAACCACATCACTATTAGATTTTCTCAGTAGAGCACCAAATCCACCAGATCATCCCTATAAGATCCATCAGAATCTATCTGAAAAAGTGGGGGTACAACAACCACACCCAATATTTCGCTTAGCAATCTGTGTGGACAAACTCCAATATACTTTCAAGAGAATCAACTAGACTCAATCTTAATAAAGTATATCAAAGAGTTATATCTCTCTTTCTCGATTCAATTCTTACTCAAGCAAATAGTAATCTGCGAGTGTAATTGAATACAAGAGAAATCACTTGAACGGTACCAAAGACCAATGTTCAAGTATCAATCAATTTCAATCAATAACCAAAGGTCGGATTTCCAATTGATTGATTCTAACGCACAACCTGTGATATTTCAATTATATAACAAAATATAATGCAGAATAGAAATGCAAAGACCCTCAAGCTCGTCAACGCTATTAGACCAGTCAAGAGTCGATCTAGAGATGATCAAGAGACGTTTTAACTGTTAATGACTCGATTAATTAATATAATTTTAATTATTAGAAATTAATCTAACAACGATCTAAATACGAAACTAGTATCATTGGATAGGTATCAAAAAGTTATGCGCAATGGACTACTCGAACGTGTTATTCGGATATCTGACGAAGAATATATAATCTGAATTGCCTAAAGGGTAAAAGAGCCTTTTTGCCAATTAACCTACCTGGACTTCCCAAGCGTGTGGGGGAAATAGTATTCTCTTATCTCAAAACCATTCTCAAAAGAAAATCATTTTTCAATTCTCCTTTCTCTTTCTTCTTCTTCTTTCCTTTTCTCCGTTCTTCTTCTCTGTTCTTCTTCTGTGAAATTCGAGAGATGATTTTGAGAGCACGTTTGAGAGTTCTTTATTGATGAATATATTTTAAGGTGAAGGAGGTGTTTAAGATGTGATTTAAGAATGAGAAGATTTAGTATTGTTGGGGTTTTGAGACGAATCATGGAGAAGTGGAGTTTGGGTTTCTGTGAGTTGGTGAAGGTTTCATTTGAGATAACTAGAGATGGTTTAGTTGATTTAATTAAGGGTTTTCGTTTAATTGTTAATCTGATGAGGTTTTGATGTAAACTGAAGAGTTAGGGTTTTTCTGATAATCGATGAGGATGAAGACGATTATGAGTCTCAGATCGAGATAGAAGAAGAATAGAGTTAGATATATTTGGTGGTGGTGGTGGTGACTCAAGAGGCTGATACAAAACCTATAAAAAAGTTAATTTGAGAATGAAAATTAGGGTTTCTGTATTTGAGTTCGAGATTCAACTAAGGGTGAGTAAGAAGGAATTACAGGAGGGGTTTGCTAGATTGGAAGACTTTAATTCATGCTTTGAGTTTGAGTTATAAAATAGAAGATTGGGGAATTTAATTAGAAGTTGATTGAGAACTGTTAGTGATGATGGGAGTGTGTTGGTGTTGAATGAACTGAACTGGTAGTTTGTTGATGTGCAAGATGAGTATTGAATCAAGCTAAAGCAAGAAGAAGAGTCCATTGGTTAAGAGAAGTTGTTATGAGGTAATTGTTCTTCTTAAGTGAACTCATAGAGTTGCATGTTTTCTAATTGTCGAGTTTTCCTAATTGTTAATGAATCTAAGACCTGAAATGGATATGAAATGGAGATGTGGTTGAGGTTTAGGTTGTGTTGATTTTAGGAAGATGGTTTGTGATTAAATGATACAGGGAATGGAGTTTTAAACTAGCATTGATGTTAACTCTCAGGTATAAGTTGATGGAGTGAGATAATAAGGGGATTACAACTATGTTTGGTTGTTGTAGATGGTGAATGAATTAGGTTATGCATGAACTTGTTTGGGAAGGAGTTTAGATAATCAATGAGTTAATCAGGGTAATGGTTCTGCAGCTGTTAGGGTTTGATTGTGCAGCTAAGAAGGATAAACATGGTATGTGGGGAAGATATTTGGTGGTGGTGGTTTCGTATGTTGAACTGAAGCTGAATTGAATATTTACAGGTGCAGGGCTGGCTGGTGTTGCAGTTGTGATTGAATTATAATGTTACTGTCATTGTTTATATAATACAGCTGAGGTAGGAAGTCTTGTAATGGTGAGAATGGTGTTTATAGTGTAGTAGTGAATTAGCTAAGAACTAAGCTGCAACGGAGATTGTGAAATTGTTGTTGCAATGATAATAGGTAGTTGAAGACCTGGATGTTGGTGTTGTTTGCAAGATGGTTGAATTATGAATGGAGAATGAAATGGATGGGGTAATGGGATTTGTTAATGGTTGAGTTGGGGCTTGCCACTGCAATTGCAGTTACTCTTTATTAACAACGATTGAATTAACGGTTGAACTAGTGGATTGAGGATCTCGAGGTAGGCGTGGCTTTCTATCAAATCAGGTGGGAACTCTGTAACTTTTTTGTAATCATTGAGCATTCTTTTTAGTGCGAGCATGATGTGCCATTATTTCTTATGAGCATATTTGTGAGTAAATGATTGGGTATGTAGTGTAATATGCATTGTGTGGATTCTCCAAATGTTATATCTACTTTTATGCTTATTATAGCCCAGATGAGGCAATATCGTTATATAGGGGAATATTACCTTTTATAATTTCTTGTGAGAATCCATTCGTTTGCATATTATGCTTGATTGCAAAACCTTCGGGACTTATGATGGTAGTTCTTGAATCATGGTTTGTATGGGCACTCTGTGTGGATGGCGCTATCATTCGAGTCTGGAGTTATTCTGCTTTTTTCTTTCTCCAATAAGTTTGGCGAGGTCTGAAGGACATATTTTAGTTGTTCTAGTTTCACTTTTGTAGATTCATCCGGTGGTGGTCTTTCACGGATATTGTTATTATGGTATGCAATACCTGAGGAAGTGGAATTACAATAACATTCTTTCATGAATGATATATTACGATGCTTGCTTATTGCTGAGTGAATAATTTGATGTGTGTTTGAGTGAAATCCCCGCGAGGAGTGATTGTGGTCTCCCCACAGCTCCTTGCTAAGTCTTATAGCCCAGATGAGGAAATACATAGCACGGGAAGTGCATATAATAGCTATCTAGCGCGTAAATAGAAATACTATTACTTTTTATTTTATAACCTAATTTATGTCGTTAATGACCCAGATGAGGAAATAGTATATCGAGGTATTTGGGGAAATTACTCTTACACATGTTATGCACGATGACATGTTTTAAATTACTACTTCTTTAGCACTGTGAAGCATATTAGTGATTACTTGAAAGTTATTTGTTTCCATTGGGCACCCCTTTGGGATGATGTGCTCACTCATTCCCACTTCAGTTTTCAGTAATCAGAAGAAAAGGTGCGCTCGAAGATAACCGTTTCGTAGCTTAAAGCTTTTATCGTATTAGAGATGTTGCGTAGCTTTTGTATATGTATATTTTTTGTTAATATGTAAAACAACACATTATTATATTCATATCACTCGAGAGATCTTCATTTATATAACATTAGAGTGTATGGGTTTTCCTTTGGGATTAGCTTATGTAATTGAGATTCTTAAGATCATTAATCTAGATTTGAAGTTTCAATTAGGTGGTAATCTTTATAGCTAAGCAGGTCATTAGGTTGGGGCGTCACAAGAAATAACACAGACACCAAAATTTTGTTAATGAGGAAACCACAAATGCAGAAAAATCCCGGGACCTAGTCCAGATTGAACACACACTGTATTAAGCCGATACAGACACTAGCCTACTACAAACTAACTTCGATCTGGACTGTAGTTGAACCCAATCAATATCACACTGATCCAAGGTACAGTTATGCTCGTACGTCTCTGATCCCAGCAGGATACTACGCACTTGATTCCCTTAGCTGATCTCACCCACAACTAAGAGTTGCTACGACCCAAAGTCGAAGACTTTAATAAACAAATCTGTATCACACAGAAAAGTCTACAGGAATAGATAAATCTGTCTCCCACATAAATACCTACAAGTTTTTTGTTCCGCCTTTTGATAAATCAAGGTGAACAGGAACCAATTGATAAACCGGACTTATATTCCCGAAGAACAGCCTAGTATTATCAATCACCTCACAATAATCTTAATCAAAGCGGCGAAAGAAGATATTGTGGAATCACAAACGATAAGACGAAGATGTTTTTGATTACTTTTATATCTTGCCTATCGGAGATATAAATCTCAAGCCAATCGTTATGATTGTACTCAAAACGATAGAAGATGCAAGATTAGATTACACAACTACGAGAAAGTAGTATCGGTCTGGATTCACAATCCCAATGAAGTCTTTAAGTCGTTAACCTAGTTTACAAGAAGAAACCTAAGGTTAAAGGAGAATCGACTCTAGCTAATACAACTAGTATCACACAGGAGGTGTGGCGATTAGGTTTCCCAGTTGCTAGAGTTCTCCCTTATATAGTATTTCAAATCAAGGTTTGCAATCAATGTTAGCTTGGTAACAAATAATTCAATATTCACTGTTAGATGAAAACCTGATTTAGATTCAAGCTAATATCTTTCAACTGTTGGATCGAAAACTTAGCTTGTTACACACAAACGAAATGCACGATTTTAGGTTTGTGTAACTGTACCCAAACATGTACATTTGTTGGTTCAAAAATAGTTAACCAAATGGTTAGCCATATGATCACTTTCATATCAACCATATTCTTCTTCACCATAACTAGTTCAAATGACTCAAATGAACTAGTTAGAGAGTTATTCAATTGCAAGGAAATATTATGTAACTACACAAGACACAATCGAAGCAAAAAAGATTTGATCCACTTGAATGGGTTCATGAATTTTTTAGCCACGGTTTGCATTTAGCATTCCTTAGTTAATATAAATAAGTTCACAAAAAATCGTCTTTAGATATAACCAACTTAAGTTCGCAGACTTAGTTCGCGGACTTAAGTTCCCGGATGGAGTTCTCAAACTCCAGCAGATATTATAGGGTCGAGAACTTCCGCCAGTTCGCGTACTCAGTTCACGGATCTTGTTCCGGTTCTCTTGATCAACAAAGTTCGCAAACTTCGGTTCAAGGAAAAATGACTTATACATATATGTGTTTCCACACAATGCTTATATCCAACATTGGTTATATAATCTAAACTCTCATTTCAATCATTGAAATATTCTTATAGGACGTTATATAGTTGTTATTCACAAACCATTTTTCGTCAAAGCAATTTTCAAAGTGATTGAAACATATCATGATTTTCGTCACTATGTAAAGATGAACTTGGCCAAAGCGAAAGCTTACCAACACATATTTCGAGAAATAGATAGGCGAGATAAACTCGGCTCGAAATAGCAAATGTATATAATCAAAGTCTATATAGCAAAATGACTTTTGTCTCAAGATAGGAGATAGAGTAGATAGACTTTTGAGTGATAGATATGTTCAAGTCTCTACATACCTTTTAGTCGATGAAGTTCCACCAGTTCCTTGAGTAGTCCTTCATCTTGTATGATGATTTCCATGGAGTTCTTGAGCTCAACTACACTTTCTATCCTAGTACGAGACTTAGCTATAGTAGACTAGAAATCAAGACTTATAGTTTTGATCACTAACATTGACAAAAATGCTTGAGATAGCAACACATGCGAGTTCGACCGAGCAATGCTCTAATACAATCATTATATCCTGATCACTAGGCCCTTGCCATGAACAAGTATCACCTTCGTTAAAATAAAAAAGCAATCCAACTTCCACCTCTGCATAAACAACCTTGCATTTATGTTTTCAACTCCCTTATGGATATAAGCAAATATTTTAAACCAAACATCTTGAACAATGATAAAACTAACAACATCTGCTGAGGAATACTAAGCACTGAAAATTCTTCCATTCCTTTCCCTCCACAAAAAATAAGTAAAACCGTTATGCACCAATTTTTTTATAACAGTGGCACAAGAGTCACCTCTAGAAAGCATTAGTACACCAATCAACTTCCCCCTCCCGACTGCTTTCCATATCTTTCACATAGCCCATTTTAAATGAGAGACTTTCCAAATGATAGTAGTAAATTGACAATTCATGAAAAATATGTTCTTCATCCTCATACCCACTATCACAAAGGATACATCTAGCATCCTGAGTTACTCTCCATTCAAGAAGTTTACTTCTGGTTTTTATCCTTCTTTGAAAAGCTAACCAAGCTATAAAAGTGTGTCTGGGAATATGATGCTTGAATCAAAGCAAACTAGCAGTCTCATCTAGGCTTATGATTATGTGTAGAAATAAATTGAGTTTCTTTTATGGAGAACTGACCTGATACTCCTGGTTTCCAGATGAAGAGATGCTCCCAGCAACATTAATTTCAACACTAGATAATTGAGTTACTGCTCCGCTGCTTTCTCCTCCATACAGTATGGAAAATCCCACCATCTCTGATAAAGTAAGCTACTATACTAGAATTTGAGATGCCCAACACTTCCCACACCTGAGGTTCAATCCATTCCCCGACTTTCCCTTTAGGATGCTACAGATCATTCAAAAAATTAAGATAAGAACCATAACCAACCGCCACTCCAATATGTTGTCTAGCAAGATCTTTGTGCTCTAAAATTCTCCTCCAACACTAAGAGGAGTCTTACAAAACATTTAAATACCAAAAACCTGACCCTTGATTAAATTGCACTTCACCCATTCAATCTAATGGTCACATTCCCAGAAACGAGATCCCAGACATGTCTTAGATTAGTTGCAACATTTGTTAACTCCAAATCTTTAATTCCCAAACTCAATTAATCATAAGGGATTGGGCAATAATTGAATATAACTAGCTAATAAATCTGCACTTTATAAGATAAAAAAAACTCAAGATATGTATGCAGTCATTGGAAATGTGGTTTATTTCTTGCTCTCCTGACTCTGGTGAATCATCTTACTTGTCAACTTATTAGAGCGTCTCTAATACAAGGGGTGAAGGTCCTAAAATAGCATGAAACCTAGGATTTAAGACTTTTTCCAATAAGTTTTCATCTCCAATACAAGGGTATATATTATAAAAAAAATGATGACATGGCTAAGTGGCGGTTTAAAAAGAAGGTCTAGATTATATTTTCTTCATGACCTTGGATCTCTTGTATCCACATCAACATTTGTCTCTAGATTTAAAAAGGAAGGATCCCTTTACACTTTTATTCTCACACTATCTCACATGTTGGACGTGATTTTTGCGATTAAAAACCAAACAAATCAGTATAAAAATAACAAAACTAAAATTATTCGTACAAAGCTTTAAGTGGTAGCCTAGCAACTAGTTGGGCGCCGACACCCCTTTGAATAGCAACCCGTAGTCTATGAAAAATAAATTTACCTACTCTCCTACTAATGTCATTGATAACAAGATAATTCTTCAACCTCTTAAAAAAACGCAAAAAATCCTCCCCAAGCTCTCCCAACGTGGAAAATACTAGAACACCCAGCCCATAACCATGCGAAGCGCATTGATCTAAACATTTGGTACGTTTGCGCAAAACATCCTTCACAATAGCTTGACCCGGAATAAAAGCACAAACACCTTCACCTGTGAAGGGGGAACGCCTGTAACATCCATACAAACATCTTGGCCATTCTCCCAACTATGAACAAGGATATCAGCAGGGCGCAAATCCTTGTTGTCATCTGACAAAAAACCAAGGGAAACTTCTTTGCGAGCAGGCACACCAGCTTTGTAACATATATCAACAACAATGTCACGTACATGATCATGCCGAAACTTGACCCTAACATTCTTGGCACAATGAAGAGCGTGATCACCAAAAATATCCATTGGTTTATTGCAGCTTGAACATAAGCCACCTTCGACGAACAAGGGGATACCAAGGCGGTAACAAACAACAGCTCTAAATTGTGTTGGTCCGAGGCATTGATTCAGACCGCTAATAGGTATGGCCAAAAGATAGTCTTGAGCATGTTTAAACCGATTGCATTGCCACAGAACGGAATCTCTTACATACATAGAAAATTGGGCGGGGATTTGCCTTTTAACTGCGTCAAAATAAGTAACTTCCAGGGAGTGCATAGAAGGGGGGGAAGTATCATCAACGCAAAAATTAGAAGAAAGACCACAAACCTGGATGAAGTTCTGAAGAGCCGACTGATGAGCAGAAACTGTCTGATGGGAATAAACTACCAAGAATCAACTTTTGTACCGAAACCGTCTGACTCTGGGAGGCAAGGTATCAATAGTTGCGAGTGTCTGCCATAGTATAAATGCCAAGACCACCATCTTTGATGGGTAAAGTAGCTAAACGCTGTTGTAAAGGACCAAAACCGACCCCATCACCTGCGATCAAAAGTCTCAGATACTGAAATAAATGATCATCAAAAAGTTTTGTGGCTTGCTGAAGAGCTGTAGGGTTGGTGGTACGCATAGCAAAGTACAATCTGGATAGACCGGTACAGTTGCGAAGCAGTAACATCTCACTCTGAGGGTCCTTAAGTTTTTTTATAGCGGACATAAGCTGAATAGTCTTGCGAACTCTACTCAAGGCCATGTCACTAATGAAATTCAAATCCAGACTCACTGCCCCCCCCCCCCCCCCCCCAAAAAAAAAAAAGTTTAACACCATTGGTTGGCCTGCCAATATCTGGAGGGAAAACATCTTCTTCAAAACTTCTAGGATCCGCAGTAGGCCAAAAAACCTCTGTTTTCTTAATGTTAATATGTAAACCTCTATCAGGGCCCTCTGCTTCTATGATGTTGAGTGCTTTGGACACCTCAAGAGTGTCCCCAATAATAGTCCCATCATCGAGGTACCAGGCATGTAAATCAAGTTTGCACCGAGAAGTAATGGTTTTCACAAGTGGATGGAGTGTCAAAGCAAACAACAAAGGACCAAATGGGTCCCCTTGCTGAACACCAAGAGCCGAGGACAATATATATTGGTCATAATAAAGTCTAGCAGGATTATTATAACAAAATTCCACCCAACGTGAAATACCTGGACAATGAAGCTGAACTTCCTTAATGAAATGAGACCGTCACACCAAATTGAAAACGTTAGAGAAGTCAACAAGAAACATTCAAGCCGTAACGGATTTAGATAATATTTTGGGCATATGTTTCTCTTACCAAGTTATCATGCTTGCAAAAAATGGGTACATTCTAAAATATAAAACCTCACAATCTGGCGATCTTAATTTCAATGGCTGAAAATCCGTTGATTGTCAACAGTTTATTTTCAAAACAGTAGATGACGGTGTTATACATTTCGAAATGTACTCATTTTTGGTAAGAAACTTATTATAAGGGCTCCAAGTTTTTTTTTTTGAGGGTTCTCATAGATTCAAGTGCCCCAAATGTGGATAAGGGGACATTTCACCCATAACAAAAATACAAAAATATTCTTTAATTATATTTATTACTACCTTATTAACCTTAAATAATTAACCTAAAACCAAAAACTAAACCTAAGCCTAATCAATATTTTTTTTCAACGACGGTTAATCATCGATTCTCCGCAAGTAATTACTTCAGTTAGGTAATAATCGAAAAACCAACCTTTTTTGTTGCTTTTGATCGCATAAATAGGTTGGATTTGATCAAATTAGAGATTTTGAAACAGTTTCAGAATCACATATGGTTAGGAAATATTGGTTTTCCCAACCGTAACTCAATTATACGGTTGGGAAAATATGAGCTCCCAACCGTATTTGAACCTGGGTTTTTCTACGGTTGGGAGTTCCAACCGTATATGGCAGTTACGGTTGGGAAAATATAAACTCTCAACTGTATCTTAACTTGATTTTTTTTACGGTTCGGAGTCCCAACCGTATGTTAAATTAAAAAAAAATGATTTTAATTTTAATTTTCAAACCCTAACTATAAATTAGTCAAACTTAATAACTAATCATACTTAATTTAGTTAATCTAATTATTAACACTAACTAATGGAGGATATTACCATCAAGGGGTGTACATCGGGCCGGGCAGGCTAGCCCAAGAGCGATTATAGCACAGGCCGTGCCGGACGGGCTTGTAGTCCTTACTACCCATTAAGTTTAACAGGCAGGCCAGGCCAGGTCGGGCTGGGTAGGCCACGGGCCCAAGAGATAATTCGTTACTCGTTCAAATGATAGTTCACGCAATTCATATTCATTATTGTGAAATGTAATTCAAAATTTTCTCTAACCCCAGCAAATTGTCCAAATTTGAAGTTTAAGTCTTGAGAAATCCATCACACTAGTATCAAATTTTATTTCAGGCTATCGACAATCAGGCAGGCCGGGTAACTAAACAGACTATCGGGCAGGCCAGGCAAGCCCATGACAGGATGTCGGGCGCCGATGGGCTCCTTCGGACCCAGACGGTACATGGCAGGCCGCAGGCTTCCGGGCATTGTGTACACCCCAACCATTAACAAAATTAATAGGTTAACGGGTTTTGTTGATTACTATTTCATGACCGTCTATTTTGTCATCTTGTGAGCCCTAAGAATCAAAAGTTTGGAGCCGCTATAATATAATTTTTTGGTAAGCATGTATAACTTGGTAAGAGAAACATTTCCCCAAAATATTAGCTTCAAATCAGTTTGATTTTTAATCGCAAAAATCACATCCAAAATATGAGATAGTGTGAGAATAAAAATATTAGGAGATCCCTCCTCAAATTTAAATAAAGTTTGTTACATAAGACTTTGGGGGTTAGAAATGAACTTTAATTAAACTTTTTATTTTTATCTTTCTTTATCATTTAATAATGACCCACAAAGAAAAAGGTGCTAATAAAATCTCCAATTATGATGACCTAGATCTCTTGCATTGGAGATGCTGTTAGCAATGAGACATCTTTTGGGTTACATACCGCAAAATACTAGTGCAATATTACTATTGTGAAGTGTTTATACCAAATACCTAAATTTTTTTTATCGTAAGCAACATTTATTCAAAATAACGAGCGAGATCGATTTTTTATTGTATGCAACATTAGTTTATATGCTTTGAAATAATTTTTGGCGTATGTTACTATCCTGAATGCCAATCCAAAGTTGACACTAGAAGTGCTTTTGCATCGTCCGTAAACCACAAATTCACGTAGAGTCTACTCTGAAAATAACCTTATCGACGACAATATGGAATGAATGGAATGTTTGTCACAATCAACTTTGTCTTCACGGCATGCCATCCCCCATCCACACCTTAGAATACAAATATATGTCACAATCATAAACACCCAAGACTGTTGAATAAGTCGCATACATTGGCATAACCTATGACCCGTACATAGTATATTCGTCGTATCCTTTGTACTGCACTGCCTTCGTACCTGTTGCACGGTTCTATATCTCTCCCTCGTTTACGTAAACTTATCCTGGAAAATCAACTCTCAGAGTTGAATGTTGCAGGAGTTCTAGTAATGGGAAACAAAACCAGTAAACTAAGCAAAGTGTTGATAGGACGAAGCAGAAGTAGTTACAAGCGTTTGGGAGAACCTACACCGTTGGTACCTAAAGGATACATTCCGGTATGTGTAGGTACGACTAATGAAACTAGCAAACGTTTCATGATACAAACAAGAACATTACATGATGAGGAATTCTTAAAGCTGCTTCATAAATCTGCTGACGAATACGGATTTTGTAACGATGGAATCCTAAAAATTGCTTATGATGCAACGGAGTTTGAAGAATCAATCATCAAACGAGGTAACGAACACAAGGTGTTAAGTGCTAAACTTATCGAATCGCCATAATCGGAATTCAACATAGTTTAATTTGTTCAGTTATGCATGAACAAAGTGTATTGGTGTTCATAATTGTGTTAAGTGTTTATAAAAAACTTCAATGAAAGTTTCAATCAATCAATGAGGTTAAGAACTAATCCTTCGATTCGGGTTAAGGTACTTATATCTGTTTTGTTGCCAATCTTTTGCTTCTTCATTTATCCAGTACCATTTTCTTTTTCTGATGCAAAGAGACATTTGGTTGCTTAGGAATCAGAAATAACATGGTTTTTTGCATCCTCCAATACTGCACCAACAATAAAACTTTTGAAAGCTTATAAATCCTAGCATGCCTAGCTAACTTGTCCGCTGGCTTACTACATTTTCTTCCAATGAACTTGCAAGTCCATGAAGATTGATTACTTGACCTAGTATTAATATCAAATGCAAGTGAGTGATTCTCCCAAGCTACTTTCTGGTGGATACCAGTAACTGCCTTGACCACCAGTTTCACATCCAGGTCGAAGCAAATATATTTATCCAGGACCACTGTGAACATGAAAGTACTGCAAAACAAACAGCTTGTTGCCACAAGAATTGCCACAGAGACCAGGTATGTGGTCACCTGGAGGTGTGAAGTGTGTCCTGCCAGCACATTTATGGTCAATTTCCTGTTGAAAAGAACTGGCCGGCCATGTAGCAAATGTCCAACCAAAAATTCTCCATATGGATCAAAACAAAAAGCTTGTGAACCAAAGATATCCACATGTGACCGTTTCTTGGTTTTTGAAAGAAAATATTATCATACTTGGACACCTAATTTGACTTACATTAGTCATATATCAGTTTCAAAAGAGATAATGCTCGAGTATTGTTCATACCATCCTTTATCAGTTCCCCTTGAAGATAGTCACCCACTCACCTTCTTGTTATCATCGTCTCCGTATGCTAAAAAATGGTAGATTTCATTTACCAGTACTTCCCGTTTGCAAGTATTGCAGGCTTGTTTGCTTGCTTATCCTTCTTCTACTATCTATGGATCTCAGTTATGAGGCCAAGAAATATGAAACCCAGAGACAACGATCCCAACGATACGAAACTGTCACAGATACCACCTCCAGAGGTGCATGGCCCATTATAGGTCATCTTCCTCAATTGGCAGGATCTACACCTCTGTCCAAAATCCTTGGCGACATGGCTGACAAGTATGGAAGTATTTTCATGGTCCGGTTCGGGATGTACCCAACACTAGTTGTGAGTAGTTGGGAGCTGTCTAAAGAATGCTTCACTGTCAACGACAAGTTCCTTGCTAGTCGCCCATCTACTGCTTCTGGCAAGTACCTCGGTTACGACTTTGCCATGGTTGGTTTCGCCTTTTATGGTCCTTACTGGCGTGAGATACGTAAGATTTCTACTCTCCCATAAGCGTCTCGAGTTGCTCAAGCATGTCACCAATTCAGAGATCAAACACTGCATAAAAACATTATACCAAGGTTGGATGAAAAGCCAAAACCAAAACCAAATCAAGCATAAAGCTGCAACTTCTGTACCGGTTAAAGTCGATATGACTCGAGTGTTTGGAGATCTAACCTTGAATACAGTGTTAAAGTTGGTTGTAGGAAAGGCTCTCTACACTGAGGATGACACTGAAATAGAGAAAGAGGAGAGTGAAAAGCTTCACAAAACCATCTCAGAATATTTCAGACTAGCAGGAGTTACCGTTGCATCTGATGCTCTTCCGTTCCTTGGGAGGCTGGATATAGATGGGCAAAAGAAACACATGAAGAGGATAGCTAAAGAGATGGACTTGATTGCTGAAAAATGGCTTGAAGAGCATCGAGAAAAAAAGAGATCGCGGACACAATCACATGGACCAGCAGACAACAGTAATGATGAGAACGACTTCATGGACGTGTTGGTATCAGTTCTTGATGAAGAGAAGGATGATCTCTTCTTTGATTACAGTCGAGATACTGCCATCAAAGCCACCTGTCTGGTACATTAACTCCTTTGCATCTCTTTATCCTGAATATTAAATGAAAAGTCAATTTTTATTACTAAAGGCACGGTGCTGCTCCGCTATAACAACAGCGTGCAGTATCCACATAAAAAATACCAAAAGGTAATCATTCTCTGCTACCTGGAAACTGGAGTAACACAAGTTAGCCTATCCGAAAAATAAATTGATGGATGTTTAGCAAGGTCCAACAGGAATTCACCATATCAACAAAGCAATGAAACACTATTTTAACACCTTTTTATTTTTACATGGTTTGCTGATCTTGCAGGCACTTACCTTAGCTGTCTCAGACACAACATCAGTGTCAATGACATGGGCTCTCTCACAACTGCTCACCAATCCTAATGTCTTACAGAAGGCCCAAGAAGAGCTTGACACTGTAGTCGGCAAGGATCGAAACATACAGGAACATGACATCAATGACCTGGTCTACGTCCAAGCAATGATCAAGGAAACACTCCGGCTGTACTCTGCAGCCCCAATCTCCATACCCCACGAGGCTATCGAAGACTGCAATATAGGTGGGTATAAAGTGAAAGCAGGCACACGCTTGTTGGTTAACCTGTGGAAACTGCATCGTGATCCTCAAGTGTGGTCAAACCCACTAGAGTTTAAGCCAGAGAGGTTTCTTTCACAGCTCAATGGTGGTACTGGTGGTGAAGCGGCAAATTTGGACTTTAAAGGTCAACATTTTGTGTACACACCGTTTGGATCAGGACGAAGGATGTGCCCAGGGATCAATTTAGCCATTCAGACACTTCATATGTCACTAGCTTGCCTACTTCATGCATTCAATTTCGACACATCAACTGGACTAGTAATAGACATGGCTGAAGGTCCGGGTTTAACCATGCCCAAAGTAACCCCACTTGAAGTTTACCTTCACCCACGTCTTCCCAGCACACTTTACTAGATAACCCAAAGACTTAAAGAATGTTTCTGCTTTTCTTTGTTTGTAAATGGCTCTTAATTTGCTTAATAAACTTCTTGGAACTGGCATTTCTTTTAACTTAATGCATTATGATCTTATTATGGTTAAACATAATAACTGCCTTTATCACCAATTCTAGATTAATTTGAGGCTCATTGCTTATAGGGTTCTCAAACATAACAAAGTAGAAAGAAAATATATAATAGTTTTGTGATAAACGCAGTAATATTCTCAGTAGAAGACATTGGAAAGTTCATCTCTTCATCAATTTCGAAAGATAGTAATGCAAATTCTAACCCTATATATGGAGAAAGACTGGAAAAATTTCAGAGGAAGGAAAAAGAAAATTGCAAGAGCAAGTCAGGAAGTAGTACCTTGGAAAGTTGAACAAGCCAACACGGCTGCTACTCCTATCAGTTTGGGACGTACCAATCCAATTCCATTTATCAGGATCCACACAACATTTCCAAATCAGAGCAATTACACGAACTGTTACTGGACTCTGTCAGGGACGGAGCTACAGCTTAACCAAGGGTGGCTCCCGCCCCCCCTAAAAAAAATGATATTCTCTTAAAAGTCCTTAAAATTCCTTAGTATTTATCAGAAAAATTTGTTATTTGCCCCCCTTGAATTAAATTTATATAAGTTTGCCCCCCTTGAATGTAATTTCTAGCTCCGTCCCTGGACTCTGTACACATTTGATTCAGTTAGATAACTGTATTCATCCTGTCGCAGCCAGGTAAACACATGAAACAATATGTCCACACTTCTGAGATCATCTTTCATCGAATAGATTGCTTAACCTGAAATTTACGAATTGACCCAAACAATATAAAAATTTAAATCTGCTGTGCAATTTGGCTTGGACGACTTGTGAAACAGACGTTGATGATGTACGATGCATGCTATTCATGGAATCCATGTAAAACAAGTTCACCAAAATTTAACACAGTTGTGCTCTCTTGATTTACATTTACATCTCACAATCCTTCTGTAAGACATGAATCCAAACCAATAGGCAAAAGAACACTTATCTGCTCTACTTGAATGTAAATAAAACAACGAGGAATCGAACTGATTGCTACTTGCAACTTCGCTAACAATCACAGGTATTACACAAGCAATTCAAACAATTGTGGATCTAGCGGCGGTACCAGGAAATTCAAAATGAAGAGGGGCTAAAAAAATAAATTGCCGCACGTCTATTCCCAGAATTAATAAAACAGCAAGAAAAAAGAGGCAGCTTTATTTTACCTTGTAAAGGTGTGCCAGCCGGACAAAAACCGTTCCATCCTCAAGTTCCTGCAGAACATATCACTCACTTAGGTTTCATTAGAATAAAGAAACAGTACATGAATCTTACATACTAAATTACAGATAGTGTGCTTATCATGATCTTTTGCTCGAACTAGATTGTAACCTATCTAACCAAGAACGTGATCAAGGGAAGGAAAATGTAATTCTTTTGGCATATTTATTGAAGTTAGACGAATCATGAAAGTCAATTGGTATACCTGTGCCTAAGATGTCCATGGCACCCAAAAATTAAAAAAAAAACAAAAAAAAAAACTAGAATGTTGTGTTTTAGAGCAAGTTAGTCATTTGACATAGCTATGTGCAGCGATCACACCAAAAAAAACTCAAATGTTCTGTTTTACCGCCAGAAAGAGATAAAAAATTTAAAAGTTCTCTAAGATAGAGTACTATTGCAATGTAGAAAGATCATGAATCTTACTCTTACAACAGTGATGGTAAAATGAGGAAATCGCGGTTGGTAGATAGATCTCCATGGCACCCGAGTAGTTGCAACAATCTCCTCGTGAGCATATTACCATAAATGAGCAAAGTGTACTTCTCCTTTCTTGTACTTCTCGACAGTGTTCCATACCTTCCTAAATTTCAAAAACTTGGGAAAAAGATTATAACCATATAAATACCAATGGAACAAGTTAGATTAAAATAACCATTCAAACTGCTTTCATATAGTCTCATTTGCTATACATTTAGTGGGAACAATATCTCATCCTCATGGAATAACCATAAAACTCTCACCAGTTCACCACAAGCTTCAACCATTCATAAAATTATCAAATACCCATGAAACTCAAACTACTTCCGAAAATCATTTCAGCTCCTAGTACAACAATACAGATGCACACAAATCTGAGTTCAGTTAAATTCAACCTCAAATCAACAAGCCAATCTTTAAACCCCTATGATTGCAAGGTGGAACCAATCAACATCTATTGTAGCCAAGTCATCAGGCTTGTTGCCTCAGAAATATGTTCTATCACCTGGAAAACTTCGGGATTTGCAGGTCTGAAATATGTTTCCAAAGTAGTTCTTCCTCGCTGAGGCCCTTGACGACTAGTAGACATACCTGTAAGCATCTGCATCATGATAATCTCAACTATATAGCAACAATGCTAACAAAACCCCCTAGATTCATTGATAAAAAAAGATAAATCAAACCCAGAGAAGAACCAAAATCATAGAAGAAAGTTCACATCATTAAGTTCTTTCAAATTCTGTAAAACCTAATCATGAAACAAAATAATAACTAATTAGGTATTGCTCTTGTGGATGATAATAAGAAGTATAGAAGAAAAATCCATACCTAGTTGATCTTGTGAACAATAATCGCAGTGAATTTCAATTAAGTAGCTAACCCTCCATCTTTTCTTTTCTCTGTTCTTCTTGTGGACTAAACTGCTATGCTTGGTGGACTAAATCGAGGAGCGCTTGGTGGACTAAATCGATGCGCGCTTGGTGGACTAAACCGAACTTTTATATTTTGGATAAGGGTAAAATCTTAACTTGGTAAGGTTTTACAAGAAGAAGGGGGGGACTACGGCCAGGTTTTGTCAACCTGTGCTTCCGCCCCTGGTGGATCAATGTCATGCTGAAATCCCATAGTTTCTTGGCTAATTCAGTATCTGTAGCTTGTGCGTTTGGTACTGAAATGTTGTTGTCCACAAAATACTTTCCACTTACACCTTTGACGTTTGGATGTAATGCAGCATAGCATGTCGTTGATGCTCCCTACACAACCATGATTCATGGTAGCACCAAGAAAAACTACAAGGTAAGTAAGATCACTAGACAAGTTTTTGTATGAAGAAAAGAACTGCTTAACATGATAGATGCACAATACCAACCTGCTTAACATTTTTCACCAAAAGTTTTTCTACAGTAGACCCGAAAGCTTTAGTTAACCAACCTACAAAAGCCTATCAATTAATATCACTTGTGTGAAACCTCAAACTAGACAACAGAGACACACAGTGTAGAAGGTTTGAACTCAACATCACAGAGAAGAAAAATACAGAGGGTATAATCTCTTAGTAATAATTGAACACATTGTAACTCTTTATGGGTAGAGCAACTCAGAAACTCCCTATTTCGAACTCAGCATACAACATAATGAGCATGGTCAGACAGCATACTTGATCTGGTGGCAAGTGTTTTTAATTAGTACTTGATCAAGTTTATAATTATAACATTATTACTATTAAGAGTGCTATGAACTTTTTTTCTCAAGTGTATTCATAAGCTGAAGGCAATTTCCATTGTTCCCAAATACAGAATACTTTTCTCACAAACCATACCAATGTTGTGTGAGGCGCGAGGCGAGGCGCCAAACCCTTCGCCTCACACCTTTTGCGCCTAGGCATGCCCAAGGCAACCAGATCTTTTTTTACAAAGGGTAGTTGCTCACGCCTTTTGCACCGTGGGTGCCTTATTGGCGAGGCGCCCTCTGGTCGACTCGAGCGGCTTGGCCGCCTAGGAAAGCCCTTGCTCGCCTTTCACAACATAGAGGCATACCAGTCAAAAGACTCTTAACCCAAGAAAACTTAAAGAGTGATTTACCAGAAACGGTGCTGCTATTATGCCAAAGATTTGTCACAATTGCTCCTGGATGAAGTGAATTTGCAGTTATTTCCATCCCATCTTCCTGTTATTCAACAAAGAAACTTCCAAATGATTGTAGCTTCTACTTACAACTTCCACACATGTTTATGATCAGAATATGCTTATAAGAAGAACAGTATTCGTATTTCGTAATAAGATAAGAATCTAGAAAGGTTAGCATCTTTGAGAAAAATGCACCTTTAGGCGTCTACTGAGCTCATTAGCATGCAATATATTTGCAAGTTTTGATTGCCCATATGCCCCAAACCTATTGTACCTACAAGTCAAAGGTCCGACGCTTTGCACTTTTAATTCTATTCCCAAGTATAGATTACAAACCTCAGAAGGCAGAATAAATAAACAACAGACTAATTAACTAGCTTTTTTTAAAACTTCATTAATTCCAAAAATAAAAATAAAAATCTACCTACTTTTGATGTTAGCGAGACAGCAACAAGATCTAAAATACATCGTTAAGTTATGTACCATGATTCATCGTTAAGTTTATCGAAGCGGATCCCTTCTCTGTATGCCAACTTGTAACCTTCAGAAGAAACATTGATAATTTTTCCTTCTATGTTACCTCGAGATGCAGTCCATTTCATAGTCTCCAACAAAAGATCAGTCAAAAGAAAATGACCTGCAAGAAAATAAGATATAAATACTACTATATGTTTTCTGCATCAAAGGGATCCGGAGAAAAAACAGTGCATAATATGGCCTTCCTCGTATCAATCTCTGTGAACAATTTCTTTTCAGTATAATGATCTCTATATTTACACCCGAAATTCACAGCATACCTAAACAATTTGTTGCAAACTGAAGCTCTATGTTGTCAGGGGAAAGCTTGTAGGGACATATAGCGCCTGCATTATTACTGCAAGAAAGACGATAAAGATCACACTATCACTTATTAAGACAGCTATAACAGGTAATCAACACACGCCCGCATAACCTTCGGATTTAGCAAACGTAAAACCGAAGCTGTTGAAGAATAGTGAGAACAGAACATATCAGATTCTCACATAAGTATGTTCAGTGGAAGACTCAAGGCCTTGAATTCGGAAACAAATTTTCTCACTGATGCCATGGAACTAAGATCTAACTCCAATACATATACTTTGGCAGAAGGTGTTTCCTTTACTAGTGTTTCTTTTACAGCCATACCTGCAGACGTATTCCTCACTGCAATGACTACTTGAACTCCGCGCATCGCAAGTACACGCGCAGTCTCAGCGCCAATACCATTTGATGATCCTGCCATTAAAATAAAGAGAGCTAATTAAGTAGCTGACTAAAATCATTCTTTGGGTTCAGCAATAATACTATCTGCCACAAAGATTCATTCCAAACTCTTAAACAGATCATCCCCCAAATTGATCCTTCAATTTCAGCACAATAACCATCAAAATTCCTGATTTTCATGGAACTAACTTAAACCCAAAATCAAATCCACCCCCATTAAAGCTGATTTGATCCCGTTGATTACAGAATCAATCCCACTAAAACTGGAAGTAGAAAAACAAAATTCCATTGTAAACCCACATCCAAAAACACATTAATTTTACTTACATTTACCCCTAATACCCAAACTAAGACAGAATTCAGCAATTGAATCATTAACAATCTAAACCCTATCAAGCAATTTCATTCAATATAAAGTAAAGAAGAAGAAGATAAACAGTGAGCTGTACCTACCAGTAACAATGGCAGTAAGACCAGAGGCATCAATTCCATGTGTTACTTCTTCAGCTGTATTATATGCTGAGAACCCAGATTGACTTCCCTTTCTGCTAAAAAACCACATCAATCTTTCTCTCCAAATTCTTTCAGATGCTAAACAAAAATCTAACAGTGACTTGACTCGGTTGAAAAAAAGAAGAAGTTTGTTTTTGTAATGGTTTTTACTAAGGGCACACCTTTTGTTATATACACTTCGCCATACCGATCTTCACGAGTCACTCAAATAAAAAGTCTATGAAAGTCTATAAAAAATTCTCATTTGACTATCCCATGTAAAGAATACATGTGTAAACTGGGTCGTGTCAGGACATTTATATGACGCAGCATAGCAAGGTAGTTTCATGTGTTGGGATGGATCGGACTAATCGGCACAAACCATCAGGGGTTAGCCCAGTTGGCCAGGAGCCTGACTGTTAAGTAGGAGGTCAGCGGATCGAGTCTCCGCTCACGAGTTTGGAGATCTCATGAAATGTTCCTCTTATGTAAATCTAGTTTAAGTTTCTCAATGTATCTTTTTTCCTATTAAAAACAAAGACTAATCGGCACAGTGGTACAGCACGCGGTACGGATAATCACGAAGTAAAACATATCACATTAACAAAGCACGTAATAACATGCATAAATTACTACACAACATGGTAAAATATATCATATTTTATCTATATTTCACAAAAGAGTCTTTATTCAAACCAATTTTTGACATTTTATTCATTGGATTGACTTATTCCCATAAAATATATACAATGTATAATATCTAAATATCATAAGCATTTTTTATTTAAACATATAAAATAGTGTGCCGACACTGCACTGCGCAACACGACACAACATGGTTATTTTTCTGGCAGGATACATCACAATGCGTCGCCACAACACAATATATCTTGATCTCTGATACATCACAACACGACACATAGCATAAGCATAAGCATGTGTCATCGTGGGCTTAAGCTAAATTAGGACGGCCCGTTTTACGCCTCTAGTTAAAACAAAATACTAAAACGAGTGTATTTATTAATATGTACCAGGACAACAATTGACACAGACAGAATTGTTTAGTCAGGGGACAAATCTATACAGTGAAACATAACACTGCAAATGAAAATTTTAAGGCGGTTTTATGGTACTTGAGGTGCCACAGAAATACAACACATGCAAGTTGTAAATGGGTTAATCAGAGATTAGGTTGAGTAATTCTTAATACTTAATTAATTAAGTGGAAATTAAGTGTTTGACACTCCCCTCGTTCTCTCTTACTCAAATGGTCTTTGGTTTAAAACTCAATTTTAAAAAAATTAACCCATTCTATTGAAATGACCCTTAAAAAAGAAGGAGGGTCATTTGGATAAAGATGTTTGATGATGTTATCAAATGATAAACTATATCTTTTAAGGTTATAATCGTCATATCAACGTAAACATCACATGTCTCACAAATCATACGTAAAAATTCGACAAATTTTATATATTTGGAAAGCTTTTTGAAAGAGCTACAAAACGAGCGAAAATACAACTATCAAATTTTCCTTTCATGAAATTTTTTATTCTCTAAATAATTTTTTAAATTTTCTTCATATTTTGTAGTGTGCAAACAATATGCACACTAATTTTATGTGCAGGAAATATACACACTGATTTCTGTACATAATTTTTTAAATTTTCTTCATATTTTATAGTGTGCAGGTAATACGCACACTGATTTTATGTGCAGGAAATATGCATACCGGTTATAATATTCCAGGACCACCGGAATAATTTGTAACTTTTATTAAATAACCTTGTGGCCAAAAGAATAAGACCCATAATTTCCAAGATCATAAGAGTAAATTTCTCTACTTAATTTTATACTATCCCCACGAAATTTTGGTACCCGTAAAGAGTCTAACATTATTCACAACGCATTACAAATGTTTTTTCAGGACAAAATATAAAATCTAAGTACGTAAATTTTTTACATAGTCTAGACCTGTATTTTGTTGAAAGTTTTGAAAAGATTGTGCGAAAACGTACAATATAACTTCTATAAAATAATAGCCTTGGGACCAAAAAAAATTATTATTTTAAAGAGATATTATATTATCGATAATATAATAAATTATTATTTTATATTATTATATTGTAATAACTATAGTACTTATTCCATAGTCAAAGTTTACACGGATTTGGTTGGGAGTCTAGCAACCAGTTGAGCTCCCACACCTTTCTAAAATATATTATTTTATATTTAAATAATATATTATTATTATATAGGATAATTACTAGCTTAGATGTTGAATAATAATTGTAGATCGTAAACATAATTTCGATTAACTTTGTTGAGATATTATATTATTAACTAATTGGAATAAGAATACAACTACTCCTAGTATGAATCACACTTCAACACTTCTTCTTGCATTATAACAATGTGACTCCGGATCTTTTGAGTGCATAACGATTGATTTGAATTTTTAAGAAAATCAAATCAATAATGAATCATATTTGGAGAAAATTTAACATGTATGAAATATATTTTTTTAATTTTCATAGTAGCATTATTATTTTATATATTATTTGGGACCTATTAATGTTTAAGGGAAACTTTTGAAATTTATTATTTTATGATTTTATCGAATTTATTATTTTAGCACTAAGAGCCCGAGTCGGGACCATGAAATTTTATTATTCTAAAGAGAATATTATATTATCGAGTATTATTTATAAGGAGAACTTAGGCGCAGGCCCAAAAAAAAATTCTTACCGCCAGGCCCACAATTAATTTCTGATACAGTTGCACCCATAATTATTTAAAAATATTTAAAACGTACTGAAAGACTCTATTACCCTTCATCGTTTTTGGGCATAATTTTTTTTCTTCTCCGCCGGTTTCTTTCCCTATTCCTCCATTAATCTCTGTAACGGATCTGCAAAGATTTTTTCTCCATCATTTAAAGAAATAAATCATTTAAAATCGATGATTCAAAGAAGTAAATCATTTTTGACTAAACCCTAGAATACATTTCAACAAAAATGGATGAAACAGACGAAGAAGAAAAAATCAAGTAGAAGAAACAGAAAAAAAGTTATGCAGCTAAATTTTCCCTTATATTGTCTTATGCACTAAACAAAATGATGCAGAAGACATTATGCACGTGCATAAAAATCCATAAATTAGAAAAGTGAAAAAAGTAATGCATAAGACAATATGCAGCTAAAACAAAATAATGCATAATGTCTTATGCATCTAAAAAAACTGATGCATAACCAGAAAAAGTGAGAAAAGTAATGCATAAGACATTATGCAGCTAAAACAAAATAATGCATAATGTCTTATGCATCTAAAAAAAACTGATGCATAACCAGAAAAGTGAAAAAAAGTAATGCATAAGACATTATGCAGCTAAAACGAAATAATGCATAATGTCTTATGCATCTAAACAAAACTGATGCATAACCAGAAAAATGAAAAAAATAATGCATAAGACATTATGCAGCGAAAACAAAAATAATGCATAATGTTTTATGCAAAAATAATAATGGCATAATGTCTTATGCACTAAACAAAATGATGCAGAAGACATTATGCACGTGCATAAAAATCCATAAATCAGAAAAGTGAAAAAAGTAATGCATAAGTGATGAGTGCTAAAAAGTGCATATTTCTATATATTTTTCTTGGCATTTAACTCATCTTTTGTGCATTAATTCTACATTTTACCCCATATTCTGTATTTTCATTGTTTTCAAGAATAAATATTTTTCTTACTTAATTTTGCATTTTTAGGTAATAAATAAAGATTGGATGAGTTGCGGAGCAAAAAGAGCAGAAAAGTAGTGAAAAGCCAGGAGGAATTACGCAAGGAAGCCGCGAAGAGTGATGTGCGGAAGACCAAAAAAAGGATAGAAATGGGCTTGAAGAAGAAAGTTGTTCTTAAAGAAGAAGTGGGCTCAAGGTTTTCCAAGCCCAAACTCATTTCCCAAACCCATATTCTATACCCAAAAGCCTAAAACCCAAATCCATACCCGCTTGCGTCTTCAGCCGTCAGATCAGTTCTCAGAAGCATCCGACGGTCGCTCCCTTGCTGTGCATCGAAGTTTGATATCTCCGCCTTACACTACAGCACCTAACTCCATCTTGGACCGTCAATTTTGATGTATCCCACATCCAACGGTCGCTCCATACCCATCTCCATCGCGTCGTTGGATTAATCCATAATCTCCTCATCCGACGTCTTTCACAAGCAGAACATCGAGATTTGATGGTTCCGTCTAACACCCAAACCAAACGAACCCTAAGAAAATTCTATCGGGTTTTCTTTCATCTCTTCCTTCTCCTTCCTCTCCATGTCTGCAAACCCATGTCCGCACCAACAGCTCCGCCACCAACTCTCTGCCACCACCACACCACCACCATCTCTTCTAAAACACCACCAACCCTAATCCCATCATTTTCCCTTCTCTTTAGCCACCTATTTTCCCAATTTCTACACGTTTTCTCTCTAAAACCCTAGCGTGTAAAATTGGTAAACTAGGTCGAAATTGAGAGCAATTGAAGGAATGGGTAGCATCAGGAGAAGAAATAGAAGATTGGGTCGATGCACTTGAGAGTTTTCAGAGATTAGGTAAACCTAATTTCAATCTTTATGAAACCCTAATTTTATGTTTTTTGGAAAAACTTGTGCATGTATAAATAGATGCTTTGGGACGTTGTAATGGATATGCCTGGGCTAGCCAGAGCACCAATTGAGACTTGGGTTAGCCAAGCTCAAGGGTCCAGTTCAATTCCATTTTTTTTTTGTTATCAGTTCATGTTTATGATGTTATGATGTTCTAATTCATTGTGTTAAGGTTTAGATGAAACCCTAGTTGATAAGAATCCCCTGTTTGATTCACTGTTGCTCCATGAACTTAGAAGGAAAAGCATGCTTTAACCCCTGAATACACATTGATTTACTCTCACCTAGTATGTCATGCATCCTAGGTAGTTAGGTTAACACTTTGATGTATATTCAAGCTTAGTAAAATGATTTTAGCTCAATTTGTGATTGCCCATACTTTAAACAGATGGGTAATGCTAGGAATTGGCATTTTTAGTTCAATCTTTGCTTGGTTGTGCCTTAATCAGACAGCCAATTCTTGGATTTGACAGACTATTAACTTAAGGTTAATTCATGACATTTTGGTGATTTATCACACCTTCAAGGTAGTTGAGGCTGGAACCTCTATACTCCTTGATTGATGAAGAGAACTAGGGTATCAAAACAGGGATTTCTATGAAACTAGGCTGTGGATTCAACAACCTAAACTCCAACTTCTCAGTTCTTTACAATCTTGCATCTCAATTCACTATCTACACTGCCTTACATGCTGTGCACTGAGCATTGAGCCACAGCATTGCCATTACTTCTAAATTCTTCTACCACTGCTGTTACACACTGTCTTTTTCATAGCTTAGAATAATTTAGCACTTCTTTAACTTGCACACTCCAAGTCTCTGTGGTTCGACCCTGCTTGCCCTGTTCTATACACTAGACCCTGTGCACTTGCAGGTATAGTTTGTGACTCTTTTAGAGAGCCACCAATAAGACAATATGCAGCTAAAACAAAATAATGCATAATGTCTTATGCATCAAAAAAAAACTGATGCATAACCAGAAAAGTGAGAAAAGTAATGCATAAGACATTATGCAGCTAAAACAAAATAATGCATAATGTCTTATGCATCTAAAAAAAACTGATGCATAACCAGAAAAGTGAAAAAAAGTAATGCATAAGACATTATGCAGCTAAAACAAAAATAATGCATAATGTATTATGCATCTAAAAAAAACTGATGCATAACCAGAAAAGTGAAAAAGTAATGCATAAGACATTATGCAGCTAAAACAAAATAATGCATAATGTCTTATGCATCTAAACAAAACTGATGCATAACCAGAAAAGTGAAAAAGTAATGCATAAGACATTATGCAGCTAAAACAAAATAATGCATAATGTCTTATGCATCTAAACAAAACTGATGTTATGCATAAGACATTATTCATAACATCTTTAATTCAAATCTAATCATAAATTTCTGATTGAGATCAAAAACATGGAGACAAATAAGGTATGAAAATTTCCAATTCAGTTGATATCGAAATACTGCAACACATTTCTTACCCTTTTCAACTTCAATTTTAATTTCTTTTTACTTCTCGAATAATCAAAGACAACAGAAACCCAAAATCCCCAGATTTAAACCGCAGATTTTGAAACAGAAACCTTAGTTTTATTGAGAAGATGATTCAGAAAAGGATTTGGGAAAAGATTTGACAAAGGGAAAAATCTAAATGTTAAAAACGAAGAATCGGAGTTCACCGTTGTTTTCTTCTCGCTTCTCTCTGTTCGTCGCTCGAAGAAAAGGGTAGTTTGGCCTTTTAAAAACTGAGAAGCAAAATTTCATAAATTATGGGTCTGCTACGAATTTTTGACGAGAAAATGGATGCGCGCTTGAACTTTTCTGTCCGTGGGTTTGACAGTGGAAAAATCTGGGAGAATGGGTCTCCCTGTAGTTTTCACTTATTTTAAAGAAGTTATACTGTAAATACCTAAGCCCAATAATTTAATTTCAAGTGTTTTGGGCCTCTGTCTCCGTCGTTGATAATACATTTTTTTTCATCTTTTTTATCGATAAAAATAGGGGTGAGCAATTTGGGGTCAAATCCACGGATTCGGACATATCTGTCCCCTATTTTGTAGGTGAGCGTCTGCTGCGTACACTAATGGATTGGATGCGGGTGCAGAGTTAACAATTCGTAGGGCATCCACATCCGCTAAGTCAATAATTAATTTTTTTTCCACCTGGTTATTTTGTTTACTAATGTCGATATTAGTTGGTTATTGAAATACAACTAGTATATAGATTTTCTAACATTAATAATTATATTAGATTATCCGGCTTAGGTGATGATGATGCTTAGTTATGGGGAGGTCCGGCGATTTTTTTGGCGACTGAAAGCTAGAATTATTCACAGGTGATTTTTGTGATCTTCTCATAGAATCATCTCCTCCCTTTTTCCTTTTTTTTTATCCCTTTATTTTGATACCTATTTTGCTACCTTTTGCTACTGCTTCATCTCGGCTAGGGCACTTGTTAACTAGGGTTTCCTTAGTAATCATGCCAAGAATAGCTTCAATTTCCCAGAATCAGCAGCTACCTCGTACTCCTTCATCTACATTGTCTCAGGATGATGCGTCTCAGAATTCCTTGGCCAGCTCTTCTTCATCTTCTCCTCGATGGAGGGTGTCCTTCTTCAAGATGGCAACTGGCATGGCCCGTTCAAGAATTTCGATGGCTTCCTTGATGGTATTAACACTAGAGGGTATGCTAAAGGTTCTTTTTTAAAGCATCTACATGACAAGCACTTCTTCTCTGCGGAAAACAAGAACGTTTGTAGAGACTAGCTATACATGGATTTGAGTGTATATAGGGCTTGGAAAAAGGTCCTTCTTCACCTATGTATGTGGTTATGCAGTAATTGCATGCATCTACATACTTGGAAAATGCCATGTAGAGGTCAGGATGAAGTTGTTCATGGAGACATTATTGCAGGCTCCCCTAATGGTGATGCAGCGGATTTTCTTCTTCATGGTATAGCCAAGCCAGTGGAAGGTGATATTGTGGTTGAGGGGAATGTTGTGGATGCTGAGCTTATTTCTCTTTCTACGGAGTTTCTTAATGCATCTTTTCAGAGGCAGTTTACTACCATCGCAAGTACATCGGCATGCTCAACTTTTCGAGAACCTTGAAAGCTTGCCTTGACACGATGTTTGTTAACCCTACTGAAATTTCAGCTTGGGTTGAGTTAATATTGCTTCCCATCTGCACTTTGAACCTATACGTACCTAAATATAATGCGGAAGAAAAGTCTAGCACCAGGAAGAGACTTCAAATTGCTTCTATCAATCAAGCTCTCAAGAACTGGAAGGACATCAATGGTTGTTTCAATATCATTAACAAGCTGCTGCAAATGCCTGACCGAAGACATAAAAGCCGGACAAGTAAGAAGAAAAAATAGGACTCTGCAAACCTGCATGCTTGTAGGAAAAAGATGATCTTTGGGCACTATACGGCTGCAATCCGTGTACTGTCATATAATGGCGTTGCTCCTTGCAACGAATCTACCTTTTCTGAATTGCAGTCAAAACACCCTGTTGATCCCCACCCCCACCCACCCACCACCTGTTGGAATATTTTCAACGCCGCTAACCAAAGGGGGGTCCTGGGGGGCGACCTGACAGGTCAGGTCGTGGGGGTCCAGGGGAGACCGCCCCTGGTGGGGGTTTCAAGGGGGCAACGCCCCCGGTTGTGTGATTCTCTGTTTGTATGTTGATGATATGTTAATCTTTGGGTCTGACATATCTGTTGTGGAAGAAACAAAGAAGTTTCTTAGTTCTAACTTTGATATGAAGGATTTAGGAGAGGCTGATGTAATCTTGGGAATTAAGATCCTAAGAAAGGGAGATGAGTTGGTTTTAACTCAATCTCATTATATTGAGAAATTTCTCAAGAAATATGGTCACTTTGATGACAATCCAGCACCTACTCCTTTAGACCATACTATCAAGTTAATGAAGAACACCGGCCGTACTCATGCTCAACTTGAGTATTCTAGTGTTATTGGGAGTCTTATGTACGCTATGCATTGCACAAGACCGGACATAGCCCAAGCCGTGGGAATATTATGTCGTTTCTCAAGTAATCCAGGATATGAACACTGGAAAGCAGTTTCAAGAGTTATGGCTTACTTGAAAGGAACAATAAATTTTGGTTTGCATTACCAAGGCTATCCCGCTGCACTAGAGGGGTACAGCGATGCTAACTGGAACAATGTAGAATCAAATTCCAAGTCAACTTCTGGATGGATTTTTACATTAGGGGGTGCTGCTGTGTCTTGGAGTTCCAAGAAGCAGACTTGTATTTCTGATTCAACAATGTTGTCAGAATTGATAGCTTTAACTGATGCATGTAAGGAGGCAGATTGGCTTAGAAACCTACTTATGGAAATTCCTTTTTGGAAGAAGCCAACTCCGGCAGTCTTGATTAATTGTGATAATCAAGCTACAATCTATAATGTCTCTAATAAGACTTATAATGGAAAGTCTAGACATGCAAGTCTTAGACACTACATGGTTAGGCAACTACTCAAGAGGGGAGTAGTTACGGTTAACTTTATTGAATCAAAGAGGAATTTGGCAGACCCATTTACGAAAAGTCTACCAAGTTCAGTGGTTTCAATAAAAAGGAAAGAAATGGGACTAAGGTCTGTGAAGGAAGTTTGATCTCCCATAGCAGAAACCCAACCTATGTTTTGAAAAGGATAAACAAGGTTCAATGTGGTACCAACAAGTTATGGATGTGGATTATGGAGCACTAATATAAAAACTTCCCATTTCTTATTAGTGCTGGTTTCTGCAAGAAAATAGGATGGATGTAAATCCTTAATGAGTCTATGATTAGTAAAAGGTGTATCGCAGAAACACCTTCGAGACTTACCTATATGAGTATGGAAATAAGGCCGTTTCCTAAGAGAAGAAGACCGTTCTCTAAAGAAGACTCATGAACAAGGATATAAGCACATGGCCATTAACGTGCTTGGCTACAGAACACATGATTTTATGAAATCAATATGTGTGGAGACTCCGGTTTTATCATAAGGGGTACTTGGTTCAAGACTGGTTTCACCATAGAACCTCGATAAGGCTTTGAGTTTCTTACACTAAGTGAAGGTTCCAATCCAAAAAATACCTATCATTTATGTGTTGATTTCAACGATGATGCTTAGTCTCAATTGTGCTTGAACTACGTTGGCTTGATCCCACTCGGGTACGTAGGCAGTCACTTCGGTGATGCAGTCACTCTGATTTAAAAGTTTTAACTTTGTTTTATGGTTTTTGAAAATAGGGGGAGAATGTTGGAATATTTTCAACGCCGCTAACCAAAGGGGGGTCCTGGGGGGCATCGCCTTTATGTTGATGAAGGAACCTGACGGTTCGTGAATAGAAACCTGTTGGCGAATAAAAAAAACCTATTCCCAACAGGTGCAAAACCCTTTATAAATAGCTTCTCCCAGTTTCGTTTAACACATAAGAAAAATCAATCTGTTTTCTCTGTTTCAAAAAGCATCATCAGAAATCAGAAATCTCTTTGTGTGTTCTTGATTGAATCAAGGGGTACAAACCTTGAATTCAGTTTTCGTTGCAGGGCTTTCATTGTATCCTGAAGGCAATATTTCGCATACCTGTTGTAATCGCCAATTGTTATTGGGAGGGTAGAAATATTTGTCTAAAAGAAATTTATACAAGCCTTGAAAGTTTTGGAGTGCAACACTTTCTTCTCTGTGTCATTCATCCTTTGTGAAACCCTTTTTTTTCCAACACCACCCATTTCATATGAGATTGCCAGCGTTGAGGCAATCACTGTCGATTCTCTGGCGGTTCTCAGTGCCATCAAGAGTTTTCCTAAGGGAACGTCTTGCGGCAGGGATGGATTGGATGCACAACATTTACTCGATGCACTGAGTGGTGCAGCAACGACAGTTATAGATGATTTGTTGTCCTCTATCACAAGGGTAGTCAACCTTTGGCTGACAGGAAAATTCCATAGTGTATTGGGTGAGTTCGCTGCTAACGCACCTCTTACGTCCTTACTAAAACCTAGTGGTGGGCTTAGGCCTATATATTGAAGTTGGCACTGTCTGGTGTAGGTTGGTCTCCAAAGTTGTTGTTTTTTCGATGGGCAGTGCAATGACTTATTACTTGGTGATTACTAATTCGTGTTGGTGTGCGTGTTGGTGGTTAGGGTATTTTGCACGCTGTCGATGGCTTGTTGGAGATGAAAGGCCAGTCGAATGAGTTTTCAATGCTTCTTATTGGCTTCTAAAGTACTTTCAACATGTTATGTATGACTTATCTTATCAGGGAGGTCAGACTTCATTGTCCAGGTATTTCTCGCTGAGTTGAACTTTGTTAGGCCAGGCCTTCCGGTCTTTACTATGATCAATGTATTTTATCTTCAGCGCTTGGTGTCCAAAAGGAAGACCCGCTTGGTCCCTTGTTATTTGCCCTTACACTTCATCCCCTTGTGAAGTTTGTTGCCTCTCAGTGCAATCTCGATCTACATGCTTGGTACTTGGATATGGAAACATAATTGGTAACACGCCTTAAGTGGCCAGAGCTTTGAGTATAATACAAACTCAAGGTCCAGGCAGAGGCTTTCACCTCAACATCAAGAAAAATGAGTTGTTTTGGCCTGCCATAGATCCCTTTAGCCTTGTTCCAGGCGTTTTCCTTCATGACATTGGTAGACCTGCCAATGACGTTAAAATTTTGGGGAGACCAATGAGTTTTGACCTAAACTTCGCTAGTGATATGTTGTTGAGTAGAGTGAACAAGTCTTTATTCAACTTATGTTTGTTATCAAAAAACTCTAAGACCTTCATAGTGAGATGTTGTTATTTCACAATTGTACTGGTGTGTCTAGACTACACTTTGAAATGAGAACTACCAATATCGCTGCCCTCCAAAAGGCCACCGACCTCTTTGATAATCATTTACTTCAATATTTACGGCTCTTAGTCATATGTGACGGTGCTGGTTTTGGTCTTTTGCAACAGTGTTTAGCTACTTTACCCATCAAGGAAGGTTGCTTAGGCGTTTATACTATGACTGATACTCGCAATTATTGTACCTTGCTTCTCTAAGTCAAACTGTCTCGGTGAAAAAAATGATTCTTGGAAGCCTATTCTCCGGCGACAAAGGTTCTTCTTATCAGTTGGATCTTCAGAACTTCATTCAGGTATGTGGATTTCCTTCTAATTATTGTGTCGATGTTACTTCCCCCCCATTCATGCCCTCTTTGGCAGTTACTTATTTTGATGCAGTAAAGAAGCAGATATCCATCCAATTTTCTATGTATGAAAGAGACTCAGTCCTGTAGCAATGTGTAAGGACCCTCTACCTCGTCAACGCTATTAGACCAGTCAAGAGACTATTGAGCCGCTAATGACTCGATTAATTAGAGATGAATCTTAATTAATAGAAATTAATCTAACAACGATCTAGTTACGAAACTAGTACCATTGGATAGATCTCGAAAAGTTATGCGGAATGGACTACTCGAACGTGTCATTTGGA
The DNA here is from genome assembly GCF_003573695.1 of Papaver somniferum. NCBI lineage: Eukaryota > Viridiplantae > Streptophyta > Magnoliopsida > Ranunculales > Papaveraceae > Papaver > Papaver somniferum. Next base: position 1,972,579 of record NW_020624376.1, on the reverse strand, counting down.
TATCTGAGGAAGAAGATATCATCTGATTAGTATGAAGGACAAAATAGTCTTTTTGCCTTAGACCGACCTGGGCTTCCCATATCCAAAACGTTGGGCGCCGTAGTAAAATCAGTTGGCCTTATCACCAAACATGTCGAAGAGAAATTCATTTCTTTCTTTTTTCTTCTTCTCTCTTCTTCTCGGTTTCTCTTCTTCTCTTCTCTGTCGATCTCAGTTCAGAAGAACTAAGTTATTCTGTGTGGATTATTCATAGAAAATTAGGTAGTATGATAAATCGAAGAAGATGAGGTTATATTTGTGGTGGTTTGAGTACCATAAAAATAAGAAGGTGATGTTGATCATGAATTGAAGTTAGGGTTTGTATAGAACTGATGAAGTTATAGTGTTGTTAATCGATGAAGAACTGAGGGGTTGCTATTGATTTGATTAGGTGAAGCTGTTTTGGAGATTGAATCAATGAATTAGGGTTTCATAAGAATAATTCGGAGAAGATTAGAAGATGAAATTGATGTTTAGGATATGTGATTGGAGTTGGATATTGATCAATTGAGTGAATTAGGTTCAAGCAAGAAGAGTAATTCAAGATTAAAGAAGATTAGGATTTCTGTTCTTCCCCAAAATAGAAATAGGTAATTCAGTAGAATTAAATTGGGGGAAAAGATTTTCAGAGGATGTTGGTTCTTGGGTAAGACTTTAATTTCGTTTAAGTTTGTTATTGTAGTTTAAATTGCTTGGATTGTTGAATTCCTGTGTTTGTGAATGAAACTGAGTTTGATGTTGAGTTTAGTATAGAGATGGGGGTTGTTAGTTAGGATTGTGTTAGACTAAGGAGGAAGGAAAGATGGTGTTATTGTTGAATTGAGTATTAAATGTATACTAGGTTAGTTGCAGATGGTGATGAAGGTTGATTTTTTTTTTTATTGTGGTGGTGATCTGTGGAAGATGTTGAGTGGAGTGATGTTGTGATGGTGGTGTTTAACTGAATGGTAGAGGAGAATTGTTGGTTATGTTAAGATGATAGTAATATTACTTAGAAACTAGAATGGTTGAGGTTGTTGAAATGGGGGTGATGTTCTGAGTTTGTGTAGATGAAGGTTCAATGGTGTTGTAGTTTGTAAATTGTATAGATGGAGCTTGACGTGATTAAGCTGAGATTCAGTTATGGTTAGAAGCTTATTCTTGAGCTGAGAAGAAACAACAGTGGTGAATGGTGTCCGAGTTGAGAGAATGAATTATGCGGGCTGGAACTGTATTGGAGTTGTTAAATTGAATTTCCTTTGGTTGATGATGATGTGAATGAAGGGGGTTGTGTGTTAATAAAGATGAAATGTTGAATCACAGATGTGGAAGGTGAATTAAATGTGGTGATTTGAGACTTGTTTGGGATGAGCTAAAATGCAAGTGGAGTGATTGTGCAGGGTTTTGAGGATTCTGCTGGTATTACAACTCAAGACAAGTTATAAGGCACATGGTGAAGTTATGAGACTTAGTGATAATGAAGATGGTGAAGTTGTGAAACGGGAATTGGTTATAACTGATAATGAAGAGAAGTTGAGTTACTGTGAGAAGTTGTTGTTAATGATGCTAAGAGGTTATGGTAGAAGTTTAGTTGAATGTGAAGAAGTTATGTCTTAGTACAGATTGTAATGGTTGGTTTTTGACTCAAGCTTGGGAAATAGGTTGATAGAGATTGTGTGTATGCTTTTGTGTTTTGATTATGCTTTAGAAGTTTGGCTTAGGAATTTGGGCTATTAGTCATCCTAGTCAGGTTGTCTGACTGACTCTGTTCTTAGCTGACTCAGGATATCTGACTGAGTTGAATCGGTTCAACTCAGAACTGGCTCAGTGAGCCAAAACCAGACTTGACCAGTTGACCATTATTGACTTGACCTGGACCAGTTGACCGCTTCTGACTGGACTTGACTTACGTTGACTGTTAGTTGACCCTTTAACTGTTAGAGACTGTTAATTGACCGAGTGGACTTGGCCTTGTGTTAATGGGTTGAGTTTAGTGGACTTTGGGCTAAGGCCTAGTACTCCTATATTGATAAATTGGACCTTGTATGGTCCGAATTGACTTTTGGTTCATTCTACAAAGTTGTAGATCTTCTTAAAACTTATCTAATGGACTATAAAACCAATTTAATTGAATTAGTAAACCTTTGTTATGCTAAAGATTGATAACGAAAAGGTGTAGAACCATAAATGGGCTTAGAACCATTAGATAGTTCACTTAGCTTATAATTAGAGAATTGTATGAGATTATGTTATGAGCCTTTTGGCTAATTCTTAGAGTGCTTATGTGATTAACAGTTAGTCTTTATTCACAACGATCGATTCAAAGGATGAACCAGCGGATTGTAGATCTCGAGGTAGGCGAGACTTGTCATCAAAAGAGGTGGGAGTCGATAATGAACTCTATTGTATTCATTATTGTTTTACAAATTTATCTTTTGTGAAATCCATGCATATCTTTGTTACTATATGGTAGTGTATGCATGTATTACATGTGTGTAATACAAACTAGTTTTCTTTTACATTTTGGGACGGGATTGGATCTTTAGAAACAACTAATATATGTGTTTTGGGAGTATTTACTTATTTTCAAAAGTGATTCTTTCCATTGACTGGAAAGTGGTTACAATCTTTATTTATTGTTAGCATGAAAGGGAGAAGGTTTCCTTTTGATTGGTGTGAGAATGTGCCCCAAATGTTTTATCTATTTTATGAAAATATAGATATGCCTTGAATATTATGTAGGAATGGTTTTAATTTGGCCATTATATTTTCCCTATTTCTGTACGGGAAACGCATGTCTCATACATGGATGTTTACTGTTTCTTTTAAATTACCTTCAAAATCTATTATATTATGTTTTGGTGTTTAGAGAGAATGATGTTGAGAATTGTAGTTGCAGGAAATCCTACACTACACCCCTCATATGATTTCATTGTTGATCAACTCATTTTAGGTTTATATTCTTAATTTTATTGATTAATTTTTGAATGTTCTTACAAGAAAGATAAAGAATTCAAGAATGATCTCTGCTCTGAACTTTCTCTCTCCTATTTACTAGTTTCTTACTCAAAAAGATCTTTCTCTCCTTTACAACTCGAATGACTATTTATAAGGAAATACATAGTGGATGGCAGCTAATCTGTCCTTTATTTTCGGATATGGTTTGCGACATTCTCGCAACCTTACAAATGTTAATTTCGCAAGCTCTCTAATTTTCGCAGGACTATCACATCTTTCTCATGATCCTTGCTGACGTCGTTTCTGAAATTGTTCTGCGACGCTATTGTATTGTACCATTGATAACTTCGCTGAGACATAATTGTTGCGAGATTTTGATCCTACATCTTGCCTCTTCTCATATCTTCTCTACCAAGTAGAGAATGATGTGAGAAATGCTGCATTTGTTCTCTTCTTTATATTCTGCATTTATCACACGTATTCTTTCTTCCGTTTATTTCTCGACACGTCTTTTGTAACCGTTTCCTTTTAGCCGCTTATATCTTTCCGTATTAAACGTGTTGATTTTCTCGAGGAGAAATTCCCTCTATATATATATTCCTTCTCACTCTCTTTTTTCTTCTTTTTATTTTCTCTGCAAATTCCATTATTGCAACTTTTCTTCTTTCTTCTTCAACCTTCTTAAGTTCTTCTTCATCTTCATACTAGATCTTCATAGTTCGTAATTTTCTTCGAGACAATCTCCCTGCTATTATTTTTCATGGATTCATCAAGGTTAGTCTTCTCTTTTCTTCTTTATGAGTATTGCTGAATTGATATATTTGAAATTGATCTTGTTTATTGCCTTATTTGATGTTGTCTATGTGATTCCCATACTCTTGTTATTTCAGCAAAAGCGGCTCCAACACTAAATTTACAGTTCAAAACCCTAACAATCCCAAATCACAACATAAGGTTGTCCCACATAAAAGAAAGTATGCTAATGAGAAGGTAGTAAGAAACACTATCTTTTTCTAATAACAATATTATTGCCTCTGTTTCTTATCTGGATTGTAATTCACAGGGTGATAAAGATCTTCATAAACCTCACAAGAAGTCTCACCACCTTAAAACTGTTCCAACTTTTGTTCCCTTCCACCTACTCATTTCTTCCAAATCTCCTGCGACATCTTCGCAAGATAAACCTTTATCTCCAATTCGCGAAAATGCCGTCTCTGATTTCATTTCTTCCAAATCTCCTGCGACATCTTCGCAAGATAAACCTTTATCTCCAATTCGCGAAAATGCTGCCTCTGATTTCATTTCTTCAGTTGACCTTTCTATGATTGAAATTCCCCTTGTGGATCCTTCTGCGAGTGAAACCTCTTCTCTTCCCATTGAGAATGTTTCTCAACCTTCTGTCTCTACCAGTTCTCTACCCAAGTCTCTTCCTCTGTCGAAAGAGATCGTGGAAGGGATAGATATTGCTTTCAAAGTTTTATCTGAAATTCTGGATGACGGAAAGAAGTCTTCTACTGATCCCATCAAGTCTAATGTTTGCGAGATTCTGAGCAAGCATTTGGGTTCTGGCAGAGCTGCTTCGCAGACAGCTTTAGAAAAAGAACGTAATGCTCTTCGTCTTGAAAATCAGAAGCTTCAGAATGTTTTGCTGGATCGCGACAATCTTCGCAAGAAGAATGATGAATTAAGAGGTATGATTTCCTTATCTATGTCTTTAATTTGCCTTTTCGATGGTTTTATCCTTCCCATGTTTAATTATTCTTTAAATCCCTCTTTCGCATGTTAAGCATTAAATCAGAAACGAATAATGGAGAGATATCAATTTGAATCAGCTGTTGAAGAAGCCCGTGTTGATAAAGAAATCTTGACGGATCAATATAACCAATTAGATAACCTCTATTCATATTCTCTTGATCAGATAAATAATCTTACCAATGAAAATACCCAATTAGTTCAAAGACAAGATCTATTAAGTAATGAAGTATCTCGTCTTTCTTATTCTTTAACTAAAGCTAATTTAGGGATGAAAACTTTATCAGATGAGAATAAAACCTTATCTCAAGAGAAGCGAACTTATTTAAACAAGATGGCGATATCTTCGCAACAACTTAGTATTCTCCAAAAAGTATGTGCTGACCAAGAGCAATCTCTTCGCTCTTTGAGAAATGAACTTAAAGAAGTAACAGAATCATCTATCGCTGAAAGAGATACACTCATTCAAGGTAGAATAGCTTTAAGTGTGAAGGAAAACCAGTTTAAAGAACAATATTCCAAATTAGAAGAATCTTATTCTTCTCTTGCGAAGAAGAACGCCTTTCTTATTTCTAAAGAGAAAAATCTTCAGTCTCGACTTAAAGGTTTAGTTGGAAATAAATTTGATGACGCAATGGACCATTGGGAGAATAGTTGTCTATCCCTGATTCAACACCTTATTTCGCAAAAGGAAGGTAGTCATAATAGTTTGACTGCCTTAATTATCTTTTCTTTGTCATATCTCTTTGAATTCCTTATCTTAATAAAATTTTGTATTCTATTTTTCGCAGAGTCTGAGAAGAATCTGCATTCTTCTATTTCTGATCTGGAGGCTAAATATGCTAAAATTCGCAAAGAAAATGCATTGCTCGTCTCTACCCTTACTGGTCTCCGCGACCGAGCAGAAAGAAGACTTGATTATTTTGCTTATATTAAGGATATTCAAGATAGGAATCATCAAAGAGCACTTCTTCGCCAAGTTCATCTCCGGGCTGAAGTCCTTGTAAATGACATTTATTGTCCAACTCTCTTCCTCCTACATCAATTGATCCTTTAGAAGTAGATGATGATGAAGTTCCTCGTCCTGCTGATAGTGATTATGATTACGAAAGCGGTGCAGAGGATAATTTCCTGGAAGATGAAGAAGAGGTTCCTTCTAAAGAAGTATCTGCTGGTGTTAATCAGAATGAGAAAGAAATTTCTCCTGAAGAAGTAATTGCTGGCGATAATCAAGATGCTAGTCATGGCGAAGATCAAAGCCGAAATGAAGGAGAAGCTTGCGAGAATGTTGGCGAAGAATTTCTGTCATCTCCTGCTACTGACATTAATATTGAAGCTTGAGCTTCTTATCTAGCTTTGTTTTCTTGAACTGTCTTATTTTTATCACTTTTGAGAGTTACATTTTTCAATCGACTTTGGAGTCAACTTTTCCTTTTAATATTTTGTTGATAAGAAAGATAATGCTTCTTGTGTATCGATTCCCATACTTGCCTCTCATTATCTTTCTTGCAAAAAATAATCTGTTATGAATGCTTATAATTAATTTGTTTTATCATATGGTCTTATTTTGCCTTCCTAATTAAAGGTCTTATTATGCCATCTCTTGTCATTGCGACAAAATCGCAGGACGTCCTTGCACTTTCATACAAAAACCCATTGATCTTGTCTTAACTTTTTCTTTTGTATTATGGCCTCTTCAGGAATGTTGCGACAATATGACAGGCCTAAATATTCTTGCGAAAATAAAGCCCCATGACATTGCCGTCTTGCGACGAAATCGCAGGACGTCTTCGCACTTTCATGCGAAAACCCATTGATCTCGTCTTATCTTTTCTTTTGTATTATTGCCTCTTCAGGATTGTTGCACAAATATGACAAGCCTTAATATCCTTGCGAATAAAAAGCCTCATGTTGCGTCTTAAGACACTTATCAGCTCCCTAATGGAGGGTGCCGCCCTTATCTCCCCCTGGTTGCCCCTTCAAGGAGGCGTACTTCTACCATACAAGGTTAGCTCCTCCCATCCAGTCTTAACAACAACCAGTTGTTTTCGCAGCCTCTTATCCCTTTTTATAGGGCTTATGGTTACGAGACTGCACCCTAAGTGTGGTTTCTTCAGGCCGAGTGCGTAGTATGAGCCAAGACTTGTCAAGAATGGCAAGGACGCTTCAAACCCCCGGCACTCTTGACTCAACCGTGTACCTCGGCGCCTTGATCAGTCTGCACTCCTTGGGAGAGTTTTATTACCTTAGTCGCCCAACCTAAGTCATATGCTTAAGTTGAGAATCCAAGGTGCCTCTCCCGGATGGGCTTTATTGACCCCAAATCTCCATGACTCAGGTTCCGGTGGCGGTGTAGCCTTTCCCTGAGCCATGTAACAGGTACCCCCTAATATGACGTACTTTAGGTCTTACATTTCCTCTTGCGAAATTTTATTCGCGAACTAGGGTGTACGCCATAAAGGTTCGCCCCTTTCTTTTATGTCATTGTTCTGTTTATCTCTGCGACAATTTCGCACATCATGATCTTCTTTTGATATGAGTAATTCTGCAATTATTCTTTCAGAATTCATAACTTCTCAAAGCTTCTTACTGATAATATCTTTTTAATACAACCTGTTCCATGGTCTGTCTAATCTATGACCAACATCTCTCCTTCTGGATCCATTAATCTATAAGCTCATGTTCCAACTATCTCCTTAATGATGTAAGGTCCATCCCATTTTTTCGCTAATTTTCCACCATTTTCTCGCTGATATATTGGTGTTTCTCGCAGAACTAAATCTCCTGGTTGAAATTCGTATTTTGACACGTTTATTATATTCTCGAGCTAATCTTCGCTGATAATTCTCCATATGTTGTAAAGCTTTTTCTCTTCTTTTCTTCTAATTCATCAAGTTTGTTTAAAATTAAGCCCGCACTAAGATTTTTCTCCCAAGCTTCTCTTTTTGTTGTCGGAATAACAACTTCTGTTGGTAACACCGCTTCAACTCCGTATGTTAAACAAAAAGGTGACATTCCAGTAGCTTCTCTTCTAGTTGTATTATAAGCCCATACTGCATTATGTACTTGTTCGCACCATGATCTGTGATGTCCTTCCAATTTCTTCTTTAATATATCTGCAATTTTTTATTTGTTGCTTCTACTTGCCCATTAGCTTGTGGATACAAAGGAGTGACTTTCCACATTTTATCTTGAATGCATTAAGTAACATTTCTATTTCTCCCCTCAAACTGTTTCCCATTATCAGATACCAACTGTGCAGGAATTCCAAATCTGCAAATGATATTTTCGAATATGAATGTAAAGATATCTTTGTCGCGAATATGTTGTACTGCCTTCACTTCTGTCCATTTTGTGAAATAATCTGTTGCGACTATTAAGTATCTTCTTTGTCCAGTTCCTGGTAAAAATGGCCCCACAATGTCTAAGCCCCATTTTCCAAAGGGCCACACTGGTTGAAGATGACAATGGTGCTCCTGGTGCATGTATTTCTTTCCATGCCGCTGACAATCTTCGCAACGTCTTGATTTGTTTTGCATCTTCATGCATGTATGGCCAGTAATAACCTTGCATTTTTGCTCTATGTGCCAAAGATCTTCCTCCACTATGATTGCCAGCATCTCCACTATGTAACATTTTCAGCACCTTTTCTCCTTCCTCTCGTGTCAAACATCTGAGTGATGGTCCACTAAAGGATTTTCGGTATAGCAACCCATCTCTTAATTCATAATTCGTTGCTCGGCTTTTTAACTTGTGTGTTTCCAATCTATTTCTTGGTGTTTCTCCTTTCGCCAAATATGCATGAAGTTCCATTCTCCAGTCTGCGACATTGTTTATTTGTTCTTCTTTTCATTATCTATTATCACATCCACATCTCTTTCTTCTTTATTATTGATGGTGACAGAAGTGTTTGTATTTTTATGCATCTCGCAGTTGGATCTGTCATCATGCTTGAGATGAAAGCAAAAGCGTCTGCGAGTCTATTATCCTTTCTTGAAATGTGCCTCCATTTTATCTTTCGGATTTTCGCTGATAATTCTTCAACCAGCTTCTTGTATTTCTTCAAGGATGGTTCATTTGTATTATACTCTCCTTTTATTTGGCGAATAACTAGCTGTGAATCACTAGTGATCCTGGCATTTTCTAGTTTCATTTCTATTGCGAATTTTAAGGCATGTATCACAGCTTCATATTCTGTTTCATTATTAGTGGATGCAAATTCCAATCTGAATGAAAAAGTCATCTTTATTCCTTCTGGAAAAATTAAAACAATTCCAACTCCATTTCCTTCTCCATTTGATGATCCATATACCAATATTTCCCATCTATTTGGTTCTGTTAATAAATCTTTTGGATCTCCATGTTCTCCTTCTACATCCATCATTTCTTCTACAGCTTCATCTTCTTCTAAAGGGAATTCTGCCAAGAAATCCGCAACAACTTGTGATTTTGGTGAAGACAAAATTTCATATTTAATATCAAAGTGGCCTACTTGTGCATTCCATCTCTCCACCCTTCCTGATCTTTTAGAATTCTTCATCACTGATTCAATTGATACTTTTGTTAATACCTTTATCTTGTGTGCTTAAATGATGCATAAACTAATGCTAAGATTAACTTTTCAATCTTTGAGTAATTCTTCTCAGCGGTATTAAAAGTTTTGCTAATGTAATAAATGGGATTCTCCATTCCTGCGTCTACTCGCAATAACACATTACTTAATGCATGCGACGTTGTCGCAAGGTAAATAATTCTTCTCCTGTTCTGCCTTTTGTAAAATAGTTGTATTCATAAGATGTTCTTTGATTCCTTGAAAAGCCTTTTCACATTCATCACTCCATTTAAATTTTGCACCCTTCTTGAGTATATCGAAAAAATATTTGCATTTGTCTGATGATCGCGAAATGAATCTCCCAGCGAAGCTAGAAGCCCATTCAACTTCTGTACATCTTTTATTGTTGCTGGTGTTGGCATGTCACGAACTGCTTGCACTTTTTCTGGATCAACCTGTATTCCTTCCTTTGATACAATGTAGCCTAAAATTTCCCGATGCAACTCCAATAGTACACTTCTCAGGATTCAATTTAATGTTATACTGCCGCATTTGTTCAAAAATCTCCCTCAAGTCTTGTACATGGTCTTTAGCTTCTTTACTCTTTACTAACATGTCGTCCACGTATACTTCTAATGTTTTATGTATCCATTTTGCGAACACCTTCTCTACCATTCTTTGATATGTCGCTCCCGCGTTTCGCAAACCAAATGGCATTTTCGTGTAACAATATAAACCTCTAGGGGCAAAGAAAGCAGTATGTTCTTGATCTTCTTCACGAGAGGGATTTGGTTATACCCTTTGTACCCATCTAAAGATGATACCCTATCATTTCCCGCTGCGGATTCCACCATTTGAGGAATATCTGGTAACGGAAAACTATCTTTGGGGCAAGCTTTGTTTAAATCAGTGAAATCTATGCAAATCCTGATTCCCTTGTTTTTCTTTGGGACAATGACCATATTCGCTATCCATTCTGGGTATTTAGCTTCTCTTATAATTCCTGCCTCAAGCATTTTCTGTAATTCTTCTTCTATTTGGGAATGGTAAGTTGTTGCAATTTTTCTTATTCTCTGTTTAAATGGTCTCACATTTTTGTTAATCTCCAATTTGTGGCATGCAATTGATGGATCTATTCCTGGTATCTCATCCATGTTTCCTGCGAAAATATCTTTATATTCTCGCAACAAGTTAACAGTTCTTTTTCTTCTTCTATATCCATTTTGGTTCCAATTCTCAACATTAGAGGCCCTCTACAGTCCCAACATTTATTTCTTTTGTTGGTTCTGCGGCAGTGTAACTGGGTTTAGGTTCTCCATTGGTGTTGGTTCTTTATTGCTTTTATGGGTCTTTACCCTTCTTCCGAAATTTCGCTGGGTATTCCTTCTCCTTCTTTTGCCCTTATCATATATACTCTAAATTCTTCTTCCTTCTTTGCTTCTTTTGCCAATTTTCTGCGAAATTGTTTCTTTTTTGCTTGTTCTTCATAATGTTTTACTTAAATTTGATGACATAATTTCGCATTGTCAACATCTCCTCTGATTTCACCTATTCCATTTGGAGTGGGGAATTTAATACATTGATGCAACGTTGATACCACAACTTTTATCGCATGTATCCATGATCTTCCTAATAACATATTATATGGCGATTCCATATCTACCACGCACAATGTTACATGTGTTTCGATTTCTCCAAGTGGAATTCGTACCACTATTTCTCCTTTAGGTTGTGTTGTGGATTTTCCAAAGCCGTGAACAAAATATGTTGAACTGGACATTTCTTCGTCTTTAAATCCCATTCCCCGGAATGCATGATAAAATATTATATCAACTGAACTTGCTGTATCGATTAAAGTTCTGTTCAACATCCATTCTCCTGTGGATTTTATTGTTGTCTCCTTCTCTTTTCGTGTAATAGGCACTGTGATGACCAACGGAGATGTATGGTTCAAATTTTCTTTTGGTATTTCTTCCGACACGAATGCAATTTTTTGCTTTTCCCAATCTTTCAAGGGTGATGTTTTTCTACCGCCATAACTTTCTTTCCTTCAAAATTTCGTTTATGTATTTTTCCTTTGATATTTTCATGGATTTCATTAATCAAGCTTTTTATTATCATATCACACTCCAATCTTTTGCCATTTTCATTAATTCTACTCATCTTTCTTCTAACTGATTCACTGATTTATATAATTACTTTCTTGATTTGAATATTCTCAATCAATAATCTTCAACTTTCGATCTTCAATTTCCTGTTTCTAGCGCCATTATGTAGTTGCAGGAAATCCTACACTACACCCCTCATATGATTTCATTGTTGATCAACTCATTTTAGGTTTATATTCTTAATTTTATTGATTAATTTTTGAATGTTCTTACAAGAAAGATAAAGAATTCAAGAATGATCTCTTCTCTGAACTTTCTCTCTCCTATTTACTTGTTTCTTACTCAAAAAGATCTCTCTCCTTTACAACTCGAATGACTATTTATAAGGAAATACATAGTGGATGACAGCTAATCTGTCCTTTATTTTCGGATATGGTTTGCGACATTCTCGCAACCTTACAAATGTTAATTTCGCAAGCTCTCTAATTTTCGCAGGACTATCACATCTTTCTCATGATCCTTGCTGACGTCGTTTCTGAAATTGTTCTGCGACGCTATTGTGATGTACCATTGATAACTTCGCTGAGACATAATTATTGCGAGATTTTGATCCTACAAGAATCTTATATATGATGGTTGAATTTACGCGGTGTATATAGCCTATGTACTGTGTAAGCACTTCTATCAGATATAAAGTTGTCACCATTAGTTTCTTTGGATACTTGATATGTAGAGTGCGGGTAGAATGAGTACTGGTAAGGTACACATCGTTTATGACTTCGAGGCCAGAAAACCTCACGGTACTTTAATGATCATTGAAGACTCCGCAACAGTCATGCCTTGCTATTCCGAATGATTACGTCGCTTAACTATTATTACTGTTGTGAATGTGTGCCACAAGATTGGTTGGTAGATCTTTATATTTCAGTATAACTTATGATTTTATTTATGTTTTATCTATTTTCGTATTTTATCGGTTTTCAGTAAAACCTGCATTGTATTTAACTCATTATAGTGATTACTTGAAAGTTAGTTATTATTTCTATTGGGCACCCCTTTTAGGGATGATGTGTTCACTCAATTCGATTGAAGGGCCATATGTACAATAATATGGAGGATTTGCGCATCTTGAATTATTTCAAGGTGAAGCATAGATCGTGCAAGGTCTCTTCTCCAATTGAAGTAAGGTGGGATCCTCCTTTTCAAGATGAGATAATGATTTGCTGTGATGGTGCGTCTCTTGGTAATCCAGGCCCTGCAGGTGCTGGTGTTACTTTCCGGGATGCAAATGCAGCGGTGTTGGGGGCTTTGAGCGTTGGTCTTGGCCTGCAGACCAACTATTTTGCTGAAGTGTGCGTAGTTATTTATGGGGATATGTTGGCTAAGAGGTGGAATACGCGGAAACTTTGCGTGCAGTCTGATTCGATGAGTTGCATTCAAGCCTTCCAGAATGATGCTTTGCCATGGAAACTAAGGAAGAAGTGGAGATTAGCTAGGAATTTTTATTCCAACATTCGTTTTATTCATAAATATAGAGAAGTAAATTTTTCAGCTGATGCTTCGGCAAAGCAAGCTTGTTTGCTAGCTGAAGACGAGGCCAATCTCTATGCTTTCTGTAGAATGGCCGGGTGAGGTTTATTTCCGTTTTAAATAGGCTTGTTTAGAAGGTGGCCTCTTGGCTAGCTTCTATATGTCCTAGGACCTGTATAGTTTTTGCTTTTTTAATCTATTTATTGACCGAGTAAAAAAAAGTGCTCACTCAATTGCCACTTTCAGTTTCAGAGATAGATCAAGATGTGCACGTGGTGTTGAAAGATTCGAGGAGTTGGTTTCGTTATTTGGTTAGCTTCCGCTATGTTTATTTTGTGTTTATATTCTATTTGTAAACCAACTCACTATTGAATATGTAACATTTGAGAGGAGTTCTTGTATTTATTTCAGAGAAGGTTTAGATTCGGGTTAATCTTTGTTTAGAACTTCTTTCTTAATTAATGTTTTTAATTAGATGTTTTAGATCCTTAGTGCCTCTTTTTATATATAATCTCTTGGATTAGTCAGCTGCTAGCTTAGGGGGTTCTACACAATGTAACCGTATCAAGCACGCACAAGACTATTTATTGGTTGTACCCATTAATGGTTTGAATCAGTATCTCGGGCCAAGACAGTTCATAGCTGTAGTTTGTTACCATCTTGGTATTCCTTTGTTTGGTGAAGATGGTATTTGTTCAAGTTGCAATAGGCCAATGGATAACTTTGGTGACCACGATCTACATTGAGACAAAGATGTTGGCCTCAAGTTCCGACACGACCTTGTACGAAATGTAATTGCTGATATTTGTTACAAGGTTGGGGTTCCTGCGCGTAAATAGGTTGCTTTGGGTTTCTTGTCAGATGATAATAGAGGTTTACCCCCCGCAGACATTCTTGTTTATAACTGGGAAAATGGTCAGGATGTCTGTATGGATGTCACAGGCATCTCTCCTTTTACAGGGGAGGTATTCATGCTTTCATCCCAGGCCGAGATATTTCCAATGTTGTTCTACGTAAACGTGATAAATACTTGGACAAATGCGTCTTTCATGGTTATGGTTTGGGTGTGTTGGCTTTCTCTACTTTGGGAGAACTTAGTGAAGACACTTTTTGCCTTTTAAAAAGATTGAAGAATTTCTTAGTTAATAATGATGCAAGTAGTGATATAGGTAGTTTTATCTTTCATAGATTAGGTGTTATTATTCAAAAAGGGGTTGGTACCCAGATTGTAGCCATATTTAAATTTATCTGTTTAGAGAATTATTTATTTATTTATTTTTCAGAAAAAACATTATTATATTAGATAAAATAAGAAAATTTATTATTATTTAAATTGATAAGTTTCCTTATTAGTATTCGATGAAGGATGAGTTTCTTACTGGTATTTGATGAGTGAGTAAAGGAAACGTTAGTAATAGTTGTGTGTATTTGAATTAATTAATATTAGAAATTATGGTAATGGTAGTAGAATCTTAATTCAGTTTTGTTAAAAATAAAAGACCCTTCCATCTACCCTCGTGTCTGCGCTTCTCTAGAGAAAAAAAATACCCAACTTCATATTCTTGCTCAGATCTAGTCCATTTCGGGGCTAGCTAGATCTTAGTTTATTTGTGTTTTAGTTTTAGAATAACAAGATTCTTTCTTATTAGGGTTTTAATTTTGCTTTGTTTGTCGGCTACAACTTCTTTTCTTCACTTTTATGGTGATTTTAGTCTTCATCTTCATAGTGATTCTCTTTTATTTTAATGGTCACTTGATCTTGATTATATGTTTGTACAAGTGCACCACCAGATTCAGGTTACTCTCGATTCTCCGGTCAACAAATTTGCAGATTACTCATATATCATTGTAGCGTTACTTCATCCGGAAGACGATATATCAAATGGTCCATAAATATTATGAAGACCATTTTCTATCCGATTCAATCGGTTCTTGCATTCTTGTATTAAGTCAGTATTTGAAATTCCTTCTCTTTTCTTTGTCCGAGTTTCCAATCATGTACCGCTACAAGCGTATTGTTTCTTATTACTTTTTGAATTTGATGTACTTGAGATCCATCTAATCATGATTTCCATTAATGAAAATTTAATTAGCAAAAAAAAAGAAAGATCACTTTTGTTAATTGTAAGAAATTAGATCATCTACATTCAATTCGTCGGATGTTGATTGGATGCGGATATCAAATATGAAATCCAATATAAATTGGGTTAATGCGAATGAGCTGAAAACTAGACCGATCCAGGACACGCTCACCCCTAAATAGAAGTAAGAACATTCATGATTAAAACAGGAGAGTATAAAGCCACACCCGAAAATATATTATTACATTAAAAGATGGCTCCGGATCGTCTGTTGCCATTTCCTTCTGATCCGGTGTTCCACCCTATCTTAAATAGTCACGTGTCTATATTATAACTACTAAAATTTACAGATTTAAACGTCATATTATTGACTAATTTAACGGGTTTTGAAAGAGAAAAAAAAAGAAATAAGTATCCCTCCCTTAATTATCTCTTCTGTCAATAGAATACTCCCTACATACTCTTTAACCCTGTTAAAAACTTTACTGAGATGCTCATTGCAGCGGCCTTTTAGTTTGCTAGTTTATCACGATTCACAAACTTACTGTTGTAATGTTTTTATGATGAAAAAATTGTCCAAATTTTAGGGGATGAATATACATGCGATGCTTTGCATTCTGATCACAGTAGATAAATAAGTTTTGCAGGGGTCTTTTCAGTTACTGCAATATCAATCTACCACTAAAATTAGAATAAAAACTATTTTATTTAGACGGTGATATAGGAGTCAACAATGAAGTCTGGTTAAACCACCACAAACTTGGAATCAAGGACCGTGTGATCATAATTAGAATCATCACCTAGCTATGTTGCCTGTGTAATGGGAAGTGCCAAGGATGAATGTTAACAATGAACAAACCTGTAATGGGAAGTACATGCTCTAGTTTCGAAACAAAATATTTAAGAGGGGGTTAGTCGTGGGAGAGTTCGAGAGATTTTAATGTATTTGGGTTTTCTCCTGTTAGTCCTGAGGGAGTTTGAGGGAGTCTCTCCAAATCCCCGTTAGTCGTGGGGGAGTTTAGAGGAGTCTCCTAAACTCCATAGAAAACACCTGTTAGTCGCTGGGAAGTTTAATAAAAGCTCTTGAACTCCCTGTTAGTCATAAAACCCTACAATATTAGGGAGTTGGTTTCTTTGGGGAGTTTGAAGGAGTTTTTAGTGTATTTTGGTCTCACAACAAATCTCTCAAAAGAGTAGAGATTTTAGTGTATTTTGGTCTCACAACCAAATTTGGTTCAAAATCTTTCTTTTCAAATCATATGGATTTCTCAAATCTCAGCAACAAAAATGTTGTTCCCAACATGATGAAATGATTATCAGATGATGGCCATTATGATACGGTGAAACATTTCTATGAAGATATTAGGATAGTGATCTAGAGTCCACGAAAACGTGTGGATATATATATTTGTTTAGATCTACATATCCCGTAAGATGCACCAGCAAAAAAAAATGTAGAAGTCTTCACAATTAGCGCTTCCCTGAGTTGAATTACATTACCACTTCTGCAACCACCATCAAAACTATTCTCTCACCACTACCATCACCACCTATAACCAACCACTACTCCCTTAACCACCCCAAATAAGAACCCTAATTTCAGAAATAAATAAAGGGAGTTAGAATTGTATGGAGACCGTTAAATTGAAGGGGAAAAAAATTATCACGTTGCACAAAATAACATATTATTGATACAGAGATATGATCATTTTCATTTATTTTTTTTCTTTTGATTAAAGATCAATGTTATTTGCAAATGAGGGTTTATTGTTTCTTAAAAGAGAATAAGTTAGGAGTGAACTCTCTCAAACTCCCCCAAACTCCCTCTAATAAACTCTCTCAAACTCCCTACACTCCCCCAAACTCCCTGAACTCAAAAACACCAAACTCTCTCAAACTCCCTACACTCTCTCAAACTCTCTCAAAATTCCTGAGATTTAAAATACACTCAACTCCCCAGAAATCATTCGAGGACTAACCCCTGTTAGAGTGTGATGTTGGTTTTCTTTTCACAAACCAACAAAAATAAAGATTCAACTCGTACAGCTAACAACTGAACCAAGGTTCTTAGTTAATCTTCATCTTTATAATATGTATTTTTATGATGAAATAAAAAACTTCATCTCATGGATTCTCTTGAGGAATGTTAATTTTGTGTTCCTTGTAATTGTAACTAATGTAGGGATACTTATTTCCTTTCTTTTTTTCTCTTTGAAAATCCGTTAAATTAGACAACTATATGACGTTTTAAATTGGTAAGCTTTGGTCGTTATAACATCGACACGTGGCTACTTAAGATTGGGTGGAACACGGGAACAGAAGGAAATGGTAACAGACGATCCGCAGCCTTAAAAGATACAGTGCTTCAAAAAAAAAAAAAAAAAAAAATTTAGAAGATACAGGCCGTGGATATGAAATCCACTATAATATTAATAATTGACTTTAGGAAAATGCAATGAAACAACTCAAAGCCGACTACTTTTCCATTTAATTTCAAGTGGAACATTTCTCAAATTTATAAGGGACATGAAAATTTATCTAGATATAGAGGTTGACGTTTTCTTCTAGGAAAATTATCTCTTTAAAAGTAACCTGCCGTCATTCGGGGCAACCCTGAAAAAATTATGAACGACTAAATAAGACAAAATAGGTTGAAAATACTTATATGTCCCTTTATAATTGGTAATTTAGTATTTTTTTTATCTACCGATTGGGACTATGGTCTTCTCTTCTTTGAGAAATCCAAAATTCTATTGGTTTTGAAAAATTTGAATTTAGGGCTACTACCACAATCGGTAGATAAATAACATCACGATAGATAATAAACATCACGAAACAACCGATTGTGCAAATAGAGAAATTCAAAATTCCATTGGTTTTTGAAAATTTTGAATTTGGGGCAACTACCACAATCGGTAGATAAAATAACATCACCAGACTACCCATTGTACAATCGGTATATAATAAACATCACGAAACAACCGATTGTGCAAATAGAGAAATTCATAACTCCATTGGTTTTTGAAAATTTTGAATTTGGGGCTACTACCACAATCGGTAAATAAAAGAACATCACGAGATTACCGATTGTACAATCGGTAGATAATAAACATCACGAAACTACCGATTGTGCAAATAGAGAAATTCAAAATTCCATTGGTTTTTGAAAAATTTGAATTTGGGGCTACTACCATAATCGGTAGAAAATTAACATCATGAAATTACTATTGTAACTACCGATTATAATTTTCGCAACACAAACCAACATACATTAATATAAACTACCGATTATAGAAGGCATTTTAGTCATTTCAAAAAGTTGAGATAAGGGGTGGCTTTATTTTAGTTTTGGGTGATCCTATTTTGTCTTATTAGTCTCCCCTAATTCTTTGGGAATCACCTCTAATGATGTCAGGAAAAAAGAATATGCTGCTAGGTAGAAAAAGAAAAGAAAGAATCCTTATTGTCTCCTCGGTCTTTGATGATTTTTGCTTATGTTATGTTACAGCCTGGACTAATAGTGTTTCTCTAGGTTTTCCTTCACTGGTGTCTTTTTTTAAATTCTAGTAGTTGTATTTGTCATAATAAAAAATGAATACTCAAGTCAAGATATGGAACTTCAAAAATTATAACGAGTAGGTTCGAACTCATGACCTATTGTGTCATAAGAGTGGCCTCTAACCAGTGTTCCACATTAGTTGGAATTAATAGAAAAGATAAATCAACAGTGGTGGTTTGTTCAACTTAAATACCATGATTGCTTTATTAATTAGTGTTTCACTGATTGCACATAATAAATAATCTATTCATTATAAAGTGTTTTATTAATTAATGTTTCACTAATTGCTCATAATAAATGACTAATCATTTTTTAATTATAAAGGTTTTCACTAAATGTACAAAAAAGTTAATTAATTATAATATTTATTTATACTAATAAGTAATTTTGATAAATAATATCAATAGACATTTTTGGCGACAATGAGTAGTAGAAGAGGTGGAGGCCGAAAGATTAGTGGTGGTTAAGGGCAGAGCTAAGCACAATTATATTTATTTTTGTTCTTTTATCGTAAAATGAATACAAAGTCCATATTTCACATGTATCCAACTTGCCAAGAATTTTTTTCTCCCTCTTTCCTCAAAATCATGGATCCGTCCCTGGTTTGTGGTGGAAGAAGTAGTGACGGTGAGTGCTGGTGAATAGTGATGGACAATATTAATTTTATGTTGTCGTTACAACATCGATAACATCGTAGCGTAGAAGATGTGGTTGGTTGTTTTTAACACTTTTGATAAAGGAAGGTACCATATATTTCAGGGATGATATCATACAAGACAATATTTTCATGATCGTAGTTGGATCACCCAAATGGTACCCCTGTTATCTTTGATACTATGTCGTATAAATCATGATTTTTTTATTTTAAAATAAAATTGATTGCAATACAAAAAAGAATATATACACGGAAAAAAATAATGAAACTAATCAATTGACGACATTTTGTTCAATCTAAACCTCATACATGGCATTTGTGATTAAAAATTAAAATTGCGTCCAACAACCTACATGGGATGGGCGGCAGTGATGGTAACAGTGGTGGAGTTAAAAATTGACATTGAGGAGGCCTATTTTTTTTAAAAAAAAAGAAACATGTAAACTTTGATGGAATAAACCATAAAAATTATATATGGACAAAGTACTATTTATAAAATAAACTAAAATTTTTATGTAGTTATTAAAAATTAAGGGGTTAGAGCCAGGTTAGTCAACCCTTGGCTCTGCTGCTAGGTGGTGGTGGATAAAAAAAATGGATTCATATGGTTTTATGGTGGTGGCGGGTATTGGTGAACAAAAACATATTATGCTAATTTTGTAACGCCACAAAATGTGTAACGTTATATTATAAAGTATAAAACGCGGTTGATCATTCTAATATTAAAATAAACTCGATAAAACACATGTCCATTTTAAAAAATTGATGCAATCAATTGCCATGTTATGTAATAACTAAACGAACGACACGAATCAAGATCAGAACATATGAAATTATTTATTATCGATTTGTCTATGTAAATGTAAAGAGTGGTCAGGATTTGTCCTTGGAAAAGATAAATTTACCGCTGGAGTTTGTTCAACTTAACCATTTTTAAATGTTTTATTAATTAGTGTCTCATTCATTGTTAATAATGATTAATTAAATTTCTATTATAAATGTCCCTTTAATAATCTAACATAAATACATAATTTTATTAATAAATTTTTTTACTAAAAACTATATTAACTCTAATGGTGGTAGTGGAAGTAGGGTTAGTATAAGCGGTGGCGGGTGTTTGTGAATGGTGGAGGCGGTAACATTAGTATTGGTGGAAGAAATAGTGGCGGTGGATGGTTTTTATGGTGGTGGGTGTTGGTAATAGTAGTGGATAATAATAGTTTTTACTTTTTAGTGAGTTTTATTGACCAAGTAAAAAAATAATCTTCACAAAACATGCAACATTGCATTGTGAAAGATGTAATTGGTTGTTTTTAGCACGATTAATAAGGACGAAAACCAAATATTTCGAGCATGATACCGGAACGTATAAGACAATATAATCATGACTGTTGGATCACCCGTATTATATAAAGGCGATTGGTGTACCCGCGTAAGAGAACATTATGGCTCTCTCAAGTACTATTACATTCTTTTTCCTGAAAGACCATCAATGTCGAGTTGTTTCGCGACACCTACCTACAAAGATAACAACTTTCACTCAATTACCAATATAAAACCTTATTGACCGGGAAAATGTATTTGCATTCTAAAATGTTTGTTTGAAAATTATGTGTGTTCATCAAAATCATCATAAAAAAACTCTAAATCATAAATCTAAATTTTGCCTCCGATATTTATAGAATATTGTTTATATTTTACATTCTCAAATCATGCGACCTCTTGATTACAAATCAACAATATCAAATTATGGATCAATATGTATAGGTTTCATTCACTGGGTTAGAAGGTAGAGTAGACACAGATGGGTAGATCACAAAAAGCAAAATATGACTGAGAATACTTCAATAATTTGGTAAAGAAATAAGGTCAAAAATTTAAGATTAACTTTCTATAGGACTAATTAGATCGTCTTCGATAGGAGCCGACTAAATTATGGATTAATAATAATTTTCACGTAAGACAATTGCAAAACATAGTTTGGCTAACTCTGTCTATGTAAAGAGTGGTCAAGATTTGTCCTTCCTCAATTGCTATGTTACGTGAGAAGAAGGTGATATCTAAGATTGAGGTATAATTCAAATCTATTAGATTCATACCATTTACAACTGGATGCCTTGAAAAAATTGACGTGTTGTTATTATTATTACAGGAAAGGGATACATTAACCACACTTGCGCAAAGAGCTCACTTCCCAAATGATTGGTGTTGCATGTACTGTCTAGAATGCAACGAGGAATTTGAGGAAACAAGGCACCAGAAGCAGTTTCCGATTTTTTTGGATATAGTAACTTAGACCCGATGTAATACTTATGTTTTCTTTTTTGGTTTTTCCACAATTTATTTATTTTAGAAAAATGAACATTGCAAATACATAACATCAAAAAAAAAATAGACAGATTGCTTGACAATAATGGCTACTGATGGTCCGGAAACGGCAAAAAAAAGGAATTGTTGTAGAAGAATTGTTGGGATATACAACTGATTACTTGATACGAATAAAAGAGGTATAATTATTTTGATTCTGAAATCACATAAAGTTCACAGTAGAAGATGACATCAAGTTTAAAGTAGTAACATACATAATATGGCTAACTAAAATGTTAAAAACAAACAAGATATATAAACTTAGAAAGCCGTGGGACTTGAAGAGGCCAATTTTGAAAACTACAATCTTAGAAAGCAAGGATCCTCAATACGATAAATTTTTTTCATAAATATTCAACGTAGAATATGTCAACTTTTGGTAAAGGAACTATTAACAACCTATTGATTTGAAATAGGATCAGGGAGTACAATATGTGTTCAAGGTTCTTTATGAGGTAATGTGTCGCCAGAATATTGTATTCCAAGTGAAGGTAGGAACATACGGAAGTGAAAAAATGTCCAAGACTTTTGAAGTTACCAAAGCCTTCGTTAAGACAAACTGCTGGGCAAAATACTTTGTTGAAGATTTAATGGCAGAGGTTCGTATATATACAATCCCTTCGAAAAGGTAATGGGTACACATTTTAAACATTGTCATCTAATGCATGTTGAAAAATTACAGGAAAATCATGTCACATTGGAGAGTTTGTATCATTCGTTCGATGAAAAAAAAATACTATTCTCTGTCTATTTGGAGGATCAACAACATGACCATGATAGATGAGTCAGCTGGAGCGAAATAGGAGCATGGGGAGACTTTTATGGACGATATTGATTAGTTGATTTCACTGAGATGAGGGATGCTGACGACATATTTCCAAAAAATATTTAAACTTCCATGTTCATGTAGAGCATTATCTCATTATAAGCAATGAACCTAAATAAAAAAGTGTCTGGAAGTTCAGATTATATTTCTTTCGTTTGTGCAAATCTCTGGCGGTAAAATATTAAAGGAAAAAAACAAGAAAAAAAGAGAGGAAAATCTCAACTATTTTTATGACAAACACATATTAAATCATAAGGAGTTGATAACTATTCGGGACACAAATTATACGATATATTAAAAATGAACCAACATCATGACCCGTGCCGTTATGGCACGGGTTAAGGGCTAGTTATTAGACAAAGAATAGATGATAACTACTCTCATTTTGGTACCGAAAAATATCGAATTGATCGGGTTACCAGTATCTTTACCTAATGGCTTTACCACAGTACGACAGTGGCGACATCTGCATGTATCCTTTTCTCATTTTTCATTTCTCAACATGTGAAAAATTGGACAATGAAAGAGTCTTTTATTTTTTAAATAAAATGGGTTAGTATACAATAGTCAGTTAGTGGTGTCCTAAGAACAAGGGCTATGCGGGTCGAGAGTCTCATTTAAAATGAAAGTGATGATCAAATTAGATCCTGCTATGGGTAGAGAGAAACTTACTTTCATCCAAAACTCAATCACCCACTCTTTCATTCGAAGGAGTGATTGAAAGTCTTTCATATACGGCTAATGATTTGCCGCGCAAAATAATATAGGGAAAACGACACTTTGTTTTCCATATAAAGTTGAAAGGAAAGCAAACTGCCAGGATAAATATTTGCTTGTATTCCTTCCTTTTCTCTCTCAAACGGACATATATTTGCTCTATCGCACAATCAGATTTGTACTCCTTCACTTAAACTCTCTTTCACTTTGGCGAATAGACTCTAAATCAGTCTATCCCATAACCCTTACTTTAAATACTATTAGCAATTACAAGTTTTAGGGATCAAACCTTTATCCCCTATCTTCTTCGAGGAGGAGCATGAAAACCATCTGGCCATTTAATGGTTCTTGACATTGAATGAGTTAACTTGTAGATACATAATTTTATGTTATTGAGTGATTTTACACTCACCGAAGTTCCCACTTCAATTTATCCCGAAAAGGAATCGGACGGATAGCACATAGCGTGTTTAACATCGGGATTAGAAAGGGCAGGACTGGGTGCCATCTGTTGATTCACGCGGTGGACTTTTCCGTGAAAAATCCCAAGTCAACTTAGATTTATTGTATGTTATTTATCCAGATAAGATATGAATGACACATGGGTACTTGTTAGTGGAACCCCTCAAAAATATTTTTGCACCTCAAATATATTTGTCTGATATCGTTTTTTGGAAAATCAAACTAAAAGTGAATGTGATAGATCAAAAGTCAAACTCATGAGTCATGAAACATGATAATTGACCAACTCAATCATTAGTTTAAAAACTACGTGATGAACAGGTCTCTGTAGACTAGGCGGTGTCGTGCAAACTATTATCTTTCGAGTGGGCTTTTTCTTTTCGTGTGTATGTATAAATAGAGAAAAGATATTTGCATTTTATTGTCATTCGAAAACATTTTTCATCAAACTCAAATCAAAATCCTTAAATGAAGAATTTTGGAGTTGCTGTATTTCTTCTGGTTTTAGTTAGCTTGACGAACTGTTATGGTATCTTGCAAACAGGATTTTACGTTGGCAAGTGTGGAAACCAGGATGTAGAAGCCATCATCAGGAATGTTGTCCGCCAAAGGTTTGCGAGGGATCCTACAATTGTTGCTGCACTCCTCCGATTGCATTTCCACGATTGTTTTGTTACGGTACATGTTCCGAAATTCCCTCAATATTTTCCTAATCGATTATAAAACTATATATATATACTTTTTTTTGTTGTTGTTTTGATCCATAATAAATCTAATGCTAATGAGTTTCGAACTAGTTTCGAACTCAAGTCATTGATATTATGCAATGACTTTACCATTGTACAATGATATTTGCAGATATGTATATATATGTTTGATGCCCAAACCTGCATATTAATGATGAACTTTTTGTGGTTGAATGAAGGGATGTGATGCGTCCCTACTCTTAGATGGCCCTTCAAGTGAAAAAACAGCCGATCCAAACTTTAGCGTGAGAGGCTATGACCTTATCGATGCTGCTAAGGCTGCAGTTGAGAGAGCTTGCCCAAGAGTCGTTTCTTGTGCTGATATCATCGCCATCTGTACTAGAGATGCCGTCTCATTGGTACGTAATATATATTGATCAATTCCACCAAGCACCTAGTTATGTGCACCGTCCGCATTATTCTGATTTTTTTTTTTTTTACCGTGCAGGCTCAAGGGATAAATTACAGAGTACGAACAGGACGGAGAGATGGATTAGTATCCCAAGCTAGCAGTGTCAGCCTCCCAGGTCCTTCAATTTCAGTCGCTGATTCCATTGTTTTCTTTGCCGACAAGGGTTTCACTACCAAAGAAATGGTTCTTCTCATCGGTAGGTACTCCGTACTCCTTTCTGTGTCTACGTATCTTTGATTTGTTTAGCATTTCGTGTCGTCTAAAGTTTTCTCTTGTTCGTGTTTTAGGTGGGGGTCATACCGTAGGGATAACACATTGTGCGTTTATCAGAGACCGTCTCTTCAATTTCAGAGGTAGTGGTAGACCTGATCCATCCATGAATCCCAATCTACTTAATAGATTGAGAGGAACGTGTCCTCGAGGAGGACCCGACAACTCGATTAACCTGGATCAAACCCCTGGTAGTTCTTTTGTCGTGGACAATGGTTTTTACAATCAATTAGGAGGTGGAAATGGAATTTTGGAAATCGATCAAGCCATGGCGTCCCACCCTGAAACTCGTAATAAAATTAGATTATTCGCAAACGATGGACCACTTTTCCAAACTCAGTTTGCTACAGCCTTGATCAAAATGGGAAATCTTGATGTTATTACACACAGGAATGGAAAGATCGGAGAAATTCGAAGAAATTGTCGTGCCCGGAACTAATCATCGTGATAATTAAATTAAAAAACATAAAACTCAACCACATGTGATTTGTATGACACATGCATGAGGGTTAATTATCTATATACTTTTGTTTGATTGTTTGTTTGTCTATTTGATTTCTAATTGATTTTCAGATTTTGTGTTGGGATTTATTTCAAACCTTTGTATGAATAAACTTTCTTAATTAATGGATTTTGTATTTAAGTCTTTTGCGGTAAAGTTAATGTGATATGTTATTTTTCTTCTTTGTTTTTCGGTTCTTAATTTGTGACCGGGAAACACCCCTTTTATGGCTTTGACTTGTAAGGTCATCCATGACGAAGACTTGAAGTTTGTTTTCTGGTGATTTTCATAAGGGCACACCTCACATAAACAAAACAAACATTTTTATATTACAATGATCATACAAACATTTTTATTATATTGATCATACATAAAAAAGTGCAAGATAAAATAGATACCTACCAACAAAAGTAGAAATAGGAAAAGCAAAATTAACAAAAGAAACTGATCATGGAAATAGGCACAAACACTGGATGCATAGAAGGAGGTAGTAATTAAGGAATTAGTTCTTGTGGCACTCCATAATCCAAGTGTTGAAAGCAGAACAGATAAGCTTAACACCAGAAAATCCAGTAGCTTTAGCTAGATCATCATATTCTTTCTTTGTTCTCTCTTTACCACCAGGATTATAAGCCATCATCATGTTATCAACATGGTAACACTTATTGCTTCAAGAGTTGGTTCAACTGTTGAAGGAACAATGCATTCCACTAGTATCAATTTACCATGTTCAGGTAAAGCTTCATGAATATTCTTCAAGAATTTTGTGCAAAACTCATCACTCCAGTCATGAAGAATCCATTTCATGAATACAGCATCAGTTCCTTTAGGAACACTGACAAACATATCACCTCCAACATGTTCCACTGCGGTTTCATAAGTTGGTGCGTCCTTGATAACGTGAGGTAAGTCGAAGTTAATGCCTTCCATGGATGGGTACTTGGTACGAATCATGTCTAGGATGACACCAACACCTCCACCAACATCTACGATTGAATTTATACCTTCGAAACCTTTGTATGTTTCTAAAATTTTCTTCATGAATATTCTAGTGTGATCTGACATTCCTTTGTTGAACACCGTGTTAAACGGTGCATCTTTTGCATGGTATTCAAATGCGTTCATGCCGTATGCCAAGTTAAATGGGATACCACCAGTAACAACCGCGTCTTTCAAATGGAACCTGACATAAGGTCTGAGAATTAGTTAATATATGCAAGATATTATGAATACAAATTGTACCTGAAAGTTACTTACCAGCTCTCCAGTAAGACCTTATCTTGGTTCATTAAAAGCAGAGGAGCCATTGAAACACCATCTTCATCCTTAACAAGAAACTTACAAACAAGTTCAAGACCATAGACTCTCTCAGTTGTTCCATCATCAAGAATTCTGTCAGAGCAAGTAAGAATCTTATAACTAGCCAATAATCTTAACATACGGTCAAGCATAACAGTTGCATTGGTGTTTGTAACATTGAGAATCTGTGATGCGATATACGCAGCACTAAGCTCAGAACCTGGACCAGCTCTTGCTATTATTTCCAGAACATCCATTTCAATTGCAGCTCTTAGTACCATTACTGGTACTGAAGCACCAGCTAGTTGTAATGCATACATACATGCTTGTTCTTCTTTATCTTTTGATTGTTCTTCTGAAGCACCTTTATCGTTGCTGTGATGGAGTGAGCCCATTTTGAATAACAATAGCTGCTTGATTGATTCAGGTATGAGTTATTTGGTATAGCTAAAATGGAATTAGAAAAGTAGAACATTTGTGAGCTCAAGGGATGAGGAGGAAAGTGATATTTAAATATATTTTTTTCATCTTGTTTCTCTAATCCTTGTCTATTTTCTTTACGTACCCAATCCCTTTCTTTCTCTTTTCTTTTGCTTGCCTAGTTATACCAACTTCTACGTACCAACTATATTTTTTTCTTTGATGCATAGCCATAAAAAGGAAAACAATGTTTTCTATTCTTGCATTCAATGTTAGAAAGTAGGTGAAGAGTGAGCATATTTTTAAAAACGTGTTTTATACCTGCACTTTTATGATCCATTATTTGGAGGAGGTATATATAAGGATCCCCTCACATTTTTATTCTCACACTATCTCACACGTTGGACGTTTTTCTTTTTGCGAATAAAAACCAAATCGTAACTGATTTGGAGTTAAGATTTTGGGGATATGTTCCTCTTACAAAGCTCTATGTTCCTACTGAGATGGAGTGTGCATTTGCACCCCCTGCCCAGCTGGCTCCAGAGCCTAATTTAAGCCCAACAGAATTTTTTTTACTATATACAAGCCTAATTTTGCTTATTTGCACTCTTAAAATTTTATTTGCAACCCAAAACAAATTTTTGCACCCCATCTCTAAAATCTTGGCTCCGCCCCTGTGTGTCTATATATATATATATATATATATAAATATATATATATATATATATATATATTTCTCTCCTTTTATCCTCTGCTGCATGTGATGACTCTGTCGCCTCTACTGCATGTGATGGGGATAAAACTCTTATATGTGTAAAAGTTCCAAATTCCAAACTCATTAGTCATTACCTATAATTTCTGATCAGCGATGGCTTTGTAGATACTAAATACCGCTCGTCTATTATGTGTGCGAAGTAATGGTTCGATGAACGAGCGAAGGTTATCGCGTACAGTATATTTAAGATGACGTCAGAAGAATCACGACTAAAGTGTGATGATCGTGCGATATTGTATAGTACGTGCGAAAGGGGCCAATATAAGCGTGCGTCAACAACGCACGCGAGATCCGAAAATAGGGGCTTTGTTAGCTGTCATCCACTATGTAAAATCCCTATATAAGGGACCGAGCGACCGTGTAAAGACAAAGATCTTTTTGAGAGCTTAGACTTGGAATTTAGGAGAGAGAAAGATTATTTGTTCTCCAAGTTAGAGTTCATTTCAACTTTTGTAACCATATTGAAGATTGTATGAATGAATGTATGAATTTTAAGATGATTACTTGAATTGTTATTAAGATTTCATTAAGGTTTTGGTTGTAGGATTTCCTGCAACTACATTTTGGCGCTACAAATCAGCTTGGAGTGATATACCGTGGTGGTGAAAGTTTAGAAGTTTAAACCTAAAAATTCAGAAGGATAGCCTCAGAAATTTCATCTTCATTGTTCAAATTTTTAGTTCTTTACAGAGAAGTTCTTCTTTTAATTGAAACAAGAAAACAAAAATGGTAAGACAAAATTCCGCAGTAAGACAGCCAGTACTGATTAGAAGGAGCAGGAGAATCGCTGGAAGAAGAAGGAGTGAAATTTTATAGTCATCCAGGATGGGAGAAAGACATAATCAAGATCAACAAGTCAATCATCCGATTCAACGAGAACCTGTGCAAGATAATATTATTGACTACGATAGAGTGAGTGTTCATACTTCGCAAACAGATTCAACAAAAGAGGATGAAAAAAGGACTGTAGAGGGAGGACTCACAGAAGGAACCAATGAAGATATGAAAATCGAAGAACTTCGACAGAGGTTGGCTGCGGAAAGAAGGCGAGAGGATGAAGAGCGTGCGATTTTGACGCGTCAGAATAATGAGTTAAAAGAAGAGAATATAAGATTATAGGAGCAGAGATCGAGAAGTACGACTCGCTCAAGGTCAAGATCAAGTAGGAGTACATCAAGACGTAGTCAATCTAGTCGAAGAGATGTCAGACAAGAAACACATTTGGATAATATTACAGAAAACAGTCAAGAAAATGATGATCTGCAAGATCGACGCGATGAATATCGCATAGAGCAACCTCCATTAGATGATCGGTACGTGCTACATGGTGAAGGTCATCACATGCAAGAGGGTAATAGAGATAATAGGCATGAACAACAAGGTGAGCGATATGAAGGTGAACAACATGATCCAGAGCAAGGAAGAATGATACTACAAGGTAGACAAACATTAAGAGACCAACGTCAATGCAAAGCTGAGGTTGAAAGGTATGTGGCTGTACAAAATCACGCACATGATGAGCGAGAAAGGCGCAAGAGAAGAAGACAAGAAATTGAAGAGCGAGAATTGCAGGATGTTGTGCGCGAAAACAACCATGACAATCGAGTAAGAAGACGCGAGTTTAATCGCACACTTCCAAACCAGATTGTGGACGATGAGGAAGAACAGAGAAGATCTAGGTGGCAAGAAAGAGAGATGTTAAGGGATCGACACGATCAAGTCGAAGAGGATGAAAGAGAAAGACGGAGACGCCGGAGAGATGCTGAAGAAGAAAGAGAGATGTAGGAGGCTATTCGTCAAAATAGACATGAAAACAGAGTAATCCAAGCAAGACTGAAAAGGCCAATGCAACAAGACCGGGTGGTGAACGAACAAATCTTAAGAGAGTTAGCGGAAATGATAAAAATGATGACAACAAGAAGAGAGGGCGGTAGGCGACAGCTGGATGAGGCAATTGAAGAAGCGGTAAAAACACCTTTTGCAAGGCAAATACAGATGGCGGGAATACCGCCTAAATGCAGTTTACCATCATTCACTAACATCTTTGATGGAACAACCTGTGCGATACAACACATAAAAGCCTATGTGCGATCTTTATTGCAATGGGAAGATCATGATGCGGTTCTCTGCAAGTATTTTCCGGCAAGCTTGTCAGGAGAAGCTTTGAAGTGGTTTGAAGGTCTACCTACTGGAACAATCAAATCATTCAATCATTTACAGTCAATATTCCTAGAAGCATATATCAGCAATAATGTATTAAGACCAGGCATAGAGCAAGTATTTGGTTTGCGAAGAAGAACAAATGAAGACCTGCGAAGTTTAACCATAAGATGGAGAACTATGTGCAGTGAAATGTTTGGACGAGTGAATGAAAGAAATCTCATATTATCGTTCATTAATGCACTCTTCGCAACAGATCTTTTATACACACAAATTTTCAGAATTAAAGAAACCATATCAATGACAGAGTTACGCGAGTATCATGAAGAATACATCGCTCTTGAACTAAAGCAGAAAGAAATAGAATCTTACCCTGTGGAAAATACAAGTACAAAAGCTGGGAATGCGAGTTTACTTCTTAAGATAACAAGCACAATCGCAAGTGCATCTCAAGGAAGACACGAGTAGGAGATAATGAAGATCAACAAAACCTAGTAGCAATGGGTAGTCGAGATCAAGAAGAGTGGGAAAGAGAAAAACAATTCAATAATCGTGGAGGAAATAGTAAAATTCAAAGACTTCATAACCAGCCAGAAGGATATGGAGGTTGTTATAGCATAGCTCGGTCGACCTCGCATGCGTTGCTATCTCAAGTATGTTTGTCAATGTTAATGATCAAAACTATGAGTCTTGATTTCTAGCCTACATAACTAAGTCTCATACTAGGATAGAAAAGTGTAGTTGAGCTCAAGGACTTTATGGCGATTCATCATACAACGAAGAAGATCTACTCAAGGAACCGTGGAACTTCATCAATAAAAAGGTATGTGGAGACTTGAACTTATCTATCACTCAAAAGACTATCTCTTCTATCTCCTACTTCTTATGAGACAAAAGTCGTATGCTATATAGACTGGATCATACACATTTGATATTTCGAGCCGAGTATATCTCGCTTATCTATATCTCGAAATCATGTGTTGGTAAAGCGTTTCCCTTTGATCAAGTTTATCTTCACCTAGTGACGAAAGTCATGAAAAGTTTCAATTACTTTGAGAATTGTTCTGACGCGAAACGGTCTGTGAATAACGGCTATATAACGTCCTCTGAGAATGTCTCAATGATTGGAATGAGAGTTTAGATTACATAACCATGTATTCCTTTATCCTAAGTTTTTGAACTTTGTTGATTGAGAGAAACCGGAGGAATTGGCTTTTCCAAGTCCGCGAACCCAGTCCGCGAACTCAGTCCGCGAACTGACGGAAGTTCTTGTACCGAGAATTTCTGCTGGTATTTTCCAAAAACTCGTTTGCGTGTAAGTCCGCGAACCTAGTCCGCGAACTGGCGAAAGTCTCTTTGCCCTGCTGAGTTTGGAAAAATCCACCGGTTGTCTTAAGTCCGCGAACTTGTTTGTGAGCTTAAGAGGTTATGATCTAAGATGTGCTCTGAACATGTAACTTAAATTACTAAGGAATGCTTTATGCAAACCGTGGCTATAAAGTTCATGAGTCGATTCAATCGAATCGAATCATCTTTGTTTTGTGTCTTGTGTAGTTACATAAGATCTCATACCTTGAAAAACTCTCTAACTAGTTCATTTGAGTCAATTCAACTAGTTATGGTGAAGAAGAACAAGGTTAATATGAAATGCTCATATGGTTAACCTTTTGGGTTACTATGTTGAACCAACATACACGTACACGTTTGGGCATGGTTTTCACAAACCCAGTAAACGTCTACCCAAGTGTGTGTGACAAGCTAATTTTTCTATCTAACGGTTGAGAAATATTAGCTTGAATCTAAATCAGGTTTTCATCTAACGGTGAATACGGATTGCTTTGTAACTAAGGAAAAACCCTGATTTGAAGGCTATATAAAGGAGACATCTAGCATTGTGCAAAACTAATCCCCACACGTCTGTGTGATACTAGTGCGCTCGCTAGAGTCGATTCTCCTTTAACCTTTGGTTTTCTTCTCGAAAACCAGGTTAACGACTTAAAGACTTCATTGGGATTGTGAAGCCAGACCGATACTACTTTTATCGTAGTTGTGTGATCTGATCTTGCATCTTCTATCGTACGAGTACAATCTTTGATTGACTTGCGATCGTGAGAGTTCTCCGATAGACAAGATAAAGAAGTCACAAACATCTCCGTCTCACAGTTTGTGATTCCTCGACAAACCGCCTGTGTAGTCAAGAAGGATTGTAGAGAGGTGATTGATTAATCTAGGTTGTTCTTCGGGAATATAAGACCGGATTATCAATTGGTTCCTGTTCACCTTGATTTCATATCTTAAGACGGAATAAAATATAGGGTTTATCTGTGGGAGACAGATTTATCCTTTGATAGACTTTTCTGTGTGAAACAGATTTGTTTATTATCAAGTCTGCGATTTTGGGTTGCAGCAACTCTTGGTTGTGGGTGAGATCAGCTAAGGGAATCAAGTGCACAGTATCCTGCTGGGATCAGAGGCGTAGGAGTACAACTGTACCTTGGATCGGTGGGAGACTGATCGGGGTTCAACTATAGTCCAGTCCGAAGTAAGCTTGGAGTAGGCTAGTGTCTGTAGCGGCTTAATACAGTGTGTATTGAATCTGGACTAGGTCCCGGGGTTTTTCCTGCATTTGCGGTTTCCTCGTTAACATAACTTATGGTGTCTGTGTTATTTATTTTCCGCATTACACTAGTCCAGAAGGGGCTATAAATGACGAATGAAGTCTGTTATAAAACATGGTTTATCACGGTTTTCATCTGTTATTCGGACCGTTATTTATTTGTTGTGACTCTTTATAAATGAAAAATGAGGAACGTTATTAAGTGGGACATATAAAATTTGTGATTTAAAATCACGTGCAGAATTTGTTATTAAATATCACGGTCATTGTATGTAACATTAAATAACGGTTGATTTATGTCATAGAAAAATCACGCTTATTATACGTGAAGTACAATAACGATTGATGCACGTCATTAAAGAAACACGGTTCATACTCGTTATAATTTGAGGTATTTCAATTTAAAAAAATTACCAATTCTAACGAGAGAGCTTCGTCATTTTCTGGCTACTGATTCAGATTTTGGTATTCAGATATCAAATCATTTTTTTCCTGAGGATTTAGATTTTGGCACTCGTATTTGGGAAACGAAGAAATATAAAATCAGTCCATAATTATATTTGGTGTATCAAAAATTCATCAAGATTATAAAAAAAAAGACAATAAACAAATTGACTTTATTAATTAATTTTTAAAAAGACAATAGAATATTCAAACATAAATTGGAAGATACATTACATCCTGAAAAATGTAAAAAGTAATCAATATACTCTCACGGCCACTCTAATAGAATATTCATACATAAGCCTTGGTCCACTTAACAAACTCACCTCTTTTAACATTCCCAAGTACAGCATCATCATTTCTATCGCATACATTGCACTTGGATCAAAAATTTCCTCAATCATGCAGTCGTAGTGGTCATTAATCTGTAGATTAGTATCATGTAAGTGCAACAGCCTTTTTCCTAAAGTTCCTCAAACAGCAAACACCAAACGCCGAAGGTGCCTCTGGGATCCAATATCCTGTATATATGTAACACGACAAATTATAAGATACCATAGTACCAACATGTGACAGATCTAACTGTACATTACTAAGAGATATTCGAGGTCACCTGCTGATAAGAGCTATTAGAGATCTGACCATGTACTCCAGAGTGCTGTTTTTTTTATCTTTCAGCATCAAACTGTGCTTTTAAAGCTCCGATTTTCTGCTTCTCTTTCCGCAGATTGTGCTTCTCTTCCTGCAACTTGGACTTTCATAAACTCAAAAGCAAGAAACTGAGATTTAGAAACACCACCACCCATTCCACTATGTATCCCTTTAGATCAGCGCCATATACCTAGCCATTTATACGAAGCAAATTTAAATTTCATCGAAATTCAGTTAAACAATTAATGTACCACAGGGAATTTTCTAGACTACTTTGCAGATGGAAAGTCACCGGTAATAACAATACACCCACTCCGCTAAGGATTACTATAAGTCTATTAGAAAGCAACATAATTATTACCACCATCAATTATGATAACTCAAGAAGTACAAAGATCCATGTAACAGCAAATTCACCACTAACCTGATAACAACATCAGTGCCCAAACACTTCTGTGCGGAAGGATATTTATAATACGTTTTTTCATTAATGCCTACACAGCAACAGAAGCCAACTAAAGTCAGAGACTAACAAATTTCATCATTATATATAAATAATACATAAAACAGGAGAACTTACAAGTTTTGCAGCTACCAGTGATTTAGAAGATGAGGGATTATCATCTGGGGTGACTTTATGTGTCTGCATAAACACGTCTGGCATATATATCGCACCAGTGGGACTACCCTTTTCCTGTGACAACACAAGACATTAAATACTTGAAAAATTCCGCATCACAAGACAACATCCACTAGTGGAAAATGGAAGTTAAACCACTGGTAGGACATGAGGTAATATCACTAAAAACGAATGTGTTCCTCAGCTGTAATCTAGAAGTGGTTTTTTCCAAAACAACTGTATCTCACATTCCTTGATTTCTTTAAAAAAAACCTTTGGTTTCAACAGTTAAGTGATAATACTGATGATCACAGTAGTTTATTTTGATTATATTCTATAAAAAAATGGGATTTGATTCAGCTGAATCTTAAGCTGATTCAACTGAATCAAAAGTAAGATCAAAACTAAAATTAAAAAGAAAACCCACCTAAAGATTTATATTGAAAGATAAACTCAATGTAAAAATTCGGTCATTTTAATATGAAAATTTCAGCACTAACAGCAACGTTAAACCTCAAAAATACTTCAAATATCTTCATACAGTTTAGCACTCAACCCTCAATACTGCGTCATATAACATAAGAGAAATAATACCGAAGAAAGGTACCCAAGGTAAATGTGAAATTGGATGAAGTTCCCCTTTGCAGCTAACCACGACTCTATGTAGCTTGTTTTGCAGCAAGCTTCGACTATTATAGCTGTTGTTACAGTTCACCAATAACTACAACTCCTCTTATCCCATTATGGTTCATTCTACATAACATGCTTTGCATTATAGTTCTTTAAATGGTCATTGAAAATAACAATCAACCAGAATACTGGATGCAGTTAGCCAGCCAAGCTACAGATCACGATGCAGTTAGGTTGGCTATATAGGTCACATTTAACAGTTTTAAGCTGAGAGATGTTGATCTTGAAATTAACATGTAAAATTTATGCAAGAGCCTGGACAAAAGAACATACCAACCATATGATTTTTATTACACAAGTCCCAAATTCAAGTATTCAATGAATGGTTGACAATCTGTGCTAAATGAACAGAAACACCAGAAGAATACCTTATACGAGCAACTTTTGACACCTTAGAGATTCTGCATCTTTCTCAACAAGGCGTTCCTCAATCTGCATTGCGATGTAATTATTAGACCTCAATAGATATAGATGGAATGGAACTATTGAGCAGAATACGTCCAAGAAAATCAGAATGAGCTATAAATAAGTTACAGTTTTTGCTCGACTAAGAAACTAGTGCAAGCGATTAGATTCTTCATTTCGAGTCCAATCTTCCCAGGTTCACCATCAAACATAAATTTTTGCATTGATATAGATGTTCCAGGACACAAGAATGTCTTCTCGCTAGCATCATAAAGGATGTTGAATAATTCAGTAGATGATATAGAAAACCTAGAAGGCCTTCCTTGAATGAGATCCTGGATAAAGCATATGCACCTTTGAATACGTTAAAACTGACAGATACTAAACCGTTAATGAATAACAAATACTAAAAAAAG
This sequence comes from Papaver somniferum, assembly GCF_003573695.1. Taxonomy (NCBI): domain Eukaryota; kingdom Viridiplantae; phylum Streptophyta; class Magnoliopsida; order Ranunculales; family Papaveraceae; genus Papaver; species Papaver somniferum. The sequence continues at coordinate 1,936,568 of NW_020624376.1, read as the reverse complement.
TGTCTAACCAATAGAGCAGCACTATCCTTGACATAACTCTGAGGCAGAGAAAAACCCAGGTTTATGGATAAACAATGCCAATGCCCGTACAACTGCAGATCCAGGAACTCCCTGCAACTTATTTCTTGTTATAAAGCATCCAACAATATATGAAACACATATATTGCGCCAAACAAACCACATCTAATGAAATTCCATGTAAAAACAGGAAACATATTATAAATAACTGAATAAGGACGAAACAATAATTACAGGATGCCTTTGCCGAATCAATTATTCCTTTGCCATGAGCTCTAACCACTACCCATAGACTTCCAACTTCCTAAATGGAAAGTATATATGTAAACAAGGAAGACTCTTGGAGATCCATAACTACTCTTGTACCTCTATTCTGTAACATTAAATTTATTTAGATTTTCCTTTTTTGAAGCTTATGTAGTATAGGAATATAATGCAATCTTCTGTTTGTTTCCCAAGAGCTAAGAGTTGTCCATGTAAGTTAAGTGCATTCATGTCAGTTATTTAGATTTTCTACTCCATCCATTAGTCAATCATGCAATTCGCCTAATGTCAAGTAGGTCCAAAGAAGATAATAAGGGGCGGGAAGTAACAGCTTAAATCAGATGCATCCAAATATAAGAGATAAAATACTGAGAACTATAGGCTAAATGAAATTCTAACTACAATATATAAAACAAAAAGCAATATGAATTTTATGACCAGGTCATTACCTCCAACATCACAGTATCAAATGATATAACATCCTTAGCCTCATCCACAGACAGCTGCGAAACACAGGACACAGTGAGAAATTGGGTCCAAAAGGAGGAATGGACCGAATGGTCGCTACAATTATATTTCTCTAGTAAAAGACATAGTTAAATTACCTTATCCCAAAATGCTCCCATGAGATCCCTAATCTTGGTAGAGTCCTAAACAACATACAGAAAAAAAATTAGATGCCGGAATTAAAGGAGGTGACAAATTTCACTAGTCAATTCACCGTGATCCTGTATTATATTTAAACCATTAGGCTAAAGAGAAGTTAACAAGATACTGTAGCGAAACATTACATTTATACTCTAATTTTTTAAAGAGCCCTAACATATTCTACGTAAGTCATGGAAAAGGAAAAAGAAAATTGACATTTTTGTTCATTGAAATTTATTTAAATAACTCTTCTAAATGAGTGAGAAACTCAAAACCTATAAAGATAGTGAACTGAGAAACAATATTTCAACAGGAAGCATAGAAACCATTTCAATCTTCAAATACCGACGATGCAGACGTATATGTCTGCGATAGTTAATGGGCGAGCAAAATTCTCAAACACATTTGTCGCACTTCTGCATCAGAACCTTGGGATACAAAGGGCATAAAATGAATGTTGAATCATTTACTGGTATCCTGATGAAACCTGATGCTAACTACAACCCCAAAATACCTTCTTAGGAGTTATGAAACTTCACATACTTTTTAGGCTCACCAAGGCCACTTCACCTGAGCAAAGTTAACAAAGGCCTCAGGATTTTAAAATGTGCTCTCTACTGACACACCCTATGTCCCTTTCCATAGAGACTTCAATACGTATTATGGGGTGATTAAATTTATAATAAAACTAATCTTGGATGCAAATAAGCAGTAAATAACACCTTTAAAACTTACTAGCTATATGACTTTTCACACTACAAGCGTCTTATCCCTTTCAAAGCTAAATCTTTTGTCAATACCTTGTGGGTATAAAGAGATAAGGAACTGAATCCACTGGATTGGGCTGTCAGTTTCCCTAGAATAAGGAAGAATAAGTTCTTTCCTATTGCTTGTCTAATGAAAGTACCAAGAGAGTCATTTGTTTCATCTGGCTTCACGAGATTCTGTCCAAACATCATTGCATCTATATTGTTACTGGACCTTAAGTTTGTTGCGGCATTTAAAGATTCCAAGAGCTATGTGAGGGAAGTCTCTGAAAAAATCAAAAAAAAAAAAAGAGAGTAAGATCCGACAGATACATATATCAATAATTGAGCACTCCCATACCAATAACAACAATATTTATTCACTTGAGATCATGCAACGTGAGCAAAAAAGCTAAAAATTCTCTTTAGATGAAAGCAAACTCAACACCAAGAGAACATACCTCTTCTCCAGAACCTACATTACCGATACCAAGTCAAAACTACGTGTCTTAGGCTAGATGGTCCTATCTTCAACAACTAAATAGAAAATTATAACATGCTATTCATATAGAACTGGTACAAGGCATAACACAAAATTTTAGAGTCCCACTTATTGAAAAGATTTGCAACAACTTCAAATTCTACGCCTTGGTCAACATACGTTTAATTAAACCTCATGGTAAATGACTTAAGGAAGACATGGAGTGACGAGATATTCGATTTCATCAAAATAAATAAAAGGAATTAGTAAAATCCTTTTAGAAATTAAGATATAAGTTGCAGCTATTTGTTCTTTCCATGCCATTTCTAATTCTCCTACACATCATAAACACATAACTGAATTCAAATCCCTAAATTAACATCATATCTTCATAAAAATTAAAACATATGTAAGAAACTAGAAGCATTTCTTCTTCTAGCAACCATGTCTTTAAGAGTTCAAACTCATATTCTAATAAATCATATACAATCTAGGTGATCATTTGAGAGTAAACATTGAACTGTTTCAAGTGAACCCAATAAAGAACCTACTGTAGTTGCACACTAAGCAACAACAAAAACATTGGGTCTCCTTCGATGTTGTGAAAAACTTACCATGACAGTTCAAAAAACATGTAATGTCTTCAAAGAATCATGATGAAACAAAACAAAACTCTATAAAGCTAAAATATTCTACACATCGGATGAACCTAATACCATTATTGAACTTCATCAAATTAAGGACATACAGTTTAAAACAAATCCCTAACTGAAACTACGATTACTACAAATACAAACCCAAATTAGAAATCAAAACAAACCTGAATCTCTTGCAAAGCTTCAACACATTTACTAACATTTGTCGGAAAGGAATCAAGAAATTCAGGTTGTCTTCCTTATGACAATGACATTAGCTTATCCTGAAGCAACAACAAAAACCCCAAATCAAATCAAAACCCTTTATTAAAAAATATATTTAGAAAACCCCAGAAACTCAAATCTACAAAACTAACTTAAGAGTACCAACAAGATTTGTTCGATTTCAGCACTCAAAACTTCAGTAAAACAAAACTAAATCAATATTATTACCCGAAGTAAGAGAAGATTCAATATTAAATTAAGGGGTTTTATTTCTTACACTAGGAGAAGAGATCTTCAAACCACTTGACTACTTGAGGAGTTCTCTTGGAGGTAAAAATAGAAAAGAAAACACCTTACTGCAAAAACGAGAGAAGATGAAGAGAAATTAGATCGTTAATAATACAAAAATTCTATCAAATTATCAAATAAGAACAATATTGATATTACCCTGATGATTTCAGGAGCAAAGAAACTAGATCTAGATAACAAAGTTTACTATTAATTTCTAACGATACGTGCGTTTTGATTTTCATCTGTTATTCGTCTTCGATTTCTATCTTTGATTTCTAATTAATCAGAAACAAACTGGATTTTTATTTCTCAAAGATTTATTGAATTTGAGTATGAGAACGAAATAATACGAAAGCTAGTTAAAATTGAACTGTTGATGGTGATGAAAGTAAAGAGTTGATGACTCGGGGATGAAGAAGAATGGGATATTATCTGCGGAAGAAGGGGATTTCATTCTGTGTATATCAGGTATCAGCGCCTGAAACCGGGAAACTAGTTTCTCCCACAGTCATTCTTTTACTCGATAAAAGTGCCCTTTTTTAATAAAAATACCGCTTTATAGAACGACTGTGGTAGAAACATGTTTAATTTTTATCATGAAAACAATTGTGTCTCACCGCTCAAATAGTTACTACCAGCCCATGAAAGTCGTTTTCATAAATCCCAGAAAGTGGTTTAAAACCCATTATCCACTAGTGATCTATAACACATAATAAAGACATAATAAAGAAGAGGTTTACTGACAAGATAAGTGCATCAAAAATCTATTAGCTGCTAAGATAGGTAATAATCTAACCAGCTGATGAATTTCTTCAGCTAATATTGCACTTTAAAAACCAGATGGATTGAAACTAATAAGTGACCATAGAAATCAATTGAGAGTATGCTAGTAAAGGCTAACACAATGGGAAACCTTACACAAGTAAATTATGATTATTTTGGACAACGAGATGGGAGTATTTCTGATGGGAAGTTATTGTTATGAGATTTTGGTAACATGAAACATGAATCACTGAATCAAGTGGAGCATTTCAGTTAAAGCTTAAGCTACTAGATTTCTAAAACCAACACCAAGAAGCACGCATTACTCATCCAAAAACATTTAGAACCTGAACAAGTGAAAATTTGATAGACTCTAAAGCAATCCTTTTAGAAATAAGGAAACCACGAGAACATAGTTGGTGCTAATTTTACTCATTTTCAGAGATGATGTGTTCGCTTACTTTATAAATCACCCAACCCAACTACAAAATATGGATTGTGAAGATCGCGGAAACATTAATCACAAAAATTCAGCACCAAAGAAAAAGATGACACATAAAAATAAAAGAAAAAAAGATCCATAGCATAAATTAACCTAATGTCTAAAACTATAACAAAGATAGTCTCATTTGAAAAGGGTTTCCCACTTCATCTTATTTACACATAGGAAAACAGGACACAATCCATTGATGTATGTTCAAAGACAGAATCATGTACTAGCTCACAATCTACCATTCCACCTAATCTCCACTAAAAGAAAGTCGTATTTGGCCTACACACCTTGGACCGAAAACTATTTGTGGTTTTACATTGACTTTCTTGTGTACTTAAATTAATGGGCACCTGGTTAGGAGGGACGGTATCTAAAACCATTCCGTAAACAACAAATTAATTAAGATACTTACTAGTAGTTCAAAATGAAACAAAACCATTATTACTCCTGCTATTCTCATTATCAAACGAAGACATTCATGGGGATGGCAACATCTCATAAGATGAACTAGTATTAGTACTACTCCTACTACTATTACCATCTGTTATCACAAATCCATCTGACATCTCCATCTTAGCAAAATACATGAAATATGTACCCAAGTTCAGATTCATTTAAATATAGTCTGATTTGAAACCCTTTTCAATCAAAAGTCTTAAGTTACGTAGCTACAGACAAGCATATTATTATACGGAATCCAATTTCAGATTCAATCAAAGATAATCTAATATGTAACCCATGCGTCTTTTCAATCAAGGATAATATAATTAGATTGTATTATTACAATACTAAATCGATCCTATGTAACCCAATTTCAGATTCAATCAAAGAGTCTAATACAAAATCATGCATCTTTCGGATCAAAAATCATAAGTTATTTAACTATAGATAAGCATAAAAATGATATACTTTGGATGTTTTTGATCTCTGATAATCCCCCAAGAAAGATGCATCTCTGAATTGGTTTTAGGGTTGAATTTATAACTATTCCAAAACACCAAGCGGAATAATCCCGCCCAAAAGATTTTCTTTTGATTTCATCCCGCCCAAAATGAAATTGTTAGGGTTCAATCGAAAAAAAATTAACCCAGATGATTACCGCTAGATGTTCTTCTCCAATTCTTTCTCAATATATTTTTATTTACATCAGATTTTCATCGTATGGAAATATTTCCAAAAGTACATACCAAAACTATAATGAATAACCCTATTTTTCTGCAAAAACGAGAAATCTTCTACCTAAGATAGAGATAGAGATGAACTGATGAAAATACGCTAGATCTAGACTGTCTTGAGGAGAAAACTATTTTTCCTACATTGTTCAAATCAACTACACGCGTCTGTTTATCTTTTTTTCTTTTCTTTAGTTGGGCGTACACGGCACAACTGCACAAGTAAAGACTTTGGTCTTTTATTTTTAATGATCCTTTTTTCTTTTTTTTTTTTGGTAAAATTTTTTATGATCCTTGACTAGGGTTGACTTGTCTTTCACCAAAAAGAAAAAAAATTGTTAAATTAATTTGATAAGCATGTTAAAATTATAACAGCACACAAAATTAATGCAAAATATAAATTAAAGTCACATAAAAAAATTCAATCGCTATAATTCCTGGTCTCACTCATAATCATGTCGATTTTTAATTACATGATAATTTTCGGTCGTTGGATTATTGTTGAGTTTCGCACATACTATCATCATCAGCTGATTAAGTTTTTAATTAAAATTTGTCCCATATCATTATGATTATAATTACAACTCGATACTTCAATTTAATAAATTATAAATTATTTGATTATTTTTGATAAAAATTTGATCGACTTATCTAGATATCGCAAGATACACCAAGATTAATAACATTCTCCAAAAGTGCATTTTCAATACTACAGTTGTAATAAATGGAAAATAATTCAAGTATATTTAAATGAAAATTCAACCGAGTTGGAACGAGTTCGAATAAAATTGAAGAATTGGAAATTCATTCTTTCGAGTTGAGGCGATTTGCATCCAGATTTATTACACAATCAAAACTCGACACGTCAACAATAATTCGATCGAGTCAGAACGAGTTCGAGCAAAATAGAAGAACTGAAACTTTATCCTTTCGAATTGAGACGATTTGCATCAAAATATAGTAACACAATCAAGACTCGACAATTCAGATGAAAATTTGACCGAGCCGGAACGAGTTCGAGCAAAACTAAAGAAACCGGAAATTCATCCTTTCGAATTGAGACGACTTGCTCCAAAATATTGTAACATAATCAAGAATCGAAAATTCAATTGAAGATTTGGCGAGCATGAATGAGTTCGAGCAAAATTGAAGAAACCGGAACTTCATCCTTTCGAATTGAGAAGATTTGTGTCAAAATATAGTTACATAATCAAGAATCGGTAATTAAATTGAACATTTGACCGGTCCGGAACGAGTTCGAGCAAAATTGAAGAAACCGGAACTTCATCCTTTCGAATTAAGACGATTTGCGCCAAAATATAGTTACATAATCAAGGCTCGACAATTCAGTTGAATATTTGGCCGAGCCAGAAGTGTAGTCAGAATCGCTCTCCAAGACCGATTGCTCGACGAGTAATTGCTACAGGCTATTTGACTGAGGCGATTTCCAATTCCAAGCCATTTCCGATTTTTAGCGAATAAGGCAAACAATTTTGCCGACTTGGACTGTTCTTGTAGCAAAACGAGTTAACAATTTTTCCGAGTCTGCCTTGGATTCATTAAAATCATAAAAGGAAAATTTTCGTAACCCCTCATATAGGAGTAAACATATAGGAAAACCTCTAAAATACAATATAACAATATTACACAGTTATTACATGATAGTGTTAAAATTTTAATTTTAATTAGGTACAAATCATGACTTATTAGCAGCAATATAGAAGTCTCTAATAAATAAATTCCGAGTATTAAACCGAGTTTTGGCGATTCCAAGTTCTAACTTATTGCTCCTCGCTCCAAGCTCCCCAACCGAGTAGGGCCGAGGAATGCATGCGAGCAAAACTGAAGAAACCAGAACTTTGTCCTTTCGAATTGAAACTATCTGCGTCAAAATACAGTTACATAATCAAGACTCGACAATTCAATTGAAAATTTGGCCGAGACGGAACGAGTTCTAGCAAAACTGAAGAAACTGAAACTCCATCCTTTCGAATTGAGACGATCTATGTCAAAATATAGCTACATAATCAAAACTCGACAATTTGGCGATTTTCGGATTGAGGTGATTTGCAATTTGCATCAGAATTTTAATTATAATAAGAAATGCCTTTCTCAATTGTAGATATAAAAAAACAGATTGATATATAGTAAATAAATATAACAAATAAAAAGGATTAAACTTAATATTTTTTAAAATAATTAAATATCTAAAGGATTAAATTTCAACTAAGACCCAAGGTGAAAAAACTCAAGAAGTACATTAGGAAAAATTTCAAAGTAACAATTTTATATCACAATGAAAAATTCCACTCAAAATCCAGTAGTGATAAATTTTATCACGAGAAATTGTTGGGACGTTTACTGGTGTTGAACTTTTGCCTCCCCTAATTTTTCTATAACATCATAATTAATAATCAGTACGACACTTCGATAAAATGAAGGAACAATTCAATAAAAAAAACTTAAACTTACAAATGCATCTATTTCCGAATTATTGTTATCATCTAAGTGCGCCGCCATCAAGGAAGAGTCTTTAGCTATGTCAGTAAAGATAAAAGGATCCTCAAAAGCATTCAACTCCTTGCAAAAATTGAGCCGACTGCCCTGGTGCATCCATCCATTCTTTGCTTGGAATAGACATCAGTTAAGTAGACCTAAATGACACACGTAAGAGAAATACAGGTTACTTCGCATATGTCAATCAGAGACGGTATGACGGTAAACTTGACATATGGGAAGTAACTTTTAAAGATCTAGTGTCCAAAAAAATTCAATCATATGCACAGCAGGCAGGACCCGTTAAACATATATGCTTCGAAGATTAAAACCTTTAGTTTCTTGAAAGCAATAATGATCCACATGATATCCTTCATTAAACACGTAACTTAGACCGCTGTGCTTCTAAGAAGATTATAGAAAATTATGATGATAATCTGGACCATATATTATTGTTATGGGAAAATTCACAACACTTCTTAAAGCATGTAACAGACCACTGAAAACTTACTACTTTCAGGTGAAAAAAGTCACCTATAGTTGTTGCAGTTTAACTCTTTCTTTTCTAAGCAAACAAACAATTCAGGACGAGTCAGCCACGGCAAGAATTAAGGAATGAAAGATGCATGAATAAAGGGCTTTACACAACACAGCAAAAGAAATGAAGGAACAAATTCTCGTACTATATAGGAGATAGAGCAAACAAACACACCCACTAAAGAAATACTAATAATAAGCGTAAAAGAGACAAAAGAAAGATCGTTAAGTGAAGAAAAAAGACCGCTCACCATTCTTGCAAAATGAATTGTTAAAAAAGCTAAATTCAAGTCTTTTCTTGTCATATTTTTCCTTGTAGGAAGCAAAAGTAAGTGGACTACTGAATTACAATCAAAGAATATAGTTATCAGTAGACTTCCTAGTATCTTTTTTGTCATATCCTTTTTATAGGAATTGAGCTAAAAATGTAATCACTTTAGACTGGCATCAGTGATTAGCCTCCCTACAATGACTAGTCTCCCTACAGTGCACCAGGATCGAATCGTAGTTAATCTGTTCCACACCAATTATCGGTGAAAAGAGGAAAAGAGCATTCTTCACCTAATTTGTGACACTCGTCCCAGTCGACACAAACAAATAGAACGAAAAGCAAGCTAACCAATATTACAACATGCTTCTCTTACGATTATGAATGGTGCTTCTTTCATTACAGTGTAAATAAAAATCCAACCAAATTTGAAATAATTGAACAAGCTGGAGTTCTTAGAATTATCAAATGCTATTATAACTAATCATTTCTCTGCACATTCATTTGATCAAAGAAAACACTTGAAACAGTTGATTATATAGTTGATAAAATTAATTCAAGTTGCATTAGTTATATATATATTACAAATTCTGCCCCCAGTTCGCAGCACTGGTAATCTCCATCGTAATTAAATTTGAAGCTCATAATCAATCGATAACAAAAAAGAGGGTGGCCAGGATGATCAGTAGTCGCTGCCTAAACATGACGGTTCTATGAAGGAGGAACTCAACATCAAGAGATCGGAAAGATGGGTTTACAAGTTCCATAATTCAAATAATAACAACAATGAAAGCAACGACAAGGACAAGACACCATCAGAATTAGCTTTATCGTTATTACTGCACTCCATCAATAATTAGCATACTGCTGTTGTCTTGTCTGTGATGAACGTAAACTTAAATGTAATCAATATTCATGAAGTAAATCAGTATAGTGAAAAAAGTGTCAACACTGTTTAAGGGGTTGAACTTGAAAGAAGTTTTAAAAGCTTTATATAGGACAACTCCGAATTAATCTCTACAGAGTGTGGCACAAAATCGGAAGATTAGTATAATTAATCTGCACTAAATACGCGAGAAGCACTCTGCAACACTTACTAGCTAGATTCTTCGAGTAAGCGTAAATATGGTGTACAATTAAGAGTAGTTTCTTTAAGTAATCTGCTAAATCGGAAGACTAGTATTAGTAGTGCGAGAAGCACTCCGCAACAATCTAACAGATTTCTATATCTCATCCGTTATAGGTTGAATCTAGTTCCAATTTCAAGTGTCTTGGAAGCTTTAATTTTTGTAGCACTAAACATCCTACAAGTACAGATTAGAAACGAAAGGGTGACTCTAATTATGAAACTGAAGTTGCTTTGTTAAAGCTATTTAATCTACTGATTCCTTGCTAGCTTACACAGGTGTACTTTTTAAAGTAATTAATAGCCAGATAAACCCTTATCTCCATTTGAATATAAACTCATCCAATCATACCTAGACATAACCACTATCTGAAAGATACCCTATACTTAAATAAAAATTTCAATTACATATAGCAGAATCAAGCATACATACCTCCACTACGACTCAAAATGAAACTATACCTTCCTCCTACTTTCTTTCACTAAATCAATATATGTAGCAAATTTCGCTTTCGAAGTTTTGTTTGTTTGTTGTTGTTTTTTTTTTAAGCTATTCTAGGTTTAGCAAACGAAATTACCATTCAATTTTTGGATTAACCAGACAGAAGTTTAAGCAAAAATCAGAATCAAAGTGAAATGGGATTTGAAACTTAATTTAATTTGATATCTTCTTCTTTTCCGATCTCCTCTTAGGTTTGTCTAGCAAACTTTTATTCAATCAAACTAATCAAAAACATTCCTTCCCAATTGCTACCTTAACCAATTTATCAAATTAAAATCCTTGGATGTACACCAAAATCAATTTTTTAAGGACCAGATAGAAACTTGAGCAAAACCCAACCCAGATACAAAGATGACAAGGAATTGAAACTTACTCGATACCTTCGTCGTGTTGTTCATCTAAGTTAGAGTAACTTCTTGGTTGGTTAGGTTTCCGGAGGGAAGAAACAGACGTCGTGGGAAGAGATGAACTCAGAACTTATCTTCCGGATCTGAGGTGTCAACTCTTTTGATAAGATGGAACCGATATGGCCCAATGGACTTATGCAAGTAAGCCGGTGCCTATGCTAACATTGCTAAGCCACTGGTTAACCATTTGACTTTGGCTAGAATGGAAGTATAGAACCGATATGACCCTATGGACTTATGGCAAGTAAGCGGGTGTCTATGCTAAGCGAGTGGTTAGCCATTTTTGTGGTGTGTAACATAATATTAACGGGGGCGTATTAAAACTTATAATATCCTACAGATTTATTTTGTGATGTGATGGTTCATAAAAAGTCACGCTCCTACAAATTTATCACATTCCAGAATAACAATTTTTTTGCGTTACATGATGGGTCCCACTATTTTCATATTATATGACATGATTTGTTTGTAATATCCTAGTCACATTATTAATCTGTCATTTAAAAACGTGATTTATAACCCATTCTAGACTAGTGTTATATTTTATATATTTGAAATAATACAGGTTGTGCGTTCGTGATCATCAATTGGAAATCCAACCTTTGGTTGTTTTTTGATATTGATTGATCCTTGGACATTGGTCTTTGGTACCGTCCAATTTATTCCTTGTATTTGATGAAGACTCGCTATTGATTTTAGCTTGAGTAAAAATCAAATCAAGAGAGAGATATTAACTCCTTGAGATACTTTTATCTAGATTGATTATGACTGTCTAGTTGATTCTCTAGCAAAGTATTTCGGAATTAGTCCATACAGATTGCTAATCTAAATATTGGGTGGTGTTGTTAGACCCCCGCTTTTCAATTGGTATCAGAGCAGGCAAACACGTTCAATACCATACAAGTCTGTGTTTGTAGCGATCTGCTGACTCTATGAACAATAGTGTTATCTCAATAAATGCACCACCAGATCCAGGATTTCAGAATTCTCTTCCATGAACGATTTAATAAAATCTGTAGAAGAAATTCTATCTAAACCTCCACCAGGTTTAAAATCCCTTGAAGTGTTTTCAGGGCTTGAAAAGAAGCTTGAGAGCTTATCTCTTGATATTGAGTTATACCTCCAGAAAGAGCAAGAATCTCTTGACAGGCTAAATCAAGTTATGATGAATAATATTCATGTTGAGGTTGATATTGATTTACTAATCAGTGAGAGCAATGCTCCTCCTCTGCGTAATCCAATTAGTTGTGATAAACTAAACAAACTACAAGAGGAGTTTAAATCTCAGTTATCTGAGTGTATCACCTCAAAGCATGAATTGATTCGTTTATCAATCCTTGATACTTCCTATCAAGATAGTAGTATTGTCTTCTTTTATGAAGAATCTAGGACGTCTTTTTTATCAAAAGAGTTTCCCTTCGCAGTACTAAAAACTATCTGCAGAAACTGTTTTTTATAAGTTGGAAAACAAGAAATCAGAAACACAAATCTTTTTGGTTTCTCTTGAAGTTCTTTGATAGACTTATAAAAACAGTTCCTTGGGTGTTTCTCAACACTATAATATTTAAGAGTTGTTGGAAAGAAACTCTCTCTTGGTGCCATGGTGATCAAGATATTGTTCACCTCAACACAACTTGTTTGTGTTGAAAGTGCATCCTCACCAAGAAATGCCATGCTATGTATATGGTGAGGGAAGCACAACAACTGGGGCGCACAGATTATATTCGGTAAGGATGTAGAATTCATTTGGAATTTTCTAAAAAGGTATGTCTATAAAATTGAGCAAGTTTTATGTTTTTATTACTTGTTTGAGTATACCTAACTTGATCTGTGTTTAAGGTTCTTAAATGTTTAGGTTTGAAACATTAGTTCGGGATGCTTGGACTTCATGGTACACATACCAAGTATGCATAATACCATTTAAAACCAAAATCCAGGGGTTTAAGTTCGCAAACCCCGTCTTCATACTGCTCCAGGATACGAAAATTCGTTTGCAATCCCGTATGCATACTTGACGTCGATATTCGGTAAACTTGTTTTGGCCGTAACTTCTTCGTCCGAACTCGGATTGACCTCATTATTTTTGCAATCTCTTCCTCTTTGAACTCTCTTCAAAATGGATATGAGAAACCTTGAATTTGAATGAGTTAAGATTGGTATTAGTCCTGTCTCTTATTTTTGAGTATTTTGCTCCGTTTCGTCGCACTTGTTCCACTTCTCTTGAACTTGGGCACTTGGATTCTTGGAGTACTACTCTTCTAAGCTAATTTGTAGATTTTACAAGAATTTTGTTGGTAAATCACAAAGAAGGAAGTTCAAGAATGGAAAGTAGTACGCAGTGCTATGGAATTCTTGAATGTTCACAATCATCCTTTGTGAACTATGGTGCATAGTCGTTATTATTGACTTTGTATGTTCTTCTTTGTTAAGAAAATATTTTAATATGCCTTTGGTAGCCATTATTGGTGTAAATCCATGCGAAAAAGATTGATTCTACCGTATAAGGACAAATCATCTTGTATGTGCATTACGAGTTTGTCTTCTTGCCTAGGAAACTTCTTATGAGAATTTATTCTTATTTTTGAGAAGGATTACTAGAGTTTGGAATAGCCATTATTGTGATTACACATAGCTATGCCCAACGTTTTCATCTTCATGTTTTTATTTTTTTGGTTTAAATTCTAAAACTGTTTGGAGGATGATTTTTTGCAGTATTTAATCTTTATGATTTGTTATATTGCAACTTGTTATGGAATATTGGTGTTTACGTCCGTGAACTATGTTGTCCCATATTTTGTCAAAAGTAAAGTCGTTCGTGATCAGTATTGATGTATTGATTTAAGGATGAATAGACTTTTGACAATTACAAAAGTTAAGCCTATATTGTCAACCCTTGACGGAAGATAGGTTAAAATCTTTTGTATCCAAGGATCATTGCTATTGTATATGCTTGTGCAAAATAATGAATACTTGTGTATTCCACGGTATAGATCTTCATTGATCCATCCTTTCTGTATTACTGTGAGGCTCCGTAATGTGTCTTATGTTGAGCACGATACAACTAAGTTTATTATTTTTGATTAGCTTGGTTGGTTGTTCCGTAAGATACTATGTGTTGAGCATTATGAACTAAATTAATCATCTTGGTTGGTTATTTAGTTATTTGCTACGAAAGTCTTCTTTTGTCGATCAAAACTTTTGACAATTAAATTGATTACCTTCATGATTAGTTTGGTTGTTTGTATTCCAATTAGATTAATTATAAGTTCTCTTGTAATTAGTCTAGTTGAGTTTTCATATATTCCACAAGTTCTTGTGTTGAGTATATGAACGGTTATACTAATCATGTTCTATTGGTTGATGTAGTCGTATATTCCGTAAGGTTTTTCCTTATGTTGAGTATGTGAACGATTAATTTAGTCATCTCCGCATAATTACCTTAGTCGTAGCTCCGTAAGTTTACTTATGTTGAGCACCTTCAATTAAATTGATCACTTTTATGGTTTGATTTAGTTGCGTATTCCAATTAAATTAATCATGGGTTTTCTTGTGATTAATTTGGTTGAGTTTTGGATATAGAAAATCATTTCTATGGTTTTTGGTGTCCAATTTAAAAATCCTTCTTTTCTTTCGAAATTAAGGTCGCTCTTGTTGTTCTTTCGGGAATGACATCAAATGGGGGAGAGTTCTTTTGAACTTGTGCTTAATGGTAATATCTTGCGGGGTGTGCGGTTGTGGAATTTTATAGGGGTTATCTTGAATCTTAAAACTCCTTGATGAATGCATTCAACTTCGGCTTTATGATTGCATCTAAATTAAGTTGGTATGTATTTTTCTTTTAGTCTATGAAATGTCTCTTGTGGAAATTTCATTATGATCTCGTTCTTGTACCTTTGCCAATTTTATTGACAAAAAGGGGGAGAAATATTGTAGTTCACACTACAAATACATATGGTTTTTGGATCATTGTGTAAGAGGGAGTGGTTTCCATGATCAAGATGGAGTATTGACTAAGGGGGAGTGATACATATCACAAGAGTATAATTGTTAAAGTCGTGATACAATTAGACTTTGATGTTACATAATAATACTATGACACTGTATAATAATGATCGAGAATATCGATTTCTCTCATTGTTATAGCTACGGATATTCAACAACAGTGATGCTAAACTTACAACCTTTGGGATCATTGGAGTACTTGGAAGGACGAAGATTTCAGGGAACGTTGAAGATTAGACTATGGAATAGGAGCCACTAAAGTTTATCTTTTTTTATTCCATATGTATTAATAGTTTTGTCACTAAAATTGACAAAGGGGGGGATTGTTAGAGCATAGATCGGTCGACCTCGCATAAGTCTCGGACTAGGATAGAAAAGTGTAGTTGAGCTCAAGGACTTCATGGCGATTCATCATACAACAATGAAGATCTACTCAAGGAACCGTGGAACTTCATCAACAAAAAGGTATGTGGAGACTTGAACTTATCTATCACTCAAAAGTCTATCTCTTCTATCTCCTACTTCTTATGAGACAAAAGTCGTATGCTATATAGACTGGATCATACACATTTGATATTTCGAGCCGAGTATATCTCGCCTATCTATATCTCGAAATCATGTATTGGTAAAGCGTTTCACTTTGATCAAGTTTATCTTCACCTAGTGACGAAAGTCATGAAAAGTTTCAATTAGTTTGAGAATTGCTCTGACGCGAAACGGTCTGTGAATAACGGCTATATAACGTCCCCTGAGAATGTCTCAATGATTGGAATGAGAGTTTAGATTACATAACCATGTATTCCTTAATATGAACTTTTCGAACTTTGTTGATTGAGAGAAACCGGAGGAATTGGCTTTGCCAAGTCCGCGAACTGACGGAAGTTCTTGTACCGAGAATTTCTGCTGGGATTTTCAAAAAACTCGTTTGCGTGTAAGTCCGCGAACTGGCGATAGTCTCTTTGCCGAGATTTTCTGCTGAGTTTGGAAAACTCCACAGGTTGTCTTAAGTCTGCGAACTTGTTTGTGAGCTTAAGAGGTTATGATCTAAAGATGTGCTCTGAACATGAAACTTAAATTACTAAGGAATGCTTTATGCAAACCTTGGCTATAAAGTTCATGAGCCGATTCAATCGAATCGAATCATCTTTGTTTCAATTGTGTCTTGTGTAGTTACATAAGATCTCATAGCAATTGAACAACTCTCTAACTAGTTCATTTGAGTCATTTGAACTAGTTATGGTGAAGAAGAACAAGGTTAATATGAAATGCTCATATGGTTAACCTTTTTGGTTACTATGTTGAACCAACATACACGTACACGTTTGGGCATGGTTTTCACAAACCCAGTAAACGTCTACCCAAGTGTGTGTGACAAGCTAAGTTTTCGATCTAACGGTTGAGAAATATTAGCTTGAATCTAAATCAGGTTTTCATCTAACGGTGAATATGGATTGCTTTGTAATTAAGGAAAAACCCTGATTTGAAGGCTATATAAAGGAGACATATAGCATTGTGCAAAACTAGTCCCTACACGTCTGTGTGATACTAGTGCGCTCTCTAGAGTCGATTCTCCTTTAACCTTTGGTTTTCTTCTCTAAAACCAGGTTAACGACTTAAAGACTTCATTGGGATTGTCAAGCTACTGCGATACTACTTTTATCGTAGTTGTGTGATTTGATGTTGCATCTTCTATCGTACGAGTACAATATTTGATTGGCTTGAGATCGTGAGAGTTCTCCGATAGGCAAGATAAAGAAGTCACAAACATCTTCGTCTCACTGTTTTTGATTCTTCGGGAATATAAGACCTTGATTTCATATCTTAAGACGGAACAAAATCTAGGGTTTATCTGTGGGAGACAGATTTATCCTTTGATAGACTTTTCTGTGTGAGACAGATTTGTTTATTATCAAATCTGCGATTTTGGGTTGCAGCAACTCTTGGTTGTGGGTGAGATCATCTAAGGGAATCAAGTGCGCAGTATCCTGCTGGGATCAGATGCGTAGGAGTACAACTGTACCTTGGATCGGTGGGAGACTGATTGTGGTTCAACTATAGTCCAGTTCGAAGTTATCTTGGAGTAGGCTAGTGTCTTTAGCGTCTTAATACAGTGTGTATTCAATATGGACTAGGTCTCGGGGTTTTTCTGCATTTGCGGTTTCCTCGTTAACAAAACTTCTGGTGTCTGTGTTATTTCTTTTCCGCATTATATTTTATATAATTGAAATAATACAGGTTGTGCGTTCGTGATCATCAATTGGAAATCCAACCTTTGGTTGTTGATTTATATTGATTGATCCTTGGACATTGGTCTTTGGTACCGTCCAAGTTATTCCTTGTATTTGATAAAGACTCACTATTGATTTTAGCTTGAGTAAAAATCAAATCAAGAGAGAGATATTAACTCCTTGAGATACTTTTATCTAGATTGAGTCTGACTGTCTAGTTTATTCTCTAGCAAAGTATTTCGGAGTTAGTCCATACGGATTGCTAATCGAAATATTGGGTTGTGTTGTTAGACCCCCGCTTTTTCAATTGGTATCACGAAGAACATAGCTGAGGCAAAAAGCAAAGGTAAATTTGTAAGAGGACGAAAAGGTACAGTGATGAAGAAATGATATTAGCTTGCGCAAGATATATAACCTGATATATAATAATAAGACGTACTATGACACAAGAAGAATATGTACATTTATAATAATCTTACATATTAGCTTCATTCAATCATTCAATACCAGAGGCAAGTATGGGAATGCAACCATTTAGAAAGGGTTTTATTCGCCCCCACACGATAGATTTAGCATAAGTTATTTGTCATTATAAATGGGCGTCACCATGGACATTTAAAAGGATGTTATCCCAAGTTAATCTCATTTGCTGGAAAATACAATTATTTATACAGGTATATAACAAGGAGAATATACAATAAAGGAGAACCAAATATTCAAAAATATTACATTAAAGAAGCAGTTTTCAGAAGTCAATATTTGATGAACGAGGCATTGATAAAAGCTTTACAAATGCGACAAGATAAAAAATATCTTCAACAGCAAAGAAATTACTTCTTACCTGTATTATCTTCGTTAATCTCATCAGTCTAAGAACCATCAGCTTCAAATTCATTATCTTCTTCATCAATTTCCTTATATTCTTCATCTTCTCTTTCACTATCAGAGATATCAGAAGTTTCTTCATTAGGAGGAATATCAGTAAACTTATACTTTGAAAGAGGAATGCCATTCTCAGCACAGATCTTTTTAATTGCTGCATCACGAACGCGAATAGCATCCTTGCTATTATTTGAGACGGTGGTAGCAAATTATTTATTTAGCCTGCGATATTTAGAATCACGTGCGATAAGCTTCGCCTCCAGACTTTTATCAGTGGCAATATTTGATTCCAACTCCCGAATTTGACTGTGAAGTTCTTTCTCAACCACTGCAAAGGAAAAGTAAGAAGGTTAATATCACTTACAAAAAATTGATCAAGAAATAACAAATGAAAAGGCATAATGAACGACCTTCTTTATTGGAAATGATATCTTTAATCAAAGAGAAATGATCTGACTCAAGGATAACATTCACAGCTAAGTCATTCCTAGCATTATCTAAGACTCTAGCAGCCCAATCAAATTCGACATCGTTTTCTATGAGAAGTCGAGAACGAATCATGTTTCCTCGTTCAACAAGTGCGTCCCTCTCCCTTAAAGCTCGATCTCGTTCCACTTGAACTTGAAAAACAGTCTCTTGGAATTTCTCTAAATCTTTCGCACCGTTAAGAGCAACTTGATCCTTTCCAACGATAAGAGTGCTTATCCTGTCTTGCAAAGCTTTATCTCTCTCTTTAATTTCTAAAAAACGACGTCTAAAATTGTTACTATTAGATAAGGCACTCCTATGGTAAACACTAAGATATTGGTACTTCGCCTTAATCTCCTCCAAGGTAAGGGTATTCAACTTGTTATTAGCAAAGCTATTTAGAGAAGCATTAAGATACTATAGAAGAATATCACCATCAACAGGATGAGGGAGAGAACGAGATAAACAAGTCGCCTCATCAGTAAGGCTGTAAATATCTGCATGAATATATAATTACAATAGGAGCAAAAGACATGAATAAACAGATTGGAAAAAGAAGTAAAAGATTACGCACCAACTAATTGATCATTCCTTTTTTGAAAATCGGATATCTTGTTTGTACAAGAAGAGACATCATCTTAAAGTTGATGGTTTCTCTTGCGAAGATCAACAACATCATTCTTATGAATGAAAGTTTGGGACTTGAGTTCATTATTTTTAGTTACAAGCCTGCGAAGCCTCCTTTCATAGTCTGAAGAGACAACATATGATGAGCGAGCCACCTGCGAGGTCATTAAACATACGTGAGAAACTTTCGCATGAGACAACCTTAAGGAAAGCGCGAAAGTATAAGCAATTACCATAGAAGCGAGCGAATATTGAAAACTTGGGCTCAGAGCTGAGGCAGCACCACGAAGAGAATCATCATCTAAGGTAAGAGAATAAATTATCTTCGCAAGGGTCTTACATGTGTGAGCTAGTGAATCATCTCCAACTGCTGTCATGGAGTCAGAAAAAATACCAGATATTTGATCCATTGCATATTTAATGGAGGGATCTTCACCGAGAAGATTGTCATCATCATCTTTGCTGGATTGAGAACTCGAAGAAGAAGGAGAAGGTGCTTTCCTCTTTTTCGAAGAATTACTGGAAGAAGGTTTAGAAGAAGTCTTCTTACTGCGAATTGCACCTTTTCCTTTCACACTTACAGTTCCACCAGAGCCACAGACTTCTCTAACAATCTCCCCCCACGCGAATAATGAAAGATAAGAAACAGAGGCAACAATATTGTTAAAATGAAACAAAAGGTATTTCTTACTTCATTATTGTGCGAAGGTGTTGCTCGAGACGATTTTTTGTCCTTTTTTGCTTGATCATTAATGAGGAAAATAGGCAAGAGTGATAGAAAATAAAAGAAAAAAGAGGGAAATAAAGATAATTAAAGATAGCATACCACTTTCTCTTATTCGGGCCATCTGAATACCCAAGGATTATAAGTAGGAAGTCCCTCAGGAAGGGGAAGAATTAAGCCATGTTCATCCCTACCAGTTATGTATGGGCCCACTAATATGATGGGATAATCTAACCATCGCGTGTTATTCGACTAAGGAGCGGTACTATTTGTAATATCATGCCAATCGACATCTCGCATGATTCTTTTCTCTTCAGCAATACCATCTTTTCTTGACAAGCGAACATCCCATTTAGAGGCGCTACTTTTCATGATGGTAACTTCGTAGTTCTTGAAAAAAAATTCTAGGGGTATAATCAGCAGGATTAATTTCCTCATCTTGATGATCAGGATTTCGCTTCTCCACTGGGTACTGAGATTCTAAACCTGCTGCGCGAAGAGAATATTCAAGATCTATTCTAATACTATCACCACTAAGTTGAAATATGCCACGCGAAAAACTCGCATGTGAAAGGATCTCATAAAACAAGGGAATACTGGGTTCATAAAGGGGAATAGGATGACCAGCAAGAAGTTGTCCTACCGAAATGATGATATTCTGGTCACTTCATTCCTCAAGAGAAAACCATTCAGGTCCAAGTTTAGATGAAGGTTTTGATCCAGCAGGGAAATCCCGTGCACTAAACTCGTTCTTCAATCTATCAAATGCCTGTTTGTTCTTCCAACCAGCTTCAGGCATTTTTTAGTATGGGAATGAGGAATGATGAAAAGATGTTCAGAGATGATCAAGAACATCAAGATCAAGATGGGAGAGAAGTACCAGAGGAAATGTGAGAATAAATCATAGGAGTAGCAGCAGAAGAAAATAGTTGCAGAGAATAAAGAAAAGACCAAGAGTAAAAAGAAGTATGAAGAAGAAGAAGAGTAAATAAGATATTTACTCTCGATTCCCAAGATATTCACCCATTAATGCGATGATTGAGAATGAACGGATAAGAAAAAGCGGTTTTAAAGGACATGTCAGTTCAAGAGTATCTGAAAAGACACGCGTAAGTTCTCACGCTTAAATTAGGGGAATATGTCAGCTGAAAAGAATACGAAAAGATGAACGAGTGCGGGATTTTAAATTGGAGTTTCTCATATCGCTCCCTTTCCAAAGAAACGACATGAGAAGAGGCAAAATGTAGACACTAAATACCGCACGTCTATTATGTGTGCGAAGTAATGGTTCGATGAACGAGCGAAGGTTATAGCGTACAATATATTTAAGATGACGCATCGGATGACGTCAGAAGAATCACGACTAAAGTGTGATGATCGTGCGATATTTTATAGTACGTGCAAAAGGGGCCAGTATAAGTGTGCGTCAACAACGCACGCGAGATCCGAAAATAGGGGCTTTGTTAGCTGTCATCCACTATGTAAAATCCCTATATAAGGGACCGAGCGACCGTGTAAAGACAGAGATCTTTTTGAGAGCTTAGACTTGGAATTTTGGAGAGAGAAAGATTATTTGTTCTCCAAGTTAGAGTTCATTTCAACTCTTGTAACCATATTGAAGATTCTATGAATGAATGTATGAATTTTAAGATGATTACTTGAATTGTAATTAAGATTTCATTAAGGGTGTGGTTGTAGGATTTCCTGCAACTACAAGTTTCATTTTCTTCACTTGATCAGGTTATAGGAGTGAAAAGAAGAAGGGGAACATAAAAAGGATAGCCACAAAACAATTAATTGACTTCCTCGATATAGAACTGCTATACAAGTTGTGGATTGTAACTTTATGGAATGCGACTTATTCACTATACGTAGATACGAACTTTATGAAATACCCCAAATAAAGAACTCTTACATAATGAAGAAACTAGTAGATTTAGACATGAAGCAACATAAAATGAACCAAATTTACGAGATATAAGACCCAATTTTGTTAATTTGTATAGATTAAAACAGAAAGTCAGAAACGAAATAAATCCAATAAGAATTGTTAAAATGGAAAGGACATGGCATGAAAGTCTACCATAAATCAATTCTTACAGGGGGTTTGTCAAACAATATTTCTAAGGACTTTGATAGATTTTTAATTTGAGTGACTCTTGGAGATTCTCTTATAATCTAGGGATTTCTAGTGATCTCTGAGAGTATTTTAGAGAGTCTTTGTGACTTGTAAAGACAAAAAATGAGATTTGTAGGGACAAAAAAATGAGACTTTTAGAAAGTTTATTTGATTTCTAGAGACAAAAAATTGTATAATATCCCCTGATTAATTCCAAACACTGTCGATTTTTTATTATTCACGTTACAGTAATAATAAAAATACCATGACTACCTAATGAAATATTTGTCCATTGTCAAAATAAATCTCAATGATGTCCTATGCCTGAATTTTCAGTATTTTTATTCCACTCGTCCCACATTTTATTTTCTATATTATCTTGCCATTGATTTCCTATGCGGAGTTTTATTAGTGCACAAGTGGCCCCTAAGTGTATTACTACACTAGGAGAGAAAAAAATGGCTCACTTTCCAAACCAAAAAATCTCCAAATTTCCAAGTCCCCCAAAATATCACCTCTTGAGGAGAGATTTCTACCATGCATATTTTCAAGAAAAAGTCTCTCCAAATCTCTGAAAATAAAAAATGAATGAATTTCAATTCTCCTTCGAATAACAGGAGTGTTGGAGTGACTCTTATGAAATCCTAATCCAATAACATGGAGTTTCAGAGAATTTAAATGACTTGAAAAAAGTCTCTAACCAATAACAAGAGACATTAAGAGACTCTCCAAAAGTCTCTATGGACTAATAGTAGATTTGTGAACTCCGTAGAAGTCATTCAAAGTCTCATTTGACTAACCCCCTGTTATTCCAGACATGATTTATTGCCCGAATGTGCATACTTGGATATTTGGTTGGTTGCACTGTACAAATGGATTCAAATGCAATCTACAAACGGATTCCACCTTAATTTCTTTAATCATGAGCTGATACGTGGTTGCTTTCCATAGTACACCACTTGATCTATATACCTTCCAACTGTAAACCCAACTAGTTAAGCTGGCATATGGTCGCTTTTCCCAACCTCCTACCCCATCCTTAGGGGGAAATTGAACCCTGACTGTAGGAGTGAAATATCGCCCATTCATTATGTGTGCGAGATAAAGGTCATTTAAGGTAGGCGAAGATTATCGCACATGTTAAAATTAGGATGACGTATTTAATGATGTCAGCATAGTCACGAGTAAAGTGTAATGATCTATGCGAAGGAGTAAAGTATGCGAGATTGAGTGTATGTACATGAGCGATTGTAACGCACAGTGATTATATTAGCTGTCATCCACTATGTAGTACCCTATATAAGGGGAAGGAATCTGTGTAAAGGGGGGATCTCTAAGGTGAGTGGTAGATAAGAAATTAAGAGAGAGAAATATAATTTGGAGAGCAAGTAAAGTCATTGTATTATCTTGTAACCGATTCAAGAACTTAATAAAATAATAAAAGAATTCCATTATGATTATTTAGAATCTTGTCTAAATTCATAGGGGTGTGGTTGTAGGGTTTCCTGCAACTACATTTTGGCGCTAGAAACAGGGATGAGTGGTATATCATGTTGGTGAATCTATTTAAAAATCAAGTTTCCAGAATTAAAAAACCTAGAATTTTTCTATCAACATTTGAGATTTTCATTCGATAATACAAGAAACTGGAAATGGTAAGAATTAGATCTACTGTTAAGCAAGCGGCAGCATCCAGAAGAAGTAAAAGAATTATTGAATGAAGAAGAGGATAAATTCATGAGCAATTAGAAGAAGGAGAAAGAACAAATCAAAGAAATGATGTTCTGAATGGACTACAACGTACACATGAGCAGAATAATGATATTGATTATGATAGAGTGAGTATTCATACTTCACATATGAACTCTACCGAAGATGAAACACAGAGAACTGGAGATGAAGGAAGGATTGAAGGAAATGAAGAAAATATGACACTTGAAGAACTTAGACAAAGATTGATTGTTGAGCGGCAAAGAGAAGATGAAGAGCGTGTGAATTTGATACGACAAAATGATGATTTAAGAGAAGAGAATCTCAGATTACACGAACAAAGATCAAGAAGCGTTACGCGATCAAGATCAAGAACCAGCAGAAGGTCATCAAGACAAAGTCGATCAAATCAAAGAAATGCCAGGCGAGAACAAACATTAGATAATATCGATGAGAATTTGCAAGAAGATGATAATCTACAAGATCAACGCGACGAGAGACGCACAGTAAATGACTGATATGAACAGCAACATGAGCGTCGTCGCAGACAAGAAGATCAAAGGAACAATAGACTTCAAGATGCAACTGCACGTCATCGTACTCGTTACGCATCAGATATTGATGGAGAACATGATCTGGAACAAGGGATAATTCTATTACATGGTAGACAAATGTTGAGGGATCAATATTCACGCGAACAAGATGAAGAGAGAAACAACGCTGTGCGCGAACGTGTGAGATTTGAACGAGAAAGACGTAGAAGAAGATGAGAAGAAACTGAATAAAGAGATTGAGGAGGCTATACGTCAGAATAATCATGAGAATACATTAAGACAAGCCAGATTAAAAAGACTTATGCCACAAGATTTAGACCAAACTATGAGCGAAGAAATTCTCAGAGAAATCGCTGAATTGAGAGAAATGATGACTATCTGAAACAATGCTGGACGAAGGCAGTTAGAGGAAGCAGTAGAGGAAGCTGGGAAAACACCTTTTGCGAGGCAAATTCAAATTTCAATAATACCACCAAAATGCAATTTACCTGTATTCACTAGTATATTTGATGGTAGTACATGTGCAGTACAACACATAAAAGCCTATAGCCGATTTTATTGCAGTGGGAAGAAAATGATGTGGTGTTGTGTAAGTATTTTCCTGCGAGCTTGACAGGAGAAGCCTTACCGTGGTTTGAAGGATTACCATTAGGAACTATTAGATCATTTCTTCATTTACAGAACGTCTTCTTAGGACAATATGTTAGCAATAATATGTCAATACCAGGAATTGAGACGGCATTTGGACTTCGCAGAAGGGTCAATGAAAGTTTGCTTCATCTAACAACACGTTGGAGACCCATGTGTAGTGAAATGGAAAGACGAGTAGATGAACGATTTCTTATACTAGCCTTTGTCAATGCTCTTTTTCCTACAGATTTATTATATACACAGATTTTCGGGATAAAAGACACCATCACAATGTCGGAGTTGCGTGAATTTCAAGAAGAGTATATTGCACTTGAGGAGAAGCAGAGATAAATGGAATCTTATCCAGTTGCAATGCCTAATGAGAACACTGGGAATGCAAGTTTACTCCCAAGGATGACAAATACTGTTGCGAGTACATCGCAGGGAAATCAAGGAAAGAAAAGTACAGAAATAGAACAAAACCTGGTAGCAATGGGTAGTGCAGATCAGGAGGAACTCGAAAGAGAATATAAAGAAGCACAATCCCAAGCTAGAGGAAGAAATAACAAGATTCAAAGAATGGAAAATCCCATGGAAGATTATGGAGGTCAACAACCATATCATAATAAAAGACAGGGAACTGGAAAAGTGATTTGGGAACAAATAAGCTTGCCAAATTTGAATACTACAGTAGACAAAGTCTGGGAAGTTGTTATATTAATGGAAGAAATTCCTGACCACAAAACATAGGAGATGAACCACTACCGGGTAGAAGGAGCAAAGAATTCTATGTATATCATCGCTTTCATGGCCACACAACAAGTAATTTCAAAAATGTGAGGAAGATCATACTGAGAATGATTGATCAAGGAAAATTGAGCCACTTCTTAGTACAACAGCCGCAGAATCTACCACCACCACCACCAGGAGGAGATACATATGGTGAGGAAAGACGAAAGAATACATTTGTAATTGAAGTAGGTGCGAAGGCAAGGAACCTTTATTACAATTCGACTATACACTCTTTCAAAAATATAGAAGATTTTCATGACAACATATTAAATCGTGTATGATAGACGCATTTATGTGTCTAATTTGTCCTTAATGTTTCGTATTGTTAGTGCTCGTTTTTATCCTTATTATGGTATTTTGTGTGTTTTGTAGGTGTTTTTGGAGAAATACACTTGTATGGAAAAAGTTGCTCAAAAAGTGCTATTTGGAACCCCGGAGGAGTTTTGCTATTCGGACTCTCAGTTTAGATAAGGGGCACCTCAATTACTAAGGGGCACCTTCTTGGCTATTCGCACCCCACAGTTGGTTAGCCGGCAACCCCTTCTTCTTCACGGTTATACAGATTTTGGCGGGAAATATGGTTTTGAAAATGCAGTTAACTCGTTATTCCCTGTGTCGATTTTTGACGAGTTCTGTTGAGAAATTTTAGGAGGAATGGGTTGGAATAATCCTGTTTAGTCAAACAGGATTTGTATGAGGCTTAGAAACGTGAAAAAAAGGGAATGTGTACGTGGACTTTGCAAAAAAAAGGAGGAAGATACTCGGGATTATGCTGATGCTGATATGGAAAGATTGCATGCGTTTTGAACGTATTGACCCATTCCTTGATGATCGGGGAGCATGTTTGGAGCGTGTAGACACTGATTGACAGCGTAAGAATGCAAGAAAGGAAAGAATATATCCCGAGTTTATTCTTATTTACTGCCGAATGATGGAAAGATTTCTGGAAGTAATGAGGCGATATTCTTGTACCTGTTGAGTATAAATTGGAGGCTTTGACTCAGAGAGATGGGATGGAGAGTTAGGGGTTAGAATAGAGCACCAGAGAGTCGAGAGTTCTCTGCAGCAGCAGCAGCAGAAAAACAGTGAAGAACGAAGAACAGACTGGCAAAGACAGTCGTTTTCTAATAGTAACAACGACACTTAATCGTGGGTCGTATATCTACAGTGGTTGCGACACATAGTGACAGTCGTAGAAGCTACAACGTCAGTAACAGTTTATTGTTGTATCTGTAACAATTATAACTGTTACAAAAGCCCTGTTTTATACCTTTTCTCCTTGTAAACACCTTTTTGAGCAATGAAATATTATTTTGAGAGTGTTTTCACCATGTGGAGCTAGATCCCATCACTGGGACAACGGAGGAAGCAAATTTTCATGATTGTGGTAAATGAATTAATTCTTTTATTGACTTTTTGCATATATGTAATTGCTTTATGATTTCTATTAATTATTTGTTATTTTGTTAGATGCTGCATGCTTAGTTCTAAATACTTTAGATGCGTCATGCTTTTAACTTACAAATAATATTTTACGAAATCTATTTTTGGCAAAGAACTAGAGTCACAACTTCTTTTGGTTGAGCTATATTATCTAGAGTTAATGACTGAACCATAACAATATGAAAAGTAGTGGAATCCCGCGTCTCAGCGTCTCTTCATCTTGTGACATAATTTTTATTTTTTTTAGTGTTTTACCTTTATTAATCCTAAAAACAATTTAAACAAGTCTGAGTGAACGAATCATCTTGCTACAACAAAATTGAAAATCACATCAATTTTTGGCACCGCCGACGAGGATTTGTTTATAGATTTGTTTTTAGGTTTTATTTTATTTGTTCTTTTTTACGCGTTTTGGTACTTTTTTTTGCTTTCAGATTTGGAGCTAAGCTAAAGAAAAAGAGAAGTGCTGAAAAGAAAGGTGAAGCCCAAAAAGGAAAGAAAAGAGAAATCCAAAAGGAGTGAAGAAGAAGATTTTGTAAATAATTTTTATTTATTTTTTTAGAAACTGTAATTAAGTTTTTTATTTTTGTAAAGTTTTATTTTTGGACATTTTTATTTTTGGACAATGGACATTTTTATTATTATTTTTTTTTAAAACCCTACGGAAGGGTACTTTTAAATAAACTGTTTGCAGAGAAGGACGACGATTACGATATCGTCTCGGCCCCTCGGGTTCGTACATGACATAGGAGTCGTGGCCCGAGTCGACTTCAACGGTTCATCCCCCGTATGGAACGGGAGGTAAGAATTCTAAACACCCGAGAATCCCCTGTCAGCACGTTTACTGGATTATTTTGTATGATTATATGTTGAGGACCTGAAATCGGATTTAATTTTCTAGTAAAGGGCAAGGCCTGGCCAAATCAAGATAAGGACTCGAATTTCATCACCGTTTCCTTCTTGCCCGCCTTAGGAAAACGTAACCTACGCGAACCTAAGCCTAAAATTTTGACTAGAACGAGAACGATAGGGTAACGAGCTTAATAGGAAAGTCATTCGAGAAATATTGGTTACTCTTTTAAGCATACTTCGAAGTTCATGATGGTTTCTGTGAGTTGAATGCGTGATTGCGCCGCCTTGTAATCCGGTGAGGCCTTGGGTATCAAAGCTCCATGCAGCTTCCCTCGCCTCTATTCAACTTACTTTGACTCGGATTGTTCCAGAGGGGTTTGCTTAAATTGTAACGAATTCCCTTTCGAAGGAATAGAAGCTGGTCTAGAAACAATCTAAGTGGAGCCATCATGCTTTTTGTTTGCTAAATAATATTGGTTAAAATAGGCTTGTTGTGGTCGAGTCAGCCTTCTTTATGTTTTTTTAGAATTCCCTTGCGGTTAGGATGTCGAACTGGTATTATAATAGCCAATACAATATCCGACTGAACAGCTTGGACATTATCCTTTTTATGACCATAGTGTGAATAGTGATTGGGAACGCGAAACTTTTGAAGGTTATGGTCCATACCATTGTGAGCCCAATTACTATCCATATACCCACAGATCAAACGAGCAAAACAATCCTTCTATTTCTCTAGAAGAGTCTCTCAAGAGTTTCAATGAGTCAACACGGAAGTTATTTATGAAAGAGACTTATAATATTCTTCCCCCGGAAGAGTCCGTAGAGCGGTCAACTAAGTTATCTCTAGAAGAGACCCTCAAGCAATTTACTGAGAATACAAATAAGATTGTGGAAAAACTTGCTCAGGATAGTCTTAATTTCCAGTGTAGTTTTCCCAATACCACCCACGAAAATAAGGATAGTTTTTATTCACATAATCAAGATGACGAGGTTAGAATTGGTAACACTACTTGTTTTGATAAGGTTCGATCATTTTCATGTTATTATAGTGATGATTGTGATGAGGATAGTATTGATGAAGAACATGAAATATGTAGGCATAGTGATCAGGAATTTGTTACTCCGATTGAGATTTATAATGATAGTGTTGTTTCTAGTACAAATCCAAATAATTTTAATAATTATTCACCTATTCAAAAGGATGTGGATTTGACTAGAGATACCACCGTTTTAGACGATGTAGTTCATGATCCTTTAGCCTGCAGTATGTTGGATAATCCATTATTTGATGTGCCTATCAGTGAATCGGAGGAGGTAACTATGATTAAAACCTTAGTTGATGAGCCTTTATATGAAACTTTCTCTGATAATCCTTTATATGATTGTGATGATGGTTTAGAGGAAAGAGTTTACCCTGAGAATACTGTTTTAGAATCTAGCGATGTAGAAACACTAGTCTTAGAAGATGATAAACTCGTATAAATGAGTGAGGATGAACCCAACTTAGAAGAATCTATTGACCATTTCCAAGAATCTGATGACCTAGAAATTAGGGAAGTTGTGACTAGTCTTTCTAGAAACACAGAAAACTCTAAGTTTGGGGGTGATTATCATTCTCCGTGTGCTTTAACTCTTAGAAAGTACCCTCCTGTAGGACTTGACATTTGTTCCTCAACCATCTTACAAGATTATCTTCATACACGTTTTTCCGAACCTAATGATGTCCAGAAAGAAGCTCAGTTGTTAGAAACCCATCCTATGGTTGATGTGGTTAACCCAGGTTATGATACCAAGATTGACTTTGTTTTCCCACCAAAAACTTTTCTTCCAATTGTGGGAACTTTTGATTTTAAGATGTGTCGGTTATTAAGTTTTGAGACTAAACCTAATCACTTTAGGATATTAGGGTCGACACATTTTCTTAAGGAAGACCACCTCTTTCATTGTGGTCAGCTGTGTGAGTCAAATCTAATTGACTTAGAGGATCCCCAATTATTCAGGTTGTTGTTATGTGCTTCTAAGTTCTTAGTTGAGTTTTTCCAGACTCTAATACCTGAACCGGATCTTAGCTTTGAGGAAATCGAACCGATGAAAACCTGTTATCTAGACCCAGTTATAGAACCTGAACCTGAGCCACAACTAGATGTAGTTTTCTTAAACAAGGGTATGTACGGTATCTTTTTGGTTTGTTGCAGTTTCCTCTTCTTGTGGGTAATACTTTTTGATCCAGATGACCCACAGTTATTCCGACTACTTCTATATGATTCTATGAGGTGACTAATTCCTTCCGATGTCTGGCTGAAGACTTTAAACATAGCACTTCTTGGGAGGTAACCCATGCTCATGCAACACGGTATTATCTTTCCTTAACTCTTTTGCTTCAAGTGGTAACAGTTTTTCCTTGTTCATGCTTTTAATTTTATCTTTAGAACATTGAGGACAATGTTAGATTTAAGTTTGGGGGTATGGGAGAAACTTTTTAGTTGCAATATAAATAAACTCCAGAGCCTAGAAATTTATGCCTATTAAGGATAGCACTAACCTATCTAAGTGGATGGAAACATCTTGGTTGTAGGAGTTGAAGAACCAATCTGATTAGATGGAAACATCTAAAGAGTCTATTCATAAAAGCACATAGCTCAGGTGTTAGAATAAAAAAAAACATGATAGTTTCGCCATATCTCGTTGAATCCTAATCCTTCTGTTTTTATTTTTTAAGTGATTTGGTGGGTCACACGATTCAATTTGTTACCTTTGCTAGGGTGAAATAGGGTGATTGAGATACCAAAAAAAAAAAATTAAAAAAAAAAATTGAGACCAGACCATCAGACTAACTGGAATAAATTCAATAAAGTCGACCACCGGTGCCCTTGTATATGCCAGTTGTGTTGACCTAGAGTTAGGTTTATCGACCACTGGTCCCCTTGTATATGCCAGTTGTGTTGATATTAGTCTGACCGGTATCTCAGTCCATTAGGATAGGTTCATCATGTCAGAGGCCTTCAGACATATATGGGAAACACCGTTCACTTTAAACCATCTTTTTCTTTATCCATCTTTTTAATCTTTCCATGTGATTGGTTGACTCCGGTTATGATGTCCAGAAACTATCTGAGTAGAGCTCTGTCACTTTATATGAATTTTAGTATGCTTGAGTGCAAACTCGTGTACAACAATTGGAATTTCGCATCAGGGTACTTCCTCATGTAGTCAGTGATTGTATGCCAACCAAGGAGATTCTTTAGTGCCTTCCACGGTTCTGCGTAGATAGATAGGGTCTGGAGTAATGGTTTTGTGGGTACACCTCTGGTAAACCCTCCCGAGATTAACTCGGTTTTATTTTTATTTTTTTATTAGTTTTGCTCGAGGACTAGCAAATAATAAGCTTGGGGGTATTTGATAGACGCATTTATGTGTCTAATTTGTCCTTAATGTTTCGTATTGTTAGTGCTCGTTTTTATCCTTATTATGGTATTGTGTGTGTTTTGTAGGTGTTTTTGGAGAAATACACTTGTATGGAAAAAGTTTCTCAAAAAGTGCTCTTTGGAACCCCGGAGGAGTTTTGCTATTCGGACTCTCAGTTTAGATAAGGGGCACCTCAATTACTAAGGGGCACCTTCTTGGCTATTCGCACCTCACAGCTGGTTAGAAGGCATCCCCTTCTTTTTCACGGTTATACAGATTTTGGCGGGAAATATGGTTTTGAAAATGCAGTTAACTCGTTATTCCCTGTGTCGATTTTTGACGAGTTCTGCTGAGAATTTTTTGGAGGAATGGGTTGGAATAATCCTGTTTAGTCAAAACAGGATTTGTATGAGGCTTAAAAACGTGAAAAAAAGGGACTGTGTACGTGGAATTTGCAAAACAAAGAAGAAAGATACTCGGGATTATGCTGATGTTGATATGGAAAGATTGCATGCGTTTTGAACGTATTGACCCATTCCTTGATGATCTGGGAGCATGTTTGGAGCGTGTAGACACTGATTGACAGCGTAAGAATGCAATAAAGGAAATAATATATCCCGAGTTTATTCTTATTTACTGCCGAATGATGGAAAGATTTCTGGAAGTAATGAGGCGATATTCTTGTACCTGTTGAGTATAAATTGGAGGCTTAGACTCAGAGAGAGGGGATGGAAAGTTTGGGGTTAGAATAGAGCACCAGAGAGTCGAGAGAATTGATGCAGAGAAATCTGCAGCAGCAGCAGAAAAATCTGCAGCAACAGCAGAAAAACAGTGAAGAACGAAGAACAGACTAGCAAAGACAGTCGTTTTCCAACAGTGACAACGACACTTAGCCGTGGGTCGTATATATACAGTGGTTGCGACACATAGTGACAGTCGTAGAAGCTACAACGTCAGTAACAATTTATTGTTGTATCTATAACAATTATAACTGTTACAAAATCCCTGTTTTATACCTTTTCTCCTTGTAAACACCTTTTTGAGCAATGAAATATTATTTTGAGAGTGTTTTCACCATGTGGATCTAGACCCCATCACTGGGACAACGGAGGAAGAAACTATTCATGATTGTGGTAAATGAATTAATTCTTTTATTGTCTTTTTGCATAGATTTAATTGCTTTATGATTTATATTAATTATTTATTATTTTGTTAGATGCCGCATGCTTAGTTATAAATACTTTAGATGCGTCATGCTTTTAACTTACAAATAATATTTTACGAAATCTATTTTTTGCAAAGAACTAGAGTCACAACTTCTTTTGTTTGAGCTATATTGTCTAGAGTTAATGACTGAACCATAACAATATGAAAAGTAGTGGAATCCCGCATCTCAGCGTCTCTTCATCTTGTGACATAATTTGTATTTTTTTTAGTGTTTTTCCTTTATTAATCCTAAAAACAATTTCAACAAGTATGAGTGAACGAATCATCTTACTACAACAAAATTGAAAATCACATCAGTGTATATGCGAGAGATAATAATGGAAGAGAAATTCTCAACCTTGCGAAGATATCACCATTAAAGGATTGGAAAAAGAAAGCCATTTCGTTAAGTGCGGAAGAAACACCAGGAGGAGGAGAATTACATGAATGTCCATTAGTGGTGAAGTTGGGAATAAATCCAAAAGAAAAAATAGATGATGATGATGATGAAGAAGAAGATGAAGCGAATACTTGGGCTATAAATAGAATACTCATATATTCTGGGAGTTCTGTTGATATTCTCTTTTATCATACATACAAGACCATGGGAGGAAGGGATGACGAGAATACCACTGCGAAGCCTGCCAACATAAATCGTATTTTGTGTTGTTGATGTTGAATCACCATATAATGCTCTGATTGGAAGACCATGGTTGCATAGTATCTTGGGTGTGGCTTCGACATTTCACCAATGCGTAAAATTTCCTTTACCTCAAGGTCTAGGCATAATAAGAGGAGATACAAATGAAGGTAGAAATTGTCAGGAAATTGATATTGATAAGTGTGAAGAGCGAGAATACAAACGAAGAAATTGGAAGCATCATGCTAAGGATAGTCAAAGGAGTGAAATATTAATGGTGGATGTAGTGTCTAAATCTGGAAACATAGACAAGAAGGATTTTGAAGCAGAATCTTCTGCGAATAATAACAACAAGCGAGTCAGGAAGATTACTTCTAAAGAAGGAGAGCGAGTCCAGAGACAAAAATTGCGTTCTCAGAAGAAAAGTACCATATGTGATGATATTCGCACATGGGAAATTGAAGATGTCATGCGAAATAATGTTCTGAGAAGCATCAATGAACTTAAAGAAATGCAAAAGATGACAGAAGCAAAAGAGTAATATGAATATCTTTCTTCATGTATGAGAAATCATTAAGAATTCTATGTACTAGAGTTATATAACTCACACATAAGAATGGAATGGAAAGTTTCTATTTTCACAATATGATATCATTTTCATAAGGCAAATGTAAGACCTTAAAGTAAGACCTTAGTGTAAGGAAACAGAGTATATAACCACAGAAGAGAGGCATCCAACTGTGGCGTGCACCCTAGTTCGCATACATGAAAGAGGCAAAAAGTAAGACCTATAGCACGTCACATTTGGGGAAAACCTGATAAGCATGACTCAAGGGAAAGCTACATCGACCCTGGAACTTGAGTCGTGGAGATTTGAGGTGAGAAAAAAGAAAAAGCCCATCCAGGAGAGGTGCCTTAAATTTTCAGTCTAAGTTCATCACCTTAGATTGGAAGACCAAGGTGAGAAAGTCTCTCCTAAGGAGTGCAGAAACTCGATCAGGGCGCCGAGGTACACGGTTGAATCAAGAGTGTGGGAGGCATTGGAGCCTACCTTACCATTATTGACAAGTCCTGGCTATGATGCACTCGGTCCGAAGAAGCCCCACTTAGGGTGCGGTCTCGTAACCATAAACTTTATGGGTAGAGGGATAAGAGACTGCGAAATCAACTGGTTGTTGCATTACCGGATGGGAGGAGCCAACCTTAACCCGGTAGAGGTAAGCTTCCTTGAAGGGGAAACCAGGGGGAATACAAGGATGGCACCCTCCATTAGGGAGCTGAATTGTGTCAAAAGACGTAAATATCATGAGGCTTTTTACTCATGGGAGTATTAAAACTTTTCATATTTACGCACAAGATAAACCTGAAGAGGAAATAATACAAGAAAAAGATAAGGCGAGATCAATGGGTTGATATACTACATTATAAAGACTTCCTGCGATTTCGTCGCACAAGAACAAAGAAAATTTTAGGCAACATAAGACCTTTAATTCGGAAGGAAAAATAATACCTCATGATAAAAATACGATATAAATTAACTTTGTTTTGCAGGATTTGATAGAAATAAGTTAGCTGCGAAGTTTTTCGCATGATACAAAATATGATTGAAGAATAAAGCGACAATATGTTCATCAGCCTATCCACTGTGACAATTAGCAGAGGCAAGAATGGGAATGCAAATATAAAAAGAGTACTGTTTGCCCCATTTGGCAGTCTGATGCATGTGCGAAATAGATGGAACTTTGATATTTGCGAATGTGAATATAAGTTAAAGGGAACTTATAATTAAGGGTTGAAAATTAATATTTTAAAGGTATATAATTCTAGAAGACATGAAGATATACAAGAGGCAGAAGAAGGATTTACATCAAGTGAAAAATAATTAATTATCTTCATCATTATGTTCATCCTCAGAATTATTTCCTTCTTCTTCGTACTCTTCATATTCTTCTTCACTATCAATAATATCAGGAACAACATCGTTGGGAGGAACGTCTGCGATTTTATATTTAGAGAGAGGAATGCCATTGTCAACACAGACTTTCTTTAATTGCTGCATCACGAGCGCGAATGGATCCTTACCATTATTTGAAACAGTGAGGATATAATTCGCTTTCAACTGCTTATACTTGGAGTTGTGAGCAGATAACTCCATTGATTACTTCTCGGTTTCTTCAAGACGTATCTATTCTTTAGCAGCAAGTTGTGTCTTTAACTCTTCAATCTTCTCCAGATAATTCTTTTCTTTATCTGCGAAATATAAACAAAGTGGTTAGATTTAAAAGAGATGTCATCTTCAAGAAATGACAAAAATGAAAGAAAAAGCAAGTGACCTTCGTGATTGGAAATAATGTCCTTAACCAACGCAGAATGTTCAGATTGAAGGCTCACATTTACGGCTAAATTTTCCCTAGTATCATTCAGAACTCTAGCATCCCAACTAAATTCAGCTTCACTTTCTGTGAGAAGTCGAGATTGGATTAAGTTTCTTTCCTCAATGAGCGCGAACTTTTCGCTCAAAGCTAAATCACGTTCATTTCGAACTTTAAGGATAGTTTCTTGGAATTTTTCTAATGCTTTCGCACCCTTGAGAGCGACCTCATCTTTTTCAGTAATGAGTTTATTTTTCTTTTCTTCCAAAAGTTGAATTGTCTCCTTATTTTCATGAAGACGGCGTTTGAAGTTATTAAGTGTAGTTAGTAAGGGTCTATGATCCATTCTAAGAGCAATATACTTCAACTTTAATTCTTCCAGGATGAGGTTATCAAATCCTTTGGTTGGATAATTGTTTAAAGAAGAATTACGATGTTCCAAAAGGGTTTCCTCGTCAGAAAAGTTAGATGCCTCATCGGAAAGGTTATAAATATCTGCGAATATAAAGAAATGAGGAATGTTAATTCTCACGTAAAACAAGGATAATGAAAAAATCAAAGATTACATACCAATAATTTCATCATTTCTTTCTCGAGCCTTGCGAAGTAATTCAGCGTTGGTAGAATTTTCAGCCTTAAGTTTGGTATTTTCTTTCCCCAAACTGAGAAGTTTCCTTTGATAATCCGAAGAAACCGCATATGATAAGCGAGATACCTGTAAAAGTATAAGAAAGATGTTAAGCGTCAGAGAAGAAGATTAGAAAGAGTATAAAAGAAGGTATAAATATTACCAAAGAACCAATCGCATATTGGAAGCTTGGGTTTACAGCAGAAGCAGCTCCGCAAAGAGATGAATCATCCAAAATAGGAGCATCATAGACTTTCGAGATCATACCAAAAGTGTGTTGTAGATCATCATTATTAAGAGCCGACATGGAATCAGAAAAAAGTTGGATAATTCTTTCATTGAAGAAGAGATTGATGGATATTCAGAAGCAAGAATATCATCATTGCTGGATTCAGAACTTGAAGAAGGGTAGAATTCTTTACGCTTCCTGGAAAGATCGGAAGAAGAAATTTTGGGCCCAGATTTATATGCGAGTTTCTTGGTTCGCTTCTTGGTTTTCCCAATATCTTTAGCACCCGAAGTTTCAACCTGCGCGAATAATTAAGATAAGAAACAGAAGCAACAATATTGTTTAAGTTAAGAGGGAATTTTTCTTACTTCATTATTCTGCGAAGATGATGCATTGTACGACGTTTTGGCCTTCTTAGCAGCCTGAAATCAGAAGAGCAGGAAAATAAGAAATAGAAAAAACAAGGTTATGCGAAACTAGGAAAATATGCGAAGATTTCATACCATCTTCTTATTCTCAGTATCAGATAAGACAAACTTCCAGGGTTGATAAGTAGAAAGATTCGCAGGAAGAGGAAGATCAGAACCATCAGCAACTCTTCCAGATACATAAGGACCAACTAAAATGACAGGGCAATTAAGCCAGCATGAATCATTAGATCTGCGAGCAGTGCTATTAGACTTATCATTCCAATAAACATCTCGCATAATTTTCTGGTCTTCAGTGATACCATCTTTTCTTCTTAAGCGAATGGCCCATTTTGTTGATTCATTCTTCATTATCGCAACATAGTAATTTTTGAAAAAATTATCAACAGTATACTCTGAAGGGTTGATGTCTTTATCACGGTACGATGCATTATGCACTTCATAAGAATAAGATGTTCATAATCCGGCTGCGCGACGAGAGTATTCTAAAGCTATTCGAATAGCATCTCCATTTAATTGCTCTTGTGAATCGATCATCGGATAGAATTTCATAGAATAAGGGAATTTCTGGATTATACAACGGGATGGGAAGATTATTCAAGAGCTGTCCTAGTGAAATGATGATCTTTTGATTAGACCATTGTTCAGAGTTTATTAATTCAAGATTGAGTTTTGATGAATAATCAGAATGGGAAGGAAGAGAAAGTGAAAAGCCTCTTGCGCCAAATTCTCTTTTCAACCTGGTGAATTCAACTTCCATCTTTTCACCGGCTGGAGCCATTATAAGAATGGGAATGAGAGATATATAGGTGAATGAAATCACAGTAAAAAAAAATATCTTAATGAAATCACGGTCGAATATTACAGTTAAAGTGCAGAAGCAGGAGAAAAGAAATCATAAGGTAAAAAGAAGAAAAAAGAAGATGAAAGGAGGTATATAAGGAAAATTTACTCTCGTTTTTCGAGATTTTATCTCATTAATGCGAAGAATAAATGGATTTGAATAGGCGGTTATAAGGACGTGTCAGAAAACGAGTGGATAAAAAGACACGCGTAAGTAAGGAAAGCTCAATTCTGGAAATGTGTCGGTAGAGCAAAATTAATAGATGGAGATTCTTCATATCGCTCACTTTATAAAGAGAACGAAATGAGAAGAGGCAAAATGTAGGAGTGGAATATCGCACATTCATTATGTGTGCGAGATAAAGGTCATCTAAGGTAGGCGAAGATTATCGCACATGTTAAAATTAGGATGACGTATTTAATGATGTCAGCATAGTCGCGAGTAAAGTGTGATGATCCATGCGAAGGAGTAGAGTATGCGAGATTGAGTGTATGTACATGAGCGATTGTAACGCACAGTGATTCCGAAAATAGATGATATATTAGCTGTCATCCACTATGTAGTACCCTATATAAGGGGAAGGAATCTGTGTAAAGGGAGATCTCTAAGGTGAGTGGTAGATAAGAAATTAAGATAGAGAAATATAATTTGGTGAGCAAGTAAAGTCATTGTATTATCTTGTAACGGATTCAAGAACTTGATAAAATAATAAAAAAATTCCATTATGATTATTTAGAATTTTGTCTAAATTCATAGGGGTGTGGTTGTAGGATTTCCTGCGACTACACTGACCTCCCCTGTACATAAGTAAGGAGATATTGACTAGCCTACTAGAATTTATTGCGGGAATGTGGTACTGTTGAATTTCGATACTTGAATATTTGGCTGGGACTTGGGATGCCTCTTATTTCTTTATCCATGAGCCGGTACTGGTCGCATTTCATGCTACACCACT
This sequence comes from Papaver somniferum, assembly GCF_003573695.1. Classification (NCBI taxonomy): domain Eukaryota; kingdom Viridiplantae; phylum Streptophyta; class Magnoliopsida; order Ranunculales; family Papaveraceae; genus Papaver; species Papaver somniferum. The sequence goes on along the minus strand of NW_020624376.1, from coordinate 1,897,756 downwards.
TACTTGATCCACCCTGCAAACCTAAACCCAATTATTTGAGCGGGTACGCTGTCGCTTTCTATACTACAGCACTTGATCCACCCTCCAACCCTATCTATAATGTGTAATGGGGAGCTAGATTGAACCCCTGATCACCTGTATATGTACATTACTGTACTTACTTACCATAATGGATTGTACATCCGCAGATGCGAACAAATTAACTTTAAAAACATACTTCGTACAATACTTGGCAGAATTGTACATTGAATTGATTATAATACCATAATTATCTAGATTTTTTTGAGCTTCACATACGAGGATAATACTGGTCACTTGATCTTCTCTTCAATACCACACGGTTACTTTGGTGTTGACAGAGGCACAGCCCCACAAATGAATACCTTTTCTTTTTCCTGGAATATAATAAGGTTTTTGACTTGTAAGCTTATCTATTACTAATGAATCTTTATTTTACCGACGGAAAAAACATATTCTGTCGTAGGACTTGTAGCCCATGGATGTGCGATCCAATATAGTGTTTAGGGTCTTATTCCTATTTGTATATAAAGGAATATATGGATGTAACACAGTTGATTCTAATTAATAGAAACTTTCCTCTGCCTCATTATCTTCCCCATATTTCCATTGCAATATATTCCCTTTATTTCAAAAAGATACGTCAATTTTACATACAATTACAAATACACATGAAATAAGCTTATCCTTTCAAAAACTTAATTCTTATGACAATCTTCTTCACATATAAAGAACACCATTTATTCACTAATGGCAAGCTCGCAAATATAATGCTACAATGGGAAACTCTGATTTCTCACTATGGCAAAGAAAAGAAAAGAGACAAAAGATGTGGCGAGCGAAAATGAAGTTTCCGCTCGGCTTAGGTATGTTGGATATTTTCATAAATGGTTGGGCTATCCGGGGGGTAAGGGGCGTGTAACCCTTCCCATGGTTTTGAATTTGAAAACTTAATTCGGTTTTCCAGAAAATTTTACAGACGCGTTCCCACAAAATGTTCTCCATGAGACACCATTAATGGATGCCATTTGAAAGCGTCTGTTAGAGATGAAGGGACATCTCCAAAAGACATGAAATCTTTTATAAATATCGAAGAGTTCTTCCCATTTGTATACATCAAAAATTTTGTTTTCCTTTCTCTCTAAGCATCATCAGATTCTAAATACTGCCTGATCTTGGTTGGGTCAAAATTTAATTACGAAAAAAGTTTAGGAAGAAACTTGTGAAATAAAACTCTCAAACATTCTCCATATTTTTCTTCACTAGAAGAGCCGGCCTTTTATAAGCTTACATCAAATAAAACCATAAGATAAATCATAAAACAAACTAAAACATTAACATAACAAAAATTCCTCAACTCTAGGAATGGTTTCACCTATTTTCCACTTACACTTTTTCTATTTGCCACTCTCATTAATTTCCACCTCCGCTTCTCCTATTTACCACCCATATTTTGTAATAAATCCTAATTACTACCTATTGACTTTTTTGTTTACACCCAACAATAAAACGAACCCATCAACCCAACATATAATTTGTAATAAATCCTAATTACTACCAATTAAATAAGGGTGATAACAGTTATGGTCAAATTTAATTTGACTTTTGTAGGTGGTAAATAGGAAAAAAAAAAAGAAGAATTGAATAGTAAAATTATTTTAGAAATTCTGAAAGAGTGGCAACTAGGAAAAGTGCAGGTAGCGAATAAGTAAAACCCTAGGAATTATTCAAACAATTAAAAGTAAATTGTAGACTACCTAAAGACTAATCAAAAATATTCAAAAACTCAAAATTCTAAAATCCTAAAAATATTCAAATTTCAAAATAACGGATTGACCAAAGATGTTTGAATTAATAAATTCCAACATCCTCCCATAATTCAAACATCTTCTTTCTTCCATCATATCATCATCATCGTACATCATCATCATCATCTTCATCAAATAATCATCATTAAAATAAGATCAACTCTTCTTCATCATCAGATGCTCCTAGGAAGAAATTTGCGTGCTCCTCTTTTGGTTTGTCCCGACAGTATCTTTCAATATGCCCAATTTTTTTTTACAGAGGTAGCATTGCACTCTTTGAAGTAACAAACATCAGTAGTGTGGTTTGTCCTTTTGCATATTAAACATGATTGAGAAGAAGAATTTTTACCCTTTTCTTTAGCCATAAGAGCTTTCTCTTCATATGATTCCAATTTCAGTAACCTGTTCAACCTTTGCTCATGTGCTTGAAGAGACCCAATTAGTTCATTCAAAGAATAAGTTGACAAATCTTTGGATTAATTATTCAATAGCATCTACTACATGCTCAAATTTAGAGGGAAGAGAACGTAATACCTTTCCAACAATTTTTTGATCAAAGATCTTCACCATAAGACTGATTGCATTCACGTTTTTTGTGACTTTGTCCAAAAATTTCTGCACTGATTCATTGTTTCCCAAGGAAAAATTTTCAAACTCACGAAGAAGAGTTTGCAATTTCACGTCAATCACCATATTAGTACCCTCATATTTTCCATGCAACATAGTCCATGTATGGTGAGGGTTATGTTACGAGAGTTGTTCCTTCACTTTCATACTAGGATTTTGGCTGTAAACTTAAGAAAATATTAATAAGATCATCGAAAAAAATTTCACTTCATCTTTAGATTTAATACAATGTCTTAGATTAGTTTCTATTTAGACAATTTGGGTTTGGTGTAGGATTTCCTGCAGTTACATCTTGCTTTTAGAATTGAGACATCGAATCCATATTCATATATTGTACGTACAGTACTTCTGATGTCAAGCCTCCATCCAAATTCAGTTGATTAAAACTTTCTAAGTTGTTTCCATGATTTTAATGTGAGGATATAAACTAGGAAGTTTCAGGAAAAAATTATAAAACAATACCTCCTTTGTTTCAAAAAGATAAGGTGGTTTCATATGTAATTTGTACATGAAGCCAGCCTATCTTTTTAAAACGGAGGGAGTATAAAAAAGCATATGTATCCTTAGTATCAAAGATTTGTTTGTATTCATAATCCTAAGAAAGCGTACATCCTAGGCGGAGATAAATTATCAAACGAGATAATGACCATGATATATAAAGGGAAATTGAAGATCTTAACCAAATCCCTTGTCTTCTTGAGATATTGTCTACCATTTGCTATTTAGTGGTCAGTTTGGTTGAGAAGAAACGACACCGCAAAGAAACAACAAATAAAAACTTTAAGCTCTCACAGTTTGGCTATAAATATTAATTCATTTAAGAACATTAAATCGAGCAAAAAGAAAAAACAAATTAAGAACATTAAACTTGTAAATTCTCTATTCTCTTCTTGTTGTATTTTCCAAGGGTGCTATATATCTTGACACTCTTTTTTAATTTAATTTGAGCATGCCTTTTCCAAAAACAAGAAATAAGATATAAAGGGCAAATTAAAATCGCCCGAATCACCATAACTGGAATCTTTAAATGGGAGGAAGAAAAAAAATATCTTTAAATGGTACGCAGTTGAGGACTTCAAGTATATTTCGTAGTGTGGTTTACTGTTTACTAATGGCACACCTCTGCATGAATAAATCTTTTTTTTGACTTTTCTAAAATATGGCCCACATATTTATTAACCATAACCCAAAAAATTTAAGTTAACATGAAAAAACAAACAAGTCTTAATTTCTTATCAACAATCAAATAAAAATTGTCATTCTGCCTTAAAATCAAAACAAACCCTAACTTTTCTTTTAATCATAATTCAAATTAGTTATAATTGTACTTTACTCACAAATTAACTAATTATAAACCTCAATTCCTTTTTTTTTTTCCCAAAACAAAATAAACCCTAGCTCTTAATTATTTTTTTTTATTTTTTTTCTCAATCATAATTACATTAAAATTAAAAGGGGTGTATATTCTAATTGTTCCATTCAAAAATTTGCACAACAACATCAATCAAAAGGGAATAAACTAAAGTTTTGATTCTTTTCCTTGGACCAATTTCCCAAAAATCCATAAACATAATCTATAGAAAAAACTCTCTAAGATGATTTTTTCTCAATCATGATTACATCAAAGTTGATTGAAGGTATTGATTATTTTTCAAAAACATTAACTATGTCCAATATCTTACATAAATTTAATTACAAAAATTAGATAATTAGATGATTGAATGATTTTTGTTGTTATTGTTGACTTAGAGCAGTTCCTATGGACTCAACAAAACAAGGATTTTTTCATTATGCTCCCACTATGGACTCAACAAACGTGAAAAATGGATGTGCAAACCAACAAATTTGTTGGTTTGTTGAGTGAGATGGAAGAACAGGCACGCATTTGATGGAAGGTCGGGCGGTTGTGCCACAAACACTGGCGCGTGAAGTAAGTACGCTGGCGTGTAAAGTAAAGTCGTGCGAGAGTGATACAACGGCTCATTGATTCTCATATTTGTTACTACATGGGTAAAGTCGTTTGAAACATTATAATATATGAAAGTGGGGTACAACATTTCTCGTTTTAAGAAAGAGTAGATTATTTTATCAATAATTCTTTTCAACCACCCGAAATCCCACGGTCAATCCCACCGATGACGTGGCGATTGACTTTGGTTGACTTACACGTTTTATTTTGTTTATTACTTTTCTGCCGAAACATTCTTATTTAGGTTTTGCTTAATTAGGTTTTTTTTCGAGAAAACAAATTAATTACTCTAGAAAACCAAATTAAAAGGGTTTTTTCTTGGTCATCTCAAAGTTCAATACTGGGCTAAAAAAAAGAAGTTCAAAGAAATCGTTAATTTATTATCTATTATCTCAAAGTACAAACATCAGATTCATGAATAAAATTGTTTAGTACGTTTAAAAATTCAATGCAACATCGAAGTTCAAGACTTTTGTTTAGAAATCTGAAAGTTAATCCGCTGAACCCAGATATCAAATGGACTCATGATTCATCGATTCAGGTTGCAAAGTGTTAATAATCAACAACGGGGAAAAAAAATTAAGCTTGATAAATCAAGGGTTTATGTTTTGAGTCCACAAAAAAATTCCCAGACAGGATGATCCTTTATAGTTTTCCTGATATCAAAGTAAAGAAGAGATTTAACATTGTATTCAATTATTCAAGAAATCCAGTTAACGAAAAATAACGATGGTCTTTGATTTAATACTGAATAGTGTGATACTATTCAAAATCACATGCTTATCAATAAGAAAATCTAAACAACATGAAAACGCATTAGAAAAGGGACTTCGCTTCATAACTAACTTTTCCTCTGGATTGATTAATAAAATCAGTTTCAATAACAAGGATTTGCATATCATATAAATTCTTCTTCTCTATTAATTTTATGCTCTTCCTTTGACGTTCTCCTTGTTTATGGAGGGAAAGAGTACTTACCAGAGAAACGCAAAGTGTGTACAAAACGTTTCGGCAGAAAGTCGGAAAACAAAGAAAACGTAAAAGTCAAGTCTATCATCAAGTCATTTGGTGGGATTGACTATTGGATTTAGAGTGGGTCGAGTGGAATTATTGTTTATCAAAAATCATGTCCACCGATTATTAAGGAATATAATATATAAAAATCATTACTATATCAAATAAAATAATGTATTTCATGTACTTTGACACCCCACAATGACTTGTGGGCGGCGATTCTTGAATGCGCGCATAATCATCCAACGATGAGTTCTTATTCCATAGTGGAAAAAAGAGTTTTCCCATTAAAAAATTTCATCTGTACATTATCATAGGAACTTCCCTTAAGGATCTAATTATCATCTTCTTATTTTGGACTATTTATATAATTACGTGTAATTTTATGGGCTACGTGCAATGACGTTTAAAGGTATGTCTGGTTAAATTAAATATTTATTTTAAATGAGATATAGTTAATAAAAATATGAGCTAGATTTAAGAGAAACCTTTTTTTTTTCTTGTTATACACTGGCGTGTTACAGAGTTTCAGTACAAAATGATGGTACAATCCGTACAAATAAAAATCACACAAATGTACTTCCTTGTACATAACAATCTACAACTTTTCGACTTTTCGCTACACTCTGAAAACTTGAGATCAAAATGAGGTCTGCGAGTGTCCCAAATGAGGTTCTTAGATGGTATTTTTTCAAATGAGGTTTCTTTCCTTCCATAACAATATAACATATTCATTCCCAAATCAGGTTTCTTTCCTCCCCAAATGACTGTTTGGGTACCACGTAACCACGTGTAGTTTTAACCAAGTTCTTTAATTAAATGCATGCTTTCAAAACAAAAAAAAACAAAAAAACATAACATATATAAAAACGCAACATTCCACGAAGTCTTTGCTTAGCCGGTCCGGATTGGGCATATATATATCCAAGATATACAAGCATCTAAACACTCACACTGGAAGCGACAATTGTACACACCATAATTTCCATTCTCAATTATAGAGAACGCAAATATTAATCAAGATAGCATCCTTAATTGCAGGTGTTAAGGTTTAAGCATCTTATAACCTCTGAACTTAGGAGGAGGAAGAATCCAATAAGAGCCATTGATGTAATTGATGTCCAAGTAAGGTTTTGCTTCTTCATCTGTTAACATCTTTACATATTTTACACGTCTTGTTGGGTTTGCTCCTGGACCTTTGCACTTGTATTCTCCATAAAATACAGTCCTGCACCACCAAACACATATTAACAACTCAAATAGGGATACAAGAATAGCAAACGCTGAAGAAAAAGTATTTGAAACAATGTGAAAGAAAGATTTGAGTGTATACTTATCGGCTTCGATGTTTCCTCGATCGTTCCATCCTTCGGAATTAACTACAGTTCCCATGTCTGAGTAAATGAATACAACTTTTGCCCTTTGTTTCCATGCTCGTCCCAAATATGTCTTACTATTGCCAGGACCTGAAACTAAACAATGAACAAAAGAAAATCCGCTATCGTCTTTTTCTTCTGTTCTTGCTTGTGCTGTTATAACTGCTACGTCAGGCGCCACCGATCTTAACTCTGTGTTCTGCAATAAACATATACTAGTTTGCATAAATTATCTAGGTGCGCCAACACAGGCATCATAACGAAGGATGAGCAAATGCTTACCAAGTAGAGTGATTTGCCATCACCAAAGATGTAATCCACGGTTCCTTCAACATAACAGTCCTTGAAAAAATGATTGCCCCTATCATCGCATAGAGTGTCCTGGAAACCAATGAACTTGCAATTATAGAATGAAGCTCTGTCACCTGAAATTCTCATTGCTACTGCTTGAGCTCCTTTTCTTATTCCATCAGGCATTGGTGATGAATTCTGAAATATAACCAAATTTTTTATTATTAATCGTTTCGATTGGTTCTCTGAGTATTTCCTACTCGAAACAGAAGTTTAAAAAAAATGGATTAGTACGCACCTCAAAAATGATATTGACAGCCATGAAGTAATCGGACGAGACGATAACGGAAGCACTATCTACGGTACCATACTCAGAAGCAGTGCCGTGAAATGTAAGCTTCGGCATTTGATATTTCGATCCAAAAAATGTGATAAAGGGTTTCGTCTGATCAACATTTATCTTCTCCTTGTAAACACCAGGACCTATCCGTATAATCACACGTCTATTATTTCCCGACGGTATACTATCTATAGCTTCAGTAATAGTCTTGAATTGCCCCAATCCGTCTTGACGTACGAGGATAACTAACACCTGGCTCTCTGCGTCCACCAAACGTTGTTCAAGTCCTCCTATGTCATTCTTACGGACCTCAAACGGGATTATATTTGTGGCAGACCAAGATCGCAAACTTGCTGGATTCTCAGGAATTGGTGAAACGTTAACTGAGAAAACAGGAATTAGCAGGTGTAAGAGAAGAACAAGAAAAGTGGGAAGAAAAACAACGTAGCTCTTCATTTTGTTGTTCTGCTAATTAAACATTTTGTTTTTCATGGAATTATTTATCATAGTAGGGAGCAACTGAATTCAGAATGTGTCCATTGTCCACTGATTTGGAACTGAATTAGGTTCTGAATTAGTTAGGTTGCTTGAACTTGTTCGAGGTTTATTGGTGAATTTTTTTTTGTAACTGAAATTGGAAAAGCTGTTTTATGGGTCAATGGGTGAGTAATACCAGGGTGCCTATGTACGTACATATCCGATACCGACACGCAGTTGCAATAATACACAGAAGATCACAAACATCTGTGCGATGACCAGAAGATTATATAATTAATGCACACACATAATGCCATTTTTTTTTCCATATTCTTTTTGCTATTTTTTTTTTAAGCATTCTTTTTGCTTTTAATCGCAGAATATATGGTAAATGAAGAACTACTTGATGTTTAAGAAAAATTCATGAGAAATACTTTACGTCTGACATCCTTGACAATCAGTGACAATGTAAGCGTACCTAAGAGATGTCAATCATAGAGTTGGATTAGTTTATTAGGGGTAAACATCATCTGTAAGCATAGAGTCAGGTTGTCATGTTTTATCTCACGAGTGTCTTTCGATATTCTGTCAGCCAATTTGGAATAATTGCATAGGCTATACGATATGCGCATATGTATTGTTAGACCTACCTGTTTTGAAGCTTTAGCCAATTTTGGCATAACCCTTTTTTTTCTTTTCTTGCTGATGAAGTTTTGTTTTCTTCTTGTTTGGCAAATATATATAGTGTACACGTTATGGGAGAAAGCGAATTGCGAACAAATTAAAGGGACAGCTCAAAATGTCTTTGTTTTCCATTGATTTTGTAGATTAACGTTTTCTCTTACGTCCACAATAACAATAAAAAAAAAAAACATATTCTTGCAATTAGCAAGGTCATGGTTCGTACTAAGGCGATACAACAAGTGATCATGCATCATTTGTAGCGGTTGGTTACATTTTATGCGAGGTGGGGAGGAGGAAGAAGCCAAGTTGAAGCATTGAGGTTATTGAGATCCAAAAATGGTCTTGCTTCTGCATCCGTTAATTTCTTGGCGTATTTTACTCGGCCTGATAAGTTTGATCCCGGACCTTTGTTCATGTACTCTCCATAATATACCGTCTTATCAACTGCGCTTTTCCCGTTATCACTCCAGCCTTCTGGATGGATGCATGCTCCCATGTCTACGTAAAGGAATACGACTTTTCCCCAATCTCTCCATAACCTGCCCAAGTATGTTTTACCAGTAGTGACACCAGAAATTGAACCATGTATGAATGCAAATCCAGTTGTTTCAGATTCTGCTGTCCTTCCGTGCGCGGTTATAACTCCCCCTTGGTCCCAAACTGCACGTATCTCCGAATTCTGCGCATTAAACGCAATGAGCGTAAGCTCGTATCCTATGACCATTTGGCAAAAGAATTAAGGAGATAGAGAGATAGATAAGATACCAGATATACTGATTTGCCGTCGCCAAAAATGAAGTCAGCCATGCCTTCAATATAACAATCTTTGAAAAAGTGATTGCCATGTAAATCGCATAGAGTGTCTTGGAAACCTTTGAACCTGCAGTTATAGAATGCAGCTTTGTCCCCGGCGATTGTCATTGCTACTGCTTGACCATCCATTGTTCCCATTTTTGGCATTGGCGATGAATTCTAATAATTTACCAAATGAAAACAGAAGTTAGGAAAGAAAACGTATTGCGACATGAAATCTCAGCATTATGAGCCTGAAAAACTCACCTCAAAGATGATATTCACAGCCATGAAGTATTCAGAATAAACTGTAACCGAACCACTAAAAACGGTACCATATTGTCTCGCGGTACCATCAAACGTCAGCGTTGGCATGTCGTTTGCATCTCCATATAACGTAACGAATGGTTGGTCTCTTTCTATCGTTATCTTTTCCTTATAAACACCAGGACCGATCCAAACGATTGTACGTTGGGTATTCGCTTTTGGGATAGACTTTATGGCATCAGTCACCGTTCTGAATTGGCCTGAACCATCTTTACGAACTTTGATTATAACTACATGTTGCTCAGCTGTTACAAGAGCTGGATCAAGATTTGATATATCACCTCTACGATCTCTGACTGAGACAAGATTTGCATGTGCCCAACTGCTCAAACTTGCTGGATCGCTTGGAATAGGCGCTAATGAAAATGAAAAAACAGGAACTAAAAGACCAAGAAAAATGGTGTTCACAAATGTTGCAGGAACAATGTGGTTCTTCATTTTTCTTGGTCTATTTTGTTCCAAATGTACGTAGGTTCGTTTTTCACAAGCTATTTATAAACGGGAGAGATATAAGATTAGATATCGCCGTTTTCGTGGCTGGTTTGTGATAATTATAAACTGGTTTACTAAACTTGGATGTAAGCTAGGATTTATGAGGTTGTGTTCTAATAATAGGCTATTGTTAATCAATTACAAAGGAGTTCTTGGTAAGGATTTATGCGTACGTTATTGATGTAGTGCATAAAAGCATGGCAGAAACATACCTAGAGGAAAGGGAGCGGCGTACTCGTTGTTCTTAAGCACTTTGGGAAGAAACGCACTTATGGTTAGTTTGTGGTAGTTTTGGTTGTTTCAGTATTTTAGGTAGGAAATAAGAAATCTGTTGCTGCTTATGGCATGTACAGATATTTTCATTATTAGCATAGATTTTTAGATCTCTATAGCTTTATTTTCTAGGGTTATAGATTCTGCGATGTTTCTTTGATTATTTGGGTAACTCAAACAACAAGAACATAAAACCATTTTCATTAACAAAACACTAAAAATAATAAATATATAAAAAAAAAAAAAGATCCCCACACAAGAAAGAAGTGAGGATACAGAAATATAATTCTGCATTTAAACCACAGGAGGAGCTGTAATCCATGTCGAACCCTTGACATATTCAATGTCTAAGTATGGTTTTGCTTCTTGGTCTGTTAGCATTTTCGTAAATGTTGCCCTTCCTGATGTGCTCGCCCCTGGACCCGTACAATGGTATTCTGCAAAATACACAGTCCTGCAAGGAACAAAAAAAAAGAACATCTGAAATTGTTACACAAATCGAAGCGATGCAAAAAATTTGTATTTGTCAATTGGTATTGAATTGCATACTTATCGTTTTTAGTGTCTCTATGATTGTCCCATCCTTCAGGTTTCACAGAGTCGTCCATGGATGAGTATGCGAATATAGTCTTGGCATATGGCTTCCATGCCCTTCCTAGGACGGTACTACCAGCCCCACTACCTTGAATAGTAGCATGTACAAAGACGTATCCTGTGTCATCTGGTTTCTCTCTTGCTTGTGCAGTGAGAACTCCAGCCTTATCTTTAGATACCGAATGTAAAGTCGTTTTCTACACCAAACGTTACATGAACATAGACATCAAACATTTTAAATCATGTTAATGTGCGTTGCATGGGTCGTATCATGCATGTGAAGATGAGTTAAGAGTTAGATAGATAGATACCAAATATAGGGATGTACCACTTCCAAAGATGAAATCAGCTGTTCCTTCAATAAAACAGTCCTTGAAAAAATGCAATCCCCTGTCATCACATATAGTGTCTTGGTATCCATAAAATTTACAATTGAAGAAGGAAGACTTGGTCCCCGAGACCCTTATCGCTGCTGCCTGAGCTCCTTTTCTTACTCCATCTGGCGGAGGCGATGAGTTCTGAAATTCAAAAGTGTAATAACATGATCATCCCGGTTAGCGTACGCCATTCATGTATTGCACTTGTCTCAAGCCAACTGATGAACTTTCCCTGGCAGTAGCGGTATGATCTTAAAATATGAATGTCACAACATGCAACAATCTTGGGGTAAATTCATCCAATAAGGAAAATTTGTGCATGACAAAGAAAATTCATTAGAGAAATGGTGTTTAAAAAAATTCATCACCTCAAAGATAATGTTAACACCCATGAAATAATCCGACTCGGTTATTACACTTGCGCTATCGACCGTTCCATACTTGGCTGCATCACCATTAAATGAAAGCTTTGGCATATCACTAGCCTTCTCTCCGTAAAACGTAACAAATGGCTTCGATCTTGGTACTTTAATCTTCTCTACGTAAGTTCCAGGACCGATAACAATAATCGTTCTTTTAGTGTTCCGTTCAGGGATGCTATTAACAGCTTCAGTTATAGTCTTGAATTGGCCTGACCCATCTTTTCTTACCAGTATTTTTACAGGGGTTTTCTCTGCTTGCTTGATAAGAGGATCGAGTTCTGGATCGTTGGCGCGTGCGCTAAACGGAAGTATATTACTCGATTCCCATGTATGTAGAGCAGCTGGATCTGATGGAAATGGAGTTACCTTAAGTGAAATCACTCCTGGGATTAGTAGAAGTAGATTAGAATGAAGAAACAACATTATTAGAAGGACATTGTTTTGAGCCATTTTCATTAGCTTTTTGTTATTATTATTTTGTTTATTTTGTCTATCTATATATATTCACATACATGCTGAAATGTGCACCTAATTTGTAGAGATTAGAGAAGAATTCCATGACCAAGTCCAATGTTGTTAGTGCTTTACATGTGCTATTTAACTTTAGAATGCCCTATAATTGTATCCGTAATCATAGGTAGTCTGGTATAGAAAATCGAAATTGTTTCTTCCACATGCTTTTTTTTTGAACCGTTTTTTGGCACCACCCAATTTCGTGGGGACCATTATTCTTTTTTTTTTGTGGATATAAGAAGTAATTTTGAGTCACTTCTTATCTAAATTTTTTGTTAATACCAAACTTGTCCTTGGTAATTAAATTAGTTAGTGTAGTGATTAATTAGTGGTTAGTGAATAGTAATTTATTAATAGGATAGTTTTGTTATAAAAAGAATTATTGAGAGAGAGAAGAAGAAGAAGATGGGTGAACCAAAAAAATTTATTTTGAGTTTGGTAAATATGATATGAATGATTCTTGTGATGATAACTCCTCCGCTGAATCAGAACCTCCTCTATCCCTAGTGCATTTGTCAGACTTTCTAACGATCCGGGTATCAGTTATTTGTTAGATGATGAATGTTTTTTTCCCCAAACTCAATCTAACGACCCAAATTATGGATTTTATCAACCACAACCAGAGGACGAAGTTATGGATACTCAGGTATGACTCAAATTTAGTTAATGTAGCTTGAATTGGGCAAAAATCGGCTCAACTAAAATTTTCATAAACAAATTTCGGCTAGCTCAAAGTAGCTCAGCTACCTGTCCTGGAGAACACGTAACCAAACTTTTTTGTATGTGCAGTTCGATTCCTTGTTTCAGCAGACGCAGGTAACCGAACTCTAATGGAGGTTTTTGACAGTTCGGTTATCTTTTTCCAGAAAACGTAGCCGAACTATTTTTATAGAGTATACAGATAATAGTTCGGTTTAGTCGAGTGTACTACTTTTGTTGCCGAAGATCGCAATTTTATTTAGAGATTAGATAACCGAACTTTGGAGTTCGGTTTAGTCGAGTGCACTAATTTTGTTGCCGAATTTCTAATAGAAAATCGAATGAACAAGTTTGCCAAGATTGCAAAACTTTTCTAGAGTTTAGATAATCGAACTCTCTGTTCGGCAGGGTCGATAAAATTGTTTACATTGCCGAACATTTAAGTGTTTCTTGTTTGTGGTTGGTACTGACGTTGTGTTATTTCTCGTAGGTTGCATGTGATCCAATACCAATGGAAAATCAACCTTCCCCGGCTGATATTTTGTACAAAGACACATCCTGTCACTACATAAATGACTTGGTATTCAAAGATCCGGTAGAGGAAAAGAGTTGGGCTAGACAACATGTACAAAAATACATGTTCGTATTAGTTTTGAATGGGAAAAAAGCAAAATTCGCTTTGAAATGGTTTGTGAGAGAATCGGTGATCCCGAGAAAAGCCATAAGAGCAAGGGTTATATTTATAATGGAAATACAAATCGGAAGAACAAAACTTTCTCAAAGAAGATTAAATACCAATTCAAGCTAGCATTTAATTACAACAAAGATTTGGATGGATGGATTCTCTACAAGGTTATGGAAGGTCGTCATAACCACCCTCGTCTGGAGCATGTTGAAGGACATTTCATGTCGGCAAAGCTAACTCCTCAAGAAATGGACAAGGTAGCTAAAATGAGGACAATGGATATTTCACCGCTTCAAATGTTCCAAATACTAAAGGAGGATAACAAGGATAACCACTCATCTTTGTCCACCATTTACAATGCAATTGAGACAATTAGAAAGAAGGAATGGAGACAAGTGATGCAACAATTGTTTTTTTTTTGGCCAAAGAGAAAGACTACGCGGTTCAAAAGGATGTGGATTCGGACAGAGAGATGACACAACTCTTCATTGCGCATCCAGCGAGTGTTCAATTGGCTCAATGCTTTCATGAAGTTCTAATAATGGATTGCACTTATAAGACGAACAAGTACGAGATGCCATTGTTGAATATTGTTGGGCGTACTTCGACGAAGTCACCATTTACCGTGGCGTTTTGTTTATTAAGGGACGAGCAAGAACCTAGAATTACATTTGGGCACCACGACAAGTTAAGCCAATCTTTAGAGGTGATGATATTCCCGGGGTTATAGTGACCGAAAATGAAGTTGCATTCATAAATACACTAAAGGAAGTGTTTTCGTTAGCACATAATATGCTTTGTATGTTCCATATATTGTGTAAGTTGATGATTAGGTGCAAGCCAATAATTTGTCTACCCAAGAAAAAAGGATATGATGAGATTAAGAAGCTACCGGAAGATGAACGAGCATATGCAAAAGAGGAAGTTGAAAAACAATACGAACTAAATTACGCTAAATGGGTTGCTTTCAACGGTGAATGGGATTCATTGTGTTGGTCTCATATCGAGGAAGAGTATCATCTAAATCTTGCGGAGCTTATCGACCATTGGGATACTCCCGATTACCCCGATGTTTTATCGTATGTTCTTCGACAATGGTTGGAACCGCACAAAGAAAGGTTTGTTTATGACTAACCAACCAATATAAACACTTGGGAAATCAAGCGACAAGTTTGGCAGAGTCGGCACACCACCGGTTGAAGAAGAATCTCTTTGGATATGTGTTGATAATTTCTTAACCGTGTGGAATGCTATGGAAAATTACTTCAAGCGAGACTTTGATAGAATTAAAGAGAAGTTCCAAAAAAATCCGTATATTCAAAATGACCGGAAAATATGCTAATCACCAATTATTCAAGGGAATCCATTACAACGTATCTCGGCAATGTATGAAGTTGTTGATCATAGAAGTCGAGTTGATTGATAAGTGGGAAACCAAGCGGGATGAGGTCTGTGTTTGTAACATGAAGAAGTCTAGAAGTTCGGTTACCAAATCTAAGGTTATACCAAAAATCTCCTTGCCGAAATTGTTACTCTAACTGTCATTTTCAGTAAATTTCGATAATTTCTAATCAATTTCTTCAACAAAAAACTAATTAAAAGGAATGGGTATGAAGGGAATTACCCGCGGATTTGCATTTTACTCGAATCAGGCTTCTTTTTTCCTGTTGGATGCTTGATTTGGACTTGACCTTGTTGTTGAAGTTATTTATCAATTTAAAATGATTTGGCAGATTCACTATATGTGCGAGTCCCATACTCGATCCTGGAAGTCTTGGAGTTTGCTTGGTACGCATTGTTTATAAACGATTGAGTAATCGACGATGAAATTTTTTCGAATCGGCGATTAACGACGATGTTTACGAAGAAGAAGATGAAGAGATGAAGAGAATAAGGATGTTTTTTTTTAAACTGAAATAAATCAGTTAGGTTTATTTAGGGTTTTAATAAGTGGGTTAGATTAGTGGGTAGTGGGTAGATTAGTGAGTTATTACGATTAGGTATAATCTTAATTAGGATGAGGATAAATTAATCATCTTTAATTCTTAGGACACCCCTTAAAACTGTAGGGTAGATGTTCCTATCACTTAATGCTCCCCACCAAAATTGGGTGGTGTCTAGAAAAACGGTTTTTTTTTTTTTTTGATAGAGAAAAAGAAGAACCAAAGCTTTAATTAAAAACCAAGAGTGCTTACAGAAATAAGCCCATTAAACACCAAAAGAGTGCTTACAGAAATAAGCCCAAAAAGAGACAGAAAAACAGAAGGAGAAAAAAAACCCAAACTCAAGCCCAAAGCTTTAATTTTTTTCTCCATCTCTCAGAGACTTTCTCTATTTTCTCTCTGAACTCTTCCCAAACCTAACGGGAAAAGCCTTCTCCTGCTCAAATCGGCTCCCTTGGAATAGATTTGAGCAGGAAAAGTTCAATCCATCTCAATCTCAGATAGAGTATAAAGTCTCATTATGGAGTTTCCAGGCTACTTGCTGCCGGGAATTATGAACTTCCTAGCCGTAATTTTCTATTTATGGCAAGGACACAAGGATTATGGCTACGAGTTTTATCTACTACGGTTATAAGATATACCTAGATATAAACCCAACCTCTTTTTTTTTCTTCTTTTAATCAAAACTATATAGTGCATGGAAATATATTTTACAGCTGAAAATCATTATTTTCCAAGCCGTAATAGCTGATTTACGGTCTAGAAATATCTAGACTTAAATCCATATTTTTTTTGTTAGAACTACATAGGTTTGAAAAATCCTATTTTCCCAACCATATACATAGTTTATGGCAGGGAATCCCTGTTTCCCTGGCCGTAATATAGCTTATTTACGGTTGGGAAACTAAGATCTCCTATCCATAAACCGTTTCAAAAGCTCAATTTTAAACCCTAATTTTATCGGATTTCACATGTTAACTGATAAAAAATAGAAATAAATGGTGGGTTTTTTGTCTATTTCAACTTTTTCATTCACCAATTTTTCATTTTCGATTTTGATGATGTTCTTACATCAGAATCGATGAATCAAAGAAAAAAAAATGGAAAAGAGGGGTGATGGAGTACATGAGAGGCAGAAGAAAAAAGGAGTTAGATTTAGGTTGGTTATAAGGGAAAAATGTTTTTGACTTTTGTACTGGAGATTAGGTCTCCATGTCCACATTTTGGACATTTAAATCCTATTATAGGCCCGAATCTACATTTGGGACATTTGAATCTTATCCGGCTCCCATTGCATTTGCACCCAATAGATTCTTTGGGAAGCCGAGAAAGTAAATCTTAGAAGATGAGAGAGAATGTAACACGTACTCCCTCCATTTTAAAAGGATTGTCGGCTTTGATTTTGTCAAAATATTAATGAGACCATAGTATTTTACTTGACCACCTCTAATTATTTACCTATTTTTATTTTAATGAAAAATAAAAATATTAAAAACTGCCTAAAATTGTCAGGAGGATTAACAGGAAATAAAAAAGGAAAATTAAAAGATATCGAATTTATGAAGTATAAACTCTATAGGGAATTTAATTTTTGGAGCCAAATATAATGTCTTTTAAAAGGAATGAATGATATATTTGTTTCCTTAATTATATAAATTTCTTTAATATTTTAGATTGAATCCCATTGAAATGATTTTATGAATATAAAAAGTGTGAGGTTATATTAGATAATTCATTGGAAAAATACAACTACAAACCGAAGCTGGACACAATTTTGAAATAGACGGAAATGAAATACAGGACAGTCTTTTTGAAACAGAGGGAGTATATATTTTGACAAACTTTTTTTATATACAACACGTGCAGATGACACACAAGTTATTATTCACACACTATTGATAGCACAAAAGCAGAAATGTTAAGCCTGTTTGGGTACCAGATGCCAGAATAAAATTAATTTTGCTTCACAAAAAGTTAACTTTTTTATTTCCAGAAGTCATTCTAATTTTTTTTACCGAAACTAACTTCTGAAAGTCGAAAAGTAAGTTCTGAATGTGTATCCAAACAGGCTATAAGACACTTAACCAACACCACTATCTCCTAATCCTGCACTGCATCACTATTCCTGGAAACTAACACACAGATGGTACATAGATGGGTGAAACTGACTGATTAGCGCTCGGGGAAGAGGCCTAGGTCTTCTTGTTGGGAGTCGAGGCAACAATCTCAAGTGATATAATGAAAGATGACTTCCCCGCTTCTCTTAGAAACCGCACATCACCGTCCATGAGCCTCAGCAACTTCCGGCTCACCACCAGGCTAATCCCCTCTTCTGAAACCACGGGTGGAGTTTTTGTCTCATGACCAGTAGTGTAGTTTTCAAACATCTCACTCAGCAGCTCTTCAGGTACCCCATCTCCCGAATGTGTGATTCTTCCAAAAGGTAAAAATTATAGTTTGAGAACTTTAAAGCGAAATTGCAGAGATATACAAACACGAACATAGTGCATCCCCTTCGTATGCATCTTGTAAGTTAATAGCTAGATATTTTAATCCACATATTCATTAGGCCTTGGTGAACGAATTAGACTCCTGACTTGACGCGATATTGGAGTGAGTAAGGCCAGTAACTTTCTACTATACTTATTTCGGTAACTAGGGTGACTAAATACAAAATCTAAGTAAAGCAAATACAGAGAATAGAAAATAACAAATAGGTGTCTGCCAGTTTTAATACCTGAGCTCTAGATGAGCAAGATGAACCCTTTCTAACAGTCTATCTTTGGTCATCCTGACAGCAATCTCAAGCTGACAGCCATTTGGAGTGTAGTTCACAGAAACCAATAAGAAATCAGCCAGGACCTGTTGAAGCCTCACACTGTCTCCGTAGAGTCTTTCAGCCATGATCTCCTCCGATGTACTAAGAGTAAGGCGGATACCCTTTTCACTGCTCTTAATCATAAGTTGACTTATGGAAGTAAGCAACACTTCTTGCAGAGTGAAGTCAACCTTTTCCAAATCCAAACAACTGTTAACAGCAATGAAACAAAGGTGGTATCAGAGTACAGAAATCAAAGGTAAGCAAGTTTATATTACCCGTTTTCAACATGAGAAATCTGTTCAATCCCAGCAATAGAGCATTGTTGTTATACTAAGCGTTCGAACGCAATCTGAATTTTAGCATCTAAATGAACTATTGAAGTTAGGAGTCAACCACATCCTAACAATTCAGAAAGCTACACATCAAGTTAGCATCTAAATGAACAATTATGCAATATAAAAGACATGACTTAAGTTTGAGTCTCTCACTGACTCACTTACCCATCCATGATGCTCTCAAAATCAGTTTCATCAAGAACTTTATTCAGTTGGCGTTGACAATGCATACTTGTGTGCAAAAGTTGCTTCTGTTCATCATCCAATTCAGTTTCCTCTATCATTTTCCTGGAAAAGATAATCCCAGAGAGAGGATTTTTTATCTGTTTCTTTATATAAGTCAACTCCTTCACTCTTTTAATTGCAGTTTGTTCGGATATACGTTGAACATGAAGTGCTTGTTGCAGCTCTTGACTAGCAGTCTGCAAGAAGCAAAAGAGTCCAGTTAGAGTACCCTCTGCGTCCATTTTCTTGGTAACGGACAGCAAGCAATCTACATGCTTCCCATTACGCGCTATAAACCCAAGCTGAACTCTCTCGGCTTCTTCACCCATCATTGCATTATTGAGTATGACCCCGAAGTTCACAAATGCCTCCTGGTTCTTGAGAGGACAGCATCCGATATGATTACCGAAAACCTCACCTAGTAGCATCTTACCAATCACTTCATCCCGGCTCCACCCAGTCAACTTGGTCATTGCTGGATTCCACTCAGAGCACCAGCCAGATTCATCTGTGCCAAATATAGGAGGTATAAGTGCACTTGGGTTCTGCACAATTGTTTTATAATCTCCTTCGATCCGAGTGAACTTGTCCATGGCCTTCTTTTGACTGGTCATATCTTGTGCCACAAAACAAACCCCAACAACATTCTCCCAAATATCTTTGCTTGCACAAGCGTTCACAACTAAGCTGACAGGCCCGTTATCTTTGCGAGAACCGTGAGTTTTCATCTCAAAATGAACATTTTGCTCTTCCTTACCTGGTTAATAAAGACGGTGTAAAAGATTAGTCGTATTAATAAACACCACCAAACTATGAAAAACAAGAGCCGGGAGGAAAAACAAAAAATTAAGTAGAGAATCATATGCAGTTGGAAATGAATAAAAATATGATATGACATACCCTGTAGAGCCAAGTGCAACATCTTCTTGACCGCAATAACCGAAGAATCTTCCACCAGTGTGAGCAAATGCAGCCCAATGACTTGATCAACAGGGAGACCAGTCAAATCTGCAATTTTTGTATTCCACCTGTTAATGAGTCCATCAACATCAACAGCCAATATCGGCGCCGTGGCTGTCTCCATCAAACGGACCAGCTCATTTGTCACCGCCTCCAATTCCTCCACCCCTTCAAGTTTAAGATCATTGAGCTTCGAATGGATTAACACACTGGGATGTTCATCCTTGGCATCCATCTCACTGAAAGCATTCCTGAGGATAAGCTGCAAAGAATGGATTGCATCCATCTGAAAATCCTTCCAAGGTGCACTTCTTGTCTTAACCAATTCAAGGAATGCCTTAAATGAAGATCTAGGGTGCATTACTCTCTCATCATCCTTCTCGCCTGGTATGTGCTTAGCCCCAGCCCACCGAATCTCTGCTGCAGTGTGAGACCGGAACCAGAAAAGCATATCTTTTGAGGTTATCCTCACAGCAGCCATCCCGCAAACTGCGTCACCAAGTGAGAGAGCCCCCGGATACCCCGCATCGTATAAACTATCGGTACTCAAACCTGTGGAGTCCGCGTGATACTCGGATAGCCAAGAGGCAATATCATGTATCTGGAAATCATTTGGTGTCATTCCAAGACGCCAGATTTTATTTTTGTAAAATAGTGCAGCACCATCACATTTTACAAGGTCCAGAACATTAGGATTCTGTGATATAATACCCAAAGGTGCATCTCTCATCAACATATCACACAAGAGTGTCTGGGTACGTAAAATGTGCTTTTCGACCATCTGATTTTCCAATTCAAACTCCTTGATAACATGGATGGCAAATACTTGAGTTAAAAACTCACAGGCATATCTTAAAGGAAAAGGAACAAATCTTGGAGTTGTGTGATGACACACGACTAGTCCCCAAAGCCTTTGCCGCCTCTGTGGTTGTGCAGACCCAGAACCATCTTGTTTTTGCTCATCACCGTCATTGATTACAACCGACATAACCAGAGACGCACCTGAATCCATGTTTTTCATGTATTGCAAGTGGCAACTATGTGGAGCTCGAAGTGTCGAACCACACAAGGTGATATCGAACGGTAATTTATCATCCTGGATGACCTTAGCATGCTTAGCCCGAATATCACATATCATGCGGGTTCTGTTCTTTACGAACAAAAATCGAGCAGCTTGAGGAATGTCCGTGGCTGGATAATGCAAACCCAGATAAGATTCGAGACCAGGTTTCGTAACCTCAGCAACGAACTCACCATGATCATCCTCATGAAACTTATACATCATCACTCTATCATAACCAGTAAGTTCAAACACTTCCTGAACCACCGTATCACACAGCCTTTCCATACTCCCACTGGGCAGAGACTGCAACCTTGCAATCGCTTTGGCGGCAAGCTTATACGACTGTAGTGCACCAGAACCAGCCATGGGAACTTCATAAGGCATTACCGGCTCGAAATCAATAATCAAGCTACCAGTGAGTCTGTGCAGAATCGCATACAAGGGCTTTCCAGAAGTCTTGCAGTGAATTAAGATCGGATTCAATAACGAAACATCCGGAAACCCCAAAGCCTTGTAAAGAGCAGAAGCACTTGATGTAGTGAAAATGATTCTAAGATCAGTACCAATGCCAAGAAGAGGAATATGGCTGTCATCACTTGGGACAGCATGACTATCCATGGTTAACATTTCAGGTGCATTTTCACTGTAAGCAATGACTTTGAATGTTTTTTCATCTATCGCTAATAGACAACCGAATGGTTGAATAAATTTTAATTTCAAGAGCTGCTGGAGGTATACAGCAGTAACTTTATCAGACCTAGGTGGTTGTTGGTTTTGATCAGGTCTATATTGATTAGAGGCTAGAGTTACTGATCTAGAGTAGTCAAAAGAAGTACCTCCAGATTCCTCATACTCAGATTGGAGCTTAGCATCTATTGTGGCCTGTGCTATGATCCTAGCATCACCCTTCGAATTGCTTGATGAATTGCTCGAAGATGACCGACTTGGCCTAGACGAAGACATCTCCAAATTCTATCTCTCTCTACTCTACTCCAAAGATTACAACAACAAGAAACAAGAAAGATGCACACCCGTTTCTGTCCAAGTGACTGGGGATTAAAAAAGCTTAAGAAATGAAAATCTAATTCAGAAACAGCTGAATGTAAATGTACACGGAGAGAGCATACAAGTGAGAACCTTACCAAGTAAATGTATCTAGGATCATATGTGGTGTGCTGTGGGGGTGTGAATTGCATATGGATTTCACGTGAAGGAAATCACCCCTATGAACAACATCTGTTTGTTTTTCTGTCAGAAAGAAAATAACAACAAAATTTGTATCATCTTACAAATAAAAGTTCCTCCAGCCACCTGTTTGTATATACAAAAACTATCAGATTACTATGCAATCAAATAAATCTCAAAAGTCCCAATTTCATAATAATAAGTTTTAATCAAAATAACTAAACAACATTAATTAATTATAAAAAAGTAAAGAGTTTGAACAAAAACCCCTCGTTGAAGATTAGAAAATCGAATGATCGTATTTTGATCGAGAATGATTAAATATAGCCCCAATGTGGTTAGAATTTTGAAGTTTGTTTCTTTTCGAAAAACTTGGAATGGGGTATGAATGAAGAAAGGTTTGAACAGAAGCTAGCTCGTCTTTTGGGGATTTCTTTTGATGTTACTAATCAACGCTGACGGACTCGGGAAGCATAAGAATTTTCTCCACGCCCCAGGTTAGTCCTCTTGTAGATTTGCCGGCACCACAAACAGGTCTTATTTCTACTTCTTCCTAGGGGAGGAGAGAGGAAAGAGAGTGCCATATAAGATATAAGGTAGAGTTGGAGGTTATGTTTGTAATTTATATGGTTAAACTAGATGACTGATGCAACGGTGCGAATGTTTTTAAATTGTGAATCCTGATAATTAGAAAATTTGGGGAAAATCTAAAAAATGTTGGTATATTTCCGCGAAAGAAAATAAAAAAATATTGTTTTTAACCCAAGCTTATTATAGGGGCGGCATGATTTATTAGAGGGGCGGCATTGTGATAGTAATGTACCTTTAGTTGGTTAGGGGATGTCCTAAAAGGGATGTAAATTGACTAGATTACCCTTTTCACCTTAAATCAACCAAAATCAAATCAATTTTTTTTAAACCTAATGAATCAGAAAAAATCAAATCAGTTTTTTTCATCATCTTCTTCATCTTCTCTTCTCCTCCATCAACCGTAACCTCCATTAAAACTGAAAATTTCATCGTCTTCGATTAATCGACGATTCGAAAAATGTTTGGAAAAACCCAGTTAAGGTTTAGTTTATCGTGTTGGATTTAAGTTAATTTTGTATCAAAAATTAGGGTTTTGTATGAAAATTGAAATTTCTTGTTGCATGTGAGTTACGGTTGGTAATAACTAAAATACGAACCGTAACTGTAGGTTGGGTTGATGTTACGGTTGGTTTTAACTCAAATACCAACCGTAAGTTCTTAGTTTTGAGAAATATGTTCAGTTATGGTTTGTATTTGCATCATATTTATCAACCGTAATTGAGTTACGGTTTGTTACTCAAACAACCATACCAACCGTAAATAATCCTTTGTCTTAAGAATTTATCAAATAATGATTTACGGTTCAAAAGTTAAGTTGACACACCAACCGTAGGGTAGTTACGGTTGGTCTCGATTCATTAGTTACCAACCGTAATTTAGTTACGGTTGTTGTCCAAAATTAATTACCAACCGTAACTGGTTTTACAATTGGATCTTTCCCAAATTTAACCAGTTACGGTTGGTATTCGAGAACTTACGAACCGTAAATAAGAGTTATTGTTGGTCACGAGCAAAATTGCAACCGTAAGTTCTTCTGAAAATTTAAAAGTTTTGATTTTGTTACGCACTTTAAATAATTTTGAGCGAGAAAAAGCTAATGGGAACTAATTTAGAAGTATACCGAGTCACTGGAATCACTCATTTTGGTTGAGTGAATCAAAATCTAGGGTTTCACAGATATCACAAAAGTTTTGTTTTTCTTCTCCTCTAAACTATTTTCTTTTTAACTCTAAAAATATGATTTTGTTTCGATTTTGAGTTAACATAAGTGAAATTAATCATTAACACTAAACTTGATTATTATCACTAAACTAGGTTATCAATAATGAGGGTTAATTTGTCATTTTCAATTTTTTTGATAAGGGACACCTTGAATGATCATGTAATGATCCTTTTTGTCCTATTAGAATGCCGCCCCTCTAATAAAACATGCCGCCCCTATAATAAGATTGTTTTAACCGTGGTAAGTCTTAGTCTCTTGTTGGAATCCTAGCCATACGATTACCATTTTTGCGATTTTTTTTAAAGACACGTGATTTAATCGAATTTCAGTCAAGAAACGTTGACTAATCCGAGTCTGAGGTAAACGAGTTATATATACATTTCGACTCGATCTCTGATTAGCTGATCACACGAATCGTACAAAACGCTGACTGCAAAAGTGGGGATGATCTATAATTAGGCTTTTTGCAACTATTTTTCAATTTACTCAAAAAAAAATTCTTTTTTATTTAGATATGACGAAGAAGAAAAACAAAACACTACAACTTAACTATCCTAGGGTACGTTATCCCCATTAAGTCATTAGATAAACTCTCACAAATCTCTCTTGGTGGTTCAAACAGCCACACACCCAATAAACTCTTCTTGCTAGCGCCCTTGGCTAAAACATCAGCAACATTATTAGCCTCTCGATACTTATGAGAAAAACTTGTAACTTCAAATTTCTCACAAAGAAACTTAATATCTTTTTGAACTGCATTGAGATACCAAGTTGTCTCGATCTCTCCTCTACAAACTTGTATATCATACATTGAATCACTCTCGATTTCCAACTTCCTAATTCCCAGAACTTCAGCCACCAACAGACCTTCTCTGATAGCACATAATTCACCCACATTACTGCCACAATTGTAGGTATACTTTGCAAATCCACCTCGAAATCTTCCTTGCTCATCCCGAATGGCTCCGCCTATACCTGCATTAGGAAGACCATAATACGCACCATCAGTATTCAACTTTGCAAATTCTTGTCTAGGAAGTTCCCAATGGACATGAATCTCCATCTCCCGTCTCTTGTTCTGTGAATTCTTGCCAGTTAAGGCACTCTGATACAAGAAGCTTTCCTCCGTTGCTTTCTTAATAATCCACCTGCAATTGATGACTTTATTCTGAAGGTAAAAGTTATTTCTTGCAATCCAAATCTGCCACAGTAAATGAGGGAAGAAACTAATCGAAACTAAGTCACAATAAACCTTATCAATTTGTGCAACCTTTTTAAACCAAGAGGGATTAAAGGGTTCAAGATTGAATTGCACATTCCAATTGGTATGAACAAAATTCCAAACAGGTTGGAAGACAGGACAATTGAATAAAATATGGAAAGCATACTCAATATTGTGATTACACATATCACAAGTAGGAGTATCCACAATATTTTTTCTGTACAACTTCTCCTTAACCTGCAGCTTATCAATCAAAACCATCCAGATGAAGTTCCTAATCTTCTGAGGATAAGGAAGACTCCAAATATACTTCCAGTCCTTATTTCTGACAATCAAAACCATCCAGACAGTGATAATTACTTTTTACAGTAACATCACCAGAAGAGGTAAACGGCCAGACCCTACAATCACGAACAGAGTCTGCAAAAGGAATATGGATGGAATTAATTTTATGCGCAACATCAGAGGGGATAGAAATAACTACACCAGTAAGGTCC
This sequence comes from Papaver somniferum, assembly GCF_003573695.1. Classification (NCBI taxonomy): domain Eukaryota; kingdom Viridiplantae; phylum Streptophyta; class Magnoliopsida; order Ranunculales; family Papaveraceae; genus Papaver; species Papaver somniferum. The sequence continues at coordinate 1,871,914 of NW_020624376.1, read as the reverse complement.
TAAGAATTCCTAGACTGGTCTATAACATCACTAACCATCAGATTATGATTGCTAATATTTTCTCGAGGAATAATCGCTTCTATCGGATAGTCACCAACCCACTTATCCTTCCAGAAATTAACATCCTCACCGTTTCCTATACGCCACACCATTCTCCCTTTAATTAAATCTCTACCCTGAATAATGCTTCTCCAAGTATGAGAGGATCTAGGCTTAATGCCACAATCCCACGAGGTGGAATTAGAAAAATATTTAGCCCTAAAAATTTTGAACACAATGGAGTCCGTGTCCTTACTAACTCTCCGATCCATTTTCCCTAGCAAAGCAAGATTATTCTTTGTCAGGTCCCTTATTCCTAAGCCTCCACAATCAATGGTCCTACAAAAGTTTTCCCACCCAACAGAATGTGACTTATTCTTATTCTTTATATCTTTCTAGAGAAAATGCCTTCTAAACCTATCAATTCTTTTAATGATACCAGCTGGGAGCTTCATAGAGTTCATAATGTGGTTAGAAATAGGATCAATGGCATATTTAAGTAAAGTGGTTCTGCTCGAAAAGTTAAGCATACTACCTTTCCAGCCCTGCATTCTAGCTTCCACTCTATCGACAATACTAGAAAACATATCATTACTTAATCTACCCCACTGCATAGAGACACCCAAATACTTATCTGGATTAGGACTGAAATTCACACTAAGAGTGGAAGCAAGAGCCATACCATCTCTCTTTTTAAGGTTTGCAGAAGTAATAAGAGTGGATTTGTTAAGATTGTACTCTTGTCCAGACCACCTGCAAAACTTGCTAAGAGCAAGTCTTATGGTGGAATCCATCCATCTTCCATCTTCTATGACACCTCAACACTTGGAACTGTTGATGGAAGCGCAAGTCTAATGGTGGAACACAGAAAGCGCAAATAAGAATAGCGTAAAACGCGAATAATAATAGCGCCAGGGAAAAACTATTTATAATAGCGCTAGACTTTAGTCAACGGTCAAAACGCCAATCTTAATAGCGCCAAACGCTAATCTTATTAGCGCCAAACGCAATTGTTAATAACGCTAAGCGCTAATCTTATTAGCGCTTTTTCGTTCATATATCCAGTGACACCATCGACCCCTTCTTCTTCTTCCTCTCACAGTTCATCTTCTCTGAAAAAAGAAGAATTTCAACCTAAAACCCCCTTTCTTGATTCTCATAGCACAACTCAAATAAATCAAATTGCTTCAAAGGGTTTTTTCTATGCTGCACAAGGAATGGACTCAAACTTAAATTTCTCAATTTGATTGAGAATCCAAAGAGAGGTTAGTTGAATTGTAATTTGAGTTTATTTTATAGTTTGATGAAATGTTAGGAATTTAGATGATATTAGTGTTGATTGTATGCATGATACTCGATTGTATGATGAATGATAACAATTTTGATTCACAATGACGAATTTGGGGTTTTAGATGATGAATATTGTGTTATTTGGGGTTTTAGATGATGAACATTGTGAAATTGCCATGAGATAATGAATTAACATGTGTTAGTTACATTATGTAAGCAATTTAAGTGCATTGTGTGACTATATTGATTTTAATTTGATGATTTTGTATAGATTGTGGATATGGACATGTTTATGATCTTGAGTTCAAAAGAACCGGATGAGAAACATATTTCTACAAGTATAAACCCACTTGATACACAACATGATATCACGTTTAGAAGTAATCTAGAAGACCTTGAGGATTTATATGACCGTGTGGTGGTTCATGAAAGTGCTAGTCAAGTTCTTCAAAATTCCGGCCTTGCTAGATTTTTTGAAATTAGAATTAAGAGAGTTGATCAACAACTAGCTTATGCAATCATAGAAAGGTGGTGGTACAGTACTAATTCGTTTCATTTCCCAAACTTTGAAATTGGTTTCACCCCTTTAGACTTTGTTCACTTAACTGGAATTCCTATTGGAAATGGTCGTAGAAGATTGGAACACGCCTCTACAAGTAAATGGAAAAGTAGAGAAAACCAACAACTAGAGGATACCTACTTTGGATCTTTGCATGGGTATGCAAACTACAACAAGAACTCACCTGAATTTCCTTTTAGTTGCCTCACAAACTATATCAAGGACAATCCAATTAATGATGAAAATTGGGAGATTGTGACTCGATACTTCTTATTATGGGTGATTTCAAAATTTTTATTGGCACGTACCACTACAAGATCAAGCAAAGGTTGGATCGCTTCCTTGCGTGATTTGAATGCGATTGGTAATTATGATTTGGGTTCGGCTTGTTTTAGCCACTTGTACAGTAGCATGAGTGTGGTTGCTAGAGGTGGAAAAAACATGTGTGAATTGGCGATAGTTTTGAATATTGGTTTGACATATATTTTCGTACTTTTACACCTTTTCTCCAAGAACACTAGTACAATCCTTCACATAGGCCACGTTTTTTGGTTTACAGCCTAGCCTCGTTTCGGGTTATTTGCGTGGCTATTGGTCATATGTACAACTATAGCCACGTTTTGTATTACCATGTAGCCATAATGCACCATTTGGTCATGGTTTTAAACCTAGATCTATCAATTATAGCCATAAACACCTTTTGGTCATGGGTTTAAGTCTAGACCCATTACATGTAGCCATTGGTGAGAATACAGTCACATTAAGCAATTCTGTAGTGTCGAATATATAGGTTGGTTTTAGACACACCTATTGACTCGTGACAGAAATGAATCTGATTAAGCCACTTCAATTTGTTTATGTGTCCGAATAGTTGGTCTCATTAGACATACATCTTGTGACTGAGACAAAAGGCTCTGCATGGCCATCAGCCATGTTTGGCTTTTGTTGAATCTCAACTAAAGTCAGGTGTATTAATGGAACCAGGTCAAGAACTCTAGGACCTGAACAATAACCAATTCTTTTTCTCCATTTCTTTCCACCCTCTAAGCTTTACTGGGTCATGACACTTTTGCTGGAAAGATGGACACTACGGAGACCCCAAATACAAAACTAGTATGGGACGGTTAATAATGACTGGCAGTATAAAATAACCCTACTAGACATAGCAGTTTGCAGCTGCTTTAAATTTGTCTGTACAGTTCATACTGATGGTGTAAGCTATGACTTGAACCAACAACTTACAATACGGTTGTAAACGATCACAACCATTAGAGAGAGACCCAACACCACATTGAGAAAATGATATAAAATATTGATAACTAGCACCTGTTTCATAGTATTAAGACGGGTGAATGCCTCTTTAATGATTGGTACACAAAACAGGATATCAACAAGATCTTCGAATAACAATGGAAACTAGGTATACAAATTGTACTTGCATATGATGGGCTCCTGCAATGCTTGGGAACTGGTTTTGGCAACTTGACAGCCACAACAGAAAGTACACCTGACTGGGGAGAACCTCAGTTACCATAGCTTGTTGCAGATGCATATTGATGTGTGCATGACCTCTGCATTCTCCTAAACATGCAATTGACCAGCTTAAATTTCATAAAAAATGGAAGAACAAAACAAGCATCTTACACAACACAATGACTCACTCCAAAATACATCATATTAATTTCATCAAAAATTATATTTACGTACAATTAGTACAATCCCGAGACAGTTGTGATTGTACATGGGTCATTAACAACAAAACAGCCGTACAATTCTATCATTCTATAATCCAAGAACACCCTAGTCCCCTTTTTTTTTATCCTATGTCGAATCTCTATCACATGTTAGATTTTTATGTTTCTTATTCTAGCATATAACTGCTGCATTTTGCACACAATGTATCATCACTAAGTTATCTCTCTGCAATCTAAATAAGTGTTGGTAGAGACGTATCCTGCCTATATAGATTATGAAAGTGAACGATTTTGACCTTGTGCAGCTATAAATCTTTGAAACCACTAAAAAATATAAACATGCTTATGACACAAATGGAAACAAGTTTTTGCCATCAGTTCCAAACATGCATTAGAGGCTCTCGAACCTTGTGATCGAAAGCTTGTATTTTCTAGACAAGCTGAATAATGGCGATGGACTTGTAGAAAATAACGGAACCTGCCAGGAGGGAACGACTGTAACCAAGCTGACTTTTAACCAGCTCTGGATATAATTGCCCTGGGGTTTGCAGTGGGATTTTGGGGTTTGTTCTTTTTTTTTGCTTGTAAAGGAACAAAATTGTGGTTTCTGTATTGGAGAACTATAGACTCTAAATCAGTTAAAATAGTTGAAGGATGTATTCATAAAAATTGATAGTTCTAAAAATGAGTTTTCTTTCTACATCAATGAGAAAAATTACTATAGTTGATCTAAATAGGTTTCTATATCATTATCTAAAGCAGTGACAACTGACAATTCAAGTCCGCTATCTTTTCTAACAAATTCAATCATATCATAACCCAAAACAACAAAAAATTTAACAGAGAAGAACACTTATGCTATGGGTTTGCAAATAAAAGATTAGGTTTACCTCTTGAAGCTTCCCTTTATGTATAAAAAACTGATTGCAGTATCACAGCAGCAACTTTCATAGTGACGCTTTCTTTGGTTTTAGTAAGCTATTTAATTCTTGTCAAGCAATTTATCAAACATTTAGCATTTACCGAACTTGATAAGAATGAATAATTGTTGACTGTAAATCACCCTTTAATAATCTTATAAACAGTATCACAATCTTGAGTTTGTAAAACCCTACCACATCCAGTTAGTACTCAATAATGCCTATAAATGATGCAGAATCAAGAGAATATCCCCATAGCAGAGGAGAGAAGAAGTTCCGCGGATAAGGTCCTCGCTGCAGCAAGCCAAGCAAAAAGGTCAGGCAACAAAATAAAACAAGCCTTTTTCTCTAAACCGGACACCCCACTACACCTTCATTTGACTGTTCATCCACAAAAAAGGGTAGAAGAAGAAGTGAGAGTTAAAAGAAAAATTCTTGTCATATACAACATGTAATTCTAAGTAGTACAAGCAAATATTTTTGTGTTTTCCCAACTTTAGAAGCAACAATTCACTTCCGGGGTGGCTTAGAAATCGCAACAAAAACTCAAATTAAAATCACAGTCCACATATATAGAATCTCAGAATAGAGGGAGAATAGAGCCTAATAGTTTTTGCGATAGAACATGTCAGCCAAGTTATCATTTGTTGAGTACAACATCGTCTGTGTAAGTGGTTTCTTAAAAATTGGTCAAAGGATTCTTATCTCAAATTGTCACTAGTCAATAATGGGAGTATGACCTAATGCAATGAATTCTTAACCTTGGTCCTGCAGGCTATGAAAAAGAGCTAAATTTTTTTTTTAAGTCAATTCACATTATACTAGTTAATGAAGAAAAGTTCAAATCAATTAAACAAGTTGGCAGGTGTTAGAGTTTAATGCTAAAGTTAAATCTATAAATAGTAGTCTGTAGTTGAGCCATTCTGCATATTCATTCATCAATAGAGTTGTTTAGTTATCCATGAATACATTCAATAAGACAACTAAAGTACCAGCATTTCTAACGTATCTTGTTTAGTTAACCATGAATACATTCAATAAAAACATACCCACTGCTTTTCTTGGATCTCTATTTTTAAAAGTAATTATAGTAGCAAGTTTTCAAGTACAACAGTAGACACACCAGAAAGTTGGGACAGTCTGAACATTCTGTAAACTTTGCGCGCTCAAGTATTGCCACAAATCATTGGAGAAGGCATTGCAAGAATAAAATGCCCTACCTGTTTCTAAGATTTCAAATTGAATGGTAACAGTTCGATCCTAAGTTTCTAAGCTGTCGACATAAACTGCGAGTCAACCAAATCTAATTTTTCAGTTGGACACTACTGACACATTGCTAGTTGGACCATCCCCTGGCAATGTACTCACACCATTCCAATAATTAAGATTCCAAAACATGTTATTGAAGTACCCTCTCCAATTCACCCTCTTTATTGAAGTACCCTCTCCAACTCAAAGCCAAAAATCTCTAAATAACAAATACTCCTAACAATCACAACACTTCACACAGTCCAGGTAGTCTTAATTATGAACCATTGAAAGTTTGATGTACCTTCATTCTGGGTTCAATCTGTGTAGGGATTTCGTTAAACCCTGGATAACTCGACTTGGGAGAGCTATCATCCTTATTGTCTGCTTCTTATTTCCCTCTCCTCATGTTTTTAAACTTATCCTGCCAATCCTGCTTTCAGGTCAGTCATAGCACCAATACTCCCTAACTGCACACCATATCCAAAAATGCAATGATTCACTAGTTTCACACAACAATTCTACAGGAGTTCTACCAACTTATAATTTGAACTACAAGAACTTAGAACTTAACACTGCACAAGCCCTGTTAGTTATAATCAAACCATCATGACATCACACTCATGTGTACTCAGCAAGTTTGTGAATAAGAAAAAGTGATTCATCTCTTGAAACATTGAACAGGGAAGAAACTTTTCAACAACTCAACAAATTTTAAATCAAATCATACCCATAATCTGAAAATTTCAATAATCAAATCTATAATCAGCCATGAAAAATACGAGAATAATAAATAGACCTAGCTTTTATTGATTTTGAACCGATTCACATGAATTCAATCAAATAATAATTCACATAATTAATAATGAAAAACAGATCTTCATACCTCCAAAATCAGTGTACGATTATAGGAAAAAAGATAAATCGATATATCATCTTTTTCTCCATCTTCAAATCTCTGACAAATCAATAACTTATAAGAGAAAATATTAGATTACCAGATTGGTTTTGATTTATGGTTGATTAACCGCTCAGAGAGGTATTGTGTTCTGATTTTGTTGAGAAAAATAGTACTCTGCTTCTTGTTTATTGATATTTTGGTGGTTTAGTGGTGAGGTTAGTTTTCTCGGAGGCTTCGAGGTTCGAAAGAGAAAAAGAGTGTAAACAAAGATGGAGGAATATAATAAGACCTGGTTAGGGTTTTGAGGTTAAAAAAACTATTGAAATTTAGGAGGAAATATTGCGCCAAAATTTCGTTGTTCCCGCCCATGGAGATCGCAGTTTTCCCTCCTTTGTGTAAGATTGATCCATATGAGTTTTTGTGTTTGCATTTATACTCGTTCGATTAAAGATTTTGATTTTCTATTGGTCGAATAAACACCATACAGATTATGTTGTGCAGTTATAATTCGCTTTTAATGTTTTTAAAAACATATATCCCAACAGATTATATTTTGTGTGACTTAAATACCACTTGTCAAACCATGATTGGTACCACATACCACATCAAAAATATATTTGTCGAAATATGTAACTAACTTATGTTCAATTTTGTAAAAAAAAAAGAAAAAAAAATGGGAGATCAAATTGATGATTATGTGATCCAAGTTTGTGGTTTCTTACTGCAAGTCGATGTATGACTAATGAATCTAGTGAGATCAAACGAAGTCCCTCGACGAATTCGAATAAATCATTTAAAATGGGTTGAGGCTAGACGAAGTTTGTACTTGAATAAAAATATAAATATTTAAACCGACCAGAAAAAAACTAAATATTTAAGCATAAAAAAAATCGGGCTAGCTGAAATAAAATTCAAAGTCCAAAATTGATGACTAAAGGTGTCATTGAGTGAGACCGAAGTTAATAAGATCCAGTGAATTTGAGTAAAATTAGATTCGATTGGATGTAATCTAATTCCAACGGGTTTCTTGGTTGTTTTTTAGTTTTTATACCAAAAGAAATATATTTAAATTAAGCCACACTTGAAAGAAGTGTTCCTCCAGTAATCTGAGGCTAATAATGTTAGGTGGATCAGTAATCGGATCCTTAAATTTGTGGATAATTGGTCAAAATAAGCATTATCCAATGACCGTGGGATAAAAGGTAGTACAATGTGTTTGAACTAGAAGGGATTGGGTGGGTAATCGGTCATATTAGGTATCATCAAGTAATTTTGAGTATGATTTGATGGAATGAAGAAAAATTCTCAGTAAAGTTGGATTAAATTTGTGAATAACCATTCAAAAGCGTTACCCAGTGATTGTGAAAGAAATTTGAATATAATTGGATTAAATTAAATGGAATTAGGTAGATAATATACCATATTGAGTATGGGTATGAGCATGATCATGTGATTTTAAGTATGATTTAATGAAATTGAGCAACATTGAGTAGAACTGGAATAACTTTGTGGATACTCAAGCATTATCCAGTGATTTCCGAAGAAAGTTGAGTATAATTGGATTAAATAAGATGGATTCAGGTGGATGATCAGTTAAACTGAGTATTATCTAGTGCATTCAAATCCAACAAAAAAAATACAAAATATGAATGCATACCGAAAAAATTATTGTGAAACTGAAACATGAATTGGTACGCCGAGAAAAACTATCAATTTAAACAAAAATATTCGGAAAATTATAAACTCCTATGAATCAATATCTCATGTCGAAGAAAATTAACAAAAGTACACCCATTAAAAAAATAGCCAATAAGAAAATTTAATCAAAGTTTGTGATCCGTAATTGGGTTAGTTTACACTAAGATATCTAGCGTCCAATACGATCACACAGGATCGAACGAAATCCAAAACCATATAAATAATTTTTGGCATTTTTTTTGAAGCATAAAATAACGTTATTAATAAACTAGAAAGAAATTGTACACGAATATGTTGTGTTTAAGGAGTCAGCTAATACAATTTGATCCATAAAAATTGGGACAATATGGTTTCATATTGTAGTCGAGAATGAACCTGGATGGCTTCCGTCTACTGCTTGGTTTGATAATCTATACGACATCTGGTTTCCCTCTCGGTGGTTCTGATTTAGCGTTTTATGTGAAAATAATCTTATCCAATATTTATTTTTGATATCATACCTGAGATATATCAAGACACCCTTTGGTATATTGTCTTCTGTTACCGTCCTTGTCTTTGTCCCTATGATCCTGGTCCAGGTTAAACTATAAAATTAAAGAGAACCAACTTAAAAATAAGATGAATTCCCATATATGTTAGCTAAAATGTTAAAATGTATTTGCATTATGCTTTAATACCATTGGACAATTATGTCAACTGACTCAAGTCTGATGAAACAACATTGCTGATGGGGGTGTTATATTGCTTAGGATGTACCCAAAACCAAATAAGACAAAACACCAATTCCCTTTGGTTTGATACACCCCGAGCAATATGCTACCCCCAATTAGAGCCATGGAAAAATACCAAAACATTTTAAAAATGCGTTTTTGAAATCCAGCATTTTCCATGATTGTTAAAGGCTGTTACCACTTCTGCTAAGGGAGGATATCAATCCAAGATCCAACGATTGAGATTACTTTATATGGATTGGTACCCGCCTCTAACAATAGCGGTATCAGCCTTCAGCAATCGTGGCATTTTCGTCATTTTCCGAATTCATTTTTATTAGGTTTACATAAATTACACGCATTTGCTCCTTGCTTTGTTTTCTCCTCCTCCAGCAACCCTAAGAAGAAAAAAAAAAAGTATGCAGCGGCGCAAGATCTGTCTCTAACTTTCCCCAGAAATCCTCTCCTTTCCCTTCAAATCAAATCTAAAAACTCTGTTAACTACTGAGACCGAGAAGAAAGTTCATCCACAAAGCTATTTACGAATCAAAACCGAAAACTCGATGGGCTGATCGAAGTAGAAGAAGATGGTGTTCTTCAGCTACTGCAACTCAAACAAGAAAACGGTATTCAAGGTTAGTTAGTCCATCTCGCTCTACTGTTTTTCACGTTACATACAAGTCTCAATAGATTTATGTTTTATAGTTGTTTTCTCTGTGTAGATTCATAAGAAGAAGAAGCCCTAACATGGGTTCCTTTTGGGTTCTGTATACGGGGTTCGTATTTCTTAAAACCCCCTTTTTTACAAGACCTAGTCTGAATTTAGCATCAATTCTTTCAGAGCCTTATTCTTCTCCGTGTTTGAGAAAGAGAATTTTTTCATTGAATTCCCACTTTATTTTTCTTTTTGGAATTTTACCGAAAAAAATGGAATCATATTTTTCGTACATTTTCTGTTCAATTCTTGTGCTTTAGAGAAATTTTGTTTTTTGGTTTTGCTGATTTGGGATTTGGTGGTGTTAAAGGATGCGGAGCTTGCCCAAGTAATGGAAGGATCAATTGATTATGATCCCATTACTCCTGAACTGTATCAAAGGGTATCTTCAATAATCCATGTGAAAGAGGAAGATGTCATTACCATCTCTTGTTCACCAATGAATTCTGGTTATCGTTGTCGTCTTTTGAGGTTACTGGCAGGGCAGTTCAAAATTTATTTCAAACCTTCAAGGGTAAGATTTTATTTTTCCTTAATCTTTTGCTTTGTAATTAATTTGGCTTGATTTGTTACCATCTAGTATTTGAGAACAGAACTATAATTTCCTAGTAATGTTTGTCGATTCGAGATGTTTTAATAGCAGAATACCTCACTTTGACAGGTTGCCATTGTTGTGGCTAGTATGTGTTCACAATTTTGCTCTCCAGGTACCATGGTAAATATAATTTCTTTGTCTTGATGTTCACCTCATCTTTTATATAGATTGAAATCTTACTATTGGAATTGGTTGAAGTCTTCTTATTATGCAGGGTACTTCTCGGGTGACAAAAAATCCCAAGCACAACAGCAGGTTACTTCTAGGGTGCCAAAAAATCCCAAGCACAACAGCTTGAAGCTAAAGTCGTATTCGCTTGCATACCAGGAGCTGATCCAAGTTTACTTCGAAGCGACTGATGTTATTATCAACTCTATCATTGTTTCTCAGTGTAGTGCTAAGTGGACTACCACTCCTGTAATAATAGATTGATAATTTTATTCAAGTTTTGCTCGTTTCTATGCTTGTAAGTTTGGCAACAGGTCTTGTAACTTTATGGTCGATATACTTGCAATTTTATGCCAAGTGTCCAAGTCCTGGATGAATGGCCATTGTTATCACATTTCCTTATGTTAAAGAGGCTTTGGTCAGTGATGTAACTACCCTTTATTATTAAAATAAATAATGTTTTGATGTTTTGAATATTTTCGCTTCTAATTGTACATTTTTTGGGGGGGAAGAAATAGCGGTTCCGTAGATTCATATATATCAGTAGCGTAATTTGGAGGTTCAAGCCATGGCTGTACCAAATTTCACCCGTAACTACACATTGTCAATAAGCCAAATTATACTCTGCCGTCGTTAAAATGAATCCATGTGGCCTTAAGGTATACATTATCCACGTTCAAAGCTTATTGTGTGTCCATAAGAAATTTATGGTCATGCTTTTACTGGTTCCCTGTGTCGTGAAGGTATGCAATAGCCACGTTAAAAAAAATTGTGTCCTTAGAAAATTTATCGCCATGGTGCTACAAGTTTAATGCAGCGGTAAGTCATGAATTGGCAACGATAAAACAAATTTTACGTGCCTAATTGATAACAAAGGCCAGTGTTAAAATAAAATCTATGTGGCTTTAAGGTAAACTCTAGCCACGGTCAAATCAAATTGTGTGTCTATAAGAATCCTATGGCCATGGTGATAGTGAAAATGCTTAACTATAAAAAAAATAATGAGTACCATATAGACACGGTTTTAGAATTATGGCCATGGTAAATCATATTTTATATCCACTCAAAGTTTATGTAGCCATAAAGATACCACTTTGTCACGGCACCTGATGTCACATTTTTGGAGTGAAAAAAATCCATGACCAAAAGCCTATGGACACGGTGATTAAGTGTGGCCAATGTGAAGATTTGTACTAGTGGAAGGTGTACCGACTGATGTATGTCCTGCAATTATGATATTTAAGAAATATAGTCTAGTGAAGTTGCAAAGGGGTACTTCCAAACACTCTCTTAATACAACTCGCCAACAAATTGAGTTGGGGACAATTGTTGGAACGGAATGGCAACCATGGACTACTAGTATGTATAGAGATCATCCTGATATAGTGCATGCTCGTGAAATCTCCAATCAAAGAGTGACTTTCTATAATCCGGAAAGCGATACTAGTATCATGTATCTTGGTGAAACTATATTTTGGAAAAACATGGTTATCCTCCTAGAACATTTGGTTATCCTAACACTATGTAGCTTATGGAACTATGTAGCTTCAATTTTTTTTTTTGGCAATTTGATGTAGTGGAATCAATGTAGTTGAAGTATTTTTAGTATCAATCAATTTTATCTTCTTTTTGATTTGATTTGATTCAATATATGAAACCAAAAAACTAGTTTGTTCAAGAGGAAAAAAATGAGAGAGTAGAAAAAAAAACTAAGTATAGGATTGGAGAAGCGGAGTGGCTCCTGGATGTTTTTTGTGGTTAGCGCAATTAAGATTGGCGCTGAAAAACGCTATTGTTAATAGCGCTGAACGCCATTCTGTTTAGCGCTTGACTTACGCTATTTTAATTAGCGTTCAGCGCCATTCATATTGAAGTTTCTTTTCCTCTACTGCGCCAATATTATTGGCGTTCAGCGCTATTCTTATTGGCATTTAGATGAATTCCACTAACCCTTCCACCAAACCATGGAACGTTGCTTGGATTTTCTGTGGAAAACCCCAACTTGGAAGCCACTAGACTTGACATTCCATGAATTTTCCACACTTGGAATAGTTGTATTCCACCATAAGACTTGCTCTAAGCACATACCTAAGATTCACAACATTAGAATGATTATCCTTTAAGAAAACCAAACTATCATCAGCATATAAACAATGGATAATTTTAGGTGCTCCTCTCTAGCAATTAATACTAAACCCAGCAAGACTTTTATCAGTAATGTGCTTCTCAATAAGTCTAGAGAAAACCTCTAACACCATAATAAACAAATATGGGGAGAGAGGGTCTCCCTGCCTCAATCCCCTAGAGGGACAAAAAGACCTACTAGGAGACCCATTGAGTAACACTTGAAAAGACACTGTAGAAATACACTCGTACACCATCTTAATCCAGTGTTCAGAAAAACCCATATAATGCATCACTTTGGACAAAAAGGTCCAGCTTACTCTATCATAGGCCTTGTCGAAATCGAACTTTAGATCCATCCAACCTTTCACACCTGACTTGTTCTTAAAAGAGTGAAAAATTTCATTAGTAAGCACAATAGCATCAAAGATAGACCTGCTCGGAACAAAAGTATGCTGAGATTTGGAGATCATTTTATCCAAGTGAACTTTAAGCTTATTAGCCAAAATTTTGGTAATCAACTTGAAAGCAAAGTTACACAGACTAATTGGTCTCAACTCCTTAGTATTGCTAGGACTAGCCACCTTGGGGATTAAAACAATAAAGGTCTTGTTTAATTCCATATTGATCTTACCAGAATTAAAGAATTATGTAATCATTTCGCAAACATTTGGACCAATTTGATCCCAGTATTTGGAGAAAAAAATACCTTGAAAGCCATCCGGACCAGGGACTTTCAGAGCCCCTAGCTGGCTAAGAGCTTTCTTAATCTCACCAGTTGTAACCATTCTGGTGAGAGAGACATTTTCATCACTTGTGATAACATTAGGGACAAGTTGACAAAGTTCTCGATCATCTCTAGGATCCCATCCAGAGTCAGTAAACAAAGCCTCAAAATGAGTAACAATATGATCCTCAATATCTTTTTCGTCACGAAGCCAAATCCCATCAGAATTTTTAAGCATAGTGTTTTTATTCGTATTTCTTCTGACAAGGGCGAAAATATGGAAAAACTTAGTATTTCTATTGCCCTCAGCAGGCCACTGCACTCTAGATTTTTGTTTCCAAAAGGTCTCTTCCATTTGCAAGACTTTCCGGTACTCATACAAACATCTAGTCATTTTACCTTTGTTTTCAATACTAGGATTACTATCAAATTCATCCTGAGCTACGGTCAAATTATGTCTAGAGGTTTTTATCTGATTCCTAATATCGCCAAAAGTGGTCTTGTTCCAAATTTTAGCATCCTTATGAAGGTTGTTAATATTAGAAACAAATGTAGAAGAGGCGGATCCGCTATTATTGTCTTTCCAACTTTTCTAACAACATTAGTGAACCTAAAATCTTCAGTCCATATAGCCTCCCCCCTAAAGGGTCTATGCTTAAGAGGAGTAAAAGGATTAAGATCAAGCATAATAGCTCTATGATCAAAATTGAAATAAGAAAGATGTTTAACCTGAGCATTATGGAATTTGCTTCTCCAAAGAGAGTTGATGAGGACTGTGTCTAATCTTTCCTGGATATTAGCTCCACCAGTTCGCTTATTGTTCCAAGTGAATTTAGGACCAGTAGACCCAGCATCAATCAAATTGCACTTAACAACAACATCCTGCAGATCGTCGTTTTGGCTTAATCTTAACCTTCTGCCACCCCTTTCTCATCACCCTTAAGAAGGGTATTGAAGTACCCCATAACAGGCCAAGGGACATCATGAAGCTCAGAAACTGCCTCAAACTCCTCTCAGACTCTTTTTCTTAAATTTTTCTTAAATTTTTCTATGGGCTGGCATAAACAGTAGAAAGCAGCCATGGATCCTGATTTTTGACAGTAACAACAGCATGAATAATCCATCTGGATTCTGCAGTGGCTTGAATGTCAACAGTTTCTTTGTTCCAGAGAAAAACAAGTCCACTAGAAAACCCTTCAGGATCAACCACAATACAGTCAGTAAAACCCAACTGACTAACAATTCCCTTAGCCTCAAAATCCATTAAACGAGTTTCAAGTAAAGCCACAATAGAAGGCCTTCCTCTCTTCACCAGATCTTTAATAAACCTCAGAAAAGAGGGCCTGGTAGCCTCTCTACAATTCCAAACCATGATTTTCATATTAAAACAATTACCAAAAGAGGGAGGGGCAATACCAGCCATGCAACTATTCATTCCTGGGTTCCTCACATTCTGTGAGGGATTCATGTTGTCGTTGCTCACCTTGCAAGCCACCATTCTGGTCTTGAACACTTGTTGTGAGGTGTCGTCCAAATCCCACCTCGTCGAAAAGAGCATCTCGAACTTCTACAGATCTTTTGGGCCTCTTATTAGAAATGGGGTCTCCACCATAGGAGTAAAATTACTTCCACAAGTCTTTGCTCTGGCCAACTCCTTATGTCGCATCTTGGTCTTTCCCCTGGTTCCAGAAGAGCTTCTGACACTTGTGAATTCCATTCGGTTAGCAAGACTTGGAAAGGTTGTAAAACTCTCCGAACCTCCCTGATTGATACCTCCATTGTCACCGAATCTGGATTGTGAATGACTTGAGGCCCCGAAGCAAAAAGTTGATTTTGGATCACATTGATTTCCTCTGTCAGTTGAATCAATTGGTCCAACTCCAACCGTCGTTCGATCACCATTATTTGAAAATTGTTTCCCTTTTTTTCTAGCTCCACTTGCGCTTTTCGTACTCTGAAATCCTTGAACATCCAAGTTTACACTGAGAGTTCCTTCCACTCTTGAGAGAACATGTGAAGACCTGGCTTTGAGTTCACCATTTTCTTGAGAGTTTGAATTCTTCTTACCATCTTGGAAATTACTGGTAGCTTTATATACTCCATTTCCATTCCCATTTTTCTTCATGCCCTCATTAATTCTTAGACCATTCTCTTTCCGTTTAGGAATTGAATCATCAGAAATAACTTTTTCATTAGCAGCACTAAATGTTCTGTTATGAGCTTTCTCATTAGTGGCACTAAAAGATCCGTTATGACCATTCTCCATATCCTTAATCATAAAGTCCTCATTAACCTTTTGCTGAGCAGTTTGTAACTGACTACTATGATTATTGGCATTAATTTTACTCGGACCAGCACTCAAGCTACCAAAACCCCCCCGTCAAGTTGACACCACCTACTCCAGTACTGGTTCTAGTCTTCTGCTGACTATGGTTCTGCCTTTGTGCACCTCGCGACATGTCTTCTTTCTGAAATACTGACCCTCTCTAACTGTTGCCCTTCTTCTTCTTACTTTTGTCCTCCACCAACATCCAAGGGCCAAACGAATCAGCGGAAAGATTTGGAGCATTATCGTGAACCTGCATACCTGCAACATTTGTATCATTATTCACAACATTCAAAGAGTTGGAAGAATCATTACCTTGTCCCTGTTGAGACACATCCGATATGACACATTGATCCTGCTTATGAGAGATTTTACCACACTTAAAACAAAATTGATTTACTCCTTCATATTCAATTTTTTGATTGAATCCTCCAGTTCTCACCGCAGGCACTAAAGGCTTTGAAGTATCGATCTCGACACAAATGCGCACAAATCTTCCTCTAGTAACATGTTCTGTAGTTAGATCAACTTTGATTGTCTGCCCAATATCGTTGCCTATCTTAAAAAGAACATCTTTATCATAGTACTCCAACGGAAACCCTGGAACTCTCACCCAAACTACAGTTTTCTCAATTTTTGTTGTCGATGGCCTGAAATTTGGGCGCCATCTCTGGAGAGCCAAATGATGTCCAGAGATAAACCAAGGACCCCCAAACATGCATTTTTTATAATCTTCAATACTTCCAAATTTAAAAAGGAAAAAAATCTATTCCCATTTGAGCCGATGGGTTCCAAAGAGCATGTACCTTTTCATGGATGAATTTGTAACCAACTGTTTTTCCATGAACTTTCCCTATCACACACCACTTCCATTTCTGGAAGATCCTCTTTCTAGAATCCAAGTCGATTTTGATCACCGGAATACTTGAATCTTCGGCATCATTGAGGAAAATTTCATCGATGACAGCTTCCCGATTTCCACCAGACATCAATTTGTCTTTAAATGATAAAACTCTATTTCCCCCAATATCACTCAAGTTTTGACAATTACCGATCCCCACAGTGGTTTGCTCGATCTCCATACTTGATTGCATCCAATCAGGGGCCATTGATGTTCCCCCTGGATCGCCATTTTCTTCCATTACCAGATTCTAAACTTCAAAAGCTTTCTAGAAAACTCCGCAATTTACGCAGTTTCTCTCTCCAGCACTACTAAACTATTCGCGAGTCACCTTATACTATATATATCATTGGTCATCTAAAGCTATTGCGAAACATGTTTAAAGACACATGAGATTCAGTAAGACTTCGGTCAACAATTGTAGACTAGCATTGCCTTAACCGAGTTTTGGGTAAAGGTAAAACGAGTCATTCATACGTTTAAACTCGATTTCTGACTAGCTAACAAACATGCCCCTACTATCTCCCATCTTTTTTTTTTTTGCCGATGACTGTTTTAGTTCACCAAAGCGGACCTAGAAGAAGCAAAAAATTTATTGAATATCTTATCTAATTTTGGGGAAATCACGGGGTAAATAGAAAATTTGCAAAAATAAGGAATCTATTACAGTCCTAAAATTCATCCCAAACATGAAAAAATAATTGCAAAAATCCTAAAAGTTCCATTGATGACTAAAAAGGACAGATATCTCGAAACCCCTCTCTTTTTCGATAGAAATAATTTTGAACGGCTCCTTAAAAGTACTACAATACAAGGTTGGAAAGCAAAGTTGTTATCTCAAGCGGGCAGGACAGTTTTAATTCATTCAGTCCTCCAAGCTTACCCAACGTATCATATGCAGATGCTAGCTCTCCCCAAATAGACTTTAGATAAGTTCGACAAAATTCAAAGAGATTTTTGGTGGAATAAGGATAGGTCAAAAGGAAAACGTGGTTATATCAAGGCGTGGATAGGCATATGTAAACCAAAATCGGAAGGGGATTTGGGAATAAAGAATCCTCACAATTTAAACATAGCCCTTCTAACGAAGCTATCCAGCAGAGTAATGACATAAAAAGAAAAATTGTGGGTGAAACTTCTAGAAGCGAAATACTACCACTACGCGAGCCTTTTTGAACCATCGAGAAACTATGAACTCTCTTGGATCTGGACAAACATTCAAAAAGGTCTTAATATTATCAAAGGAAATTTTATCTGGAAAGTGAAAAATGAAGCTAATACGAAGATTTGGGAAGACAATTGGATACCTAATACGGATAAAGTAAATAAACCAAGTGATAGGGGTGACCCTTTCCCGCAAAATGTTCAAGAGCTATTAAATAATGAAGAATCATGGGACACTGGAAAACTAACCAGATGAATGTTTTTCGCCAGATATTAAGGAAAAAATATTAGCAATTACTCCGAATAAAGATGAGAGGGATGGGATTAGATGGAAACACCATCAATCTGGAGCTTTCACGGCAAAATATATATACAACTATCTAATCAATCAAAATACAGATAATGAGGAGAATATTGAATTCCCTTGGAAAAAATTATGGAAGTTGCAGGAAATCCCTCGGATTATACTATTTATTTGGAAAGTAGTTCAAAAAGCGCTTCCGACCAGTAGCAGACTAGCAGCCCACAACTCAGAAATCTCTTCCGCGTGTCTTTTGTGTAATAACTAATCGTCAGAAACAAAAGATCTTCTATTTAGAAAGTGTCATTTCGCTAGATCGATTTGGTTTGGCTGCTCTAAGGACGTTGTTAATTCTCAAATTAACACGGACTCCATTAGCAAGTGGGTTGAAATATGGTTATCAGATCCAATATTTTCACAATTTTGCGAACAAATTTCAACAATCCCATTGTTTATATGGAAATATAGATGTCAAGTGGTGTTTAGGAAAATTATCCCGGATCCAACTTCATTGATTCAAAAAATTAAGAACTTCATCCTGTCTTCTCCGTACAATAAAGAAGACAGATATAAAGATATCCAGGAAAAGAAAGCGTTTAAACCTTCTTGAAACAACTTTAGGGCGGACTGAATAATTTTCGTAGATGCGTCGTATAATAAAGAGGACTTATCCATGGGTTATGCCTTCATACTGTACTCGGTCGACCACGAAGCTTTTATGCATCTTTCTGCAGGTTCAGATTGGGCGTCCTCGGCCTTGCATGTAGAAGCAAAATCACTTTTAAAAGCGTTAAAATGGCTAGAAAACAATACATTTTCTAGCGTCTTTATTGCTACAGATTGTAAAGGTTGGCGGATTCTATCAACAAAAAAGGAACATATGCTTCTTGGACAGCAGAGAATACTATCGAAGAAACTATTTCTATTCTAAGTAAATTACCACAAACTAAGGTAAACTTTATAGGCAGAGATCACAATGCAGCAGCGGATTCAGTGGCAAAAAAAACAAGGATCAGAAGACTACAACATATGTCAAAGCATTTGCAACAACAAGTTAAAAAAAAGCATCATTTCTAACGTTTTCGATAAAAATAAAATAATAGACCTTCTATGTTATATTGTTTAATTAATGTATTGGTTTTTACATCAATTTTTATTTTTATTTTTCAATTTTTTCAACTTCAATGATCGTCTAAAAATATGGTAGTAAAATAAAAGATAGCTAAAATAATATAAAATGAAAAAATCCAGTCCTCTTTATTTTATTTTATTTTCAAAACAAAACTATATTGCTGCATTCCTTCGACCTTAATAATTAGGCAAAATTCATATTTTAGCATTATACTAGATAATAAATATTTAATTATAGTATTATAAACTTTCAAGATAAGGGAATATACTACCATCAGTGTATTGAAAATATTAACTATAATTAAATAAAAAATATTGACATATTATTTTCCTAGATACACAATTATAAAATGAAAACTTTTAGGACCTATGAAGAGGACGTTGAATTATTGATGGCAAATAACAGACTTTCAGGTCGGGTATCAGGCTGGAGACCAAAATCAATTACAAAGCCCGAACTGACCAATAAATTAATCCAGGCCAGGCGGCCTATGACGGGTTTTGAGCTTGGCCAGGCCAGACCAGGCCCCTATGGTGTAGTGCTCGGCACGTTATGCAATAGTGCTTCGTATTCATACAAATTATATGGCAAAGATGTTAACAGTGGTTCATGAGCTTGAATGGGCTGTCAGGTGGAGCTGCAAATGTCTGGTAATCATGTCAGATTCTAATAGAACAACTTTTTGGGCACCCCTCATTTTTGGAGGGGGCCATACTTTCTTTTTTGATAGGTGGTAAGTAAATTAAGAACACTCCTTATCCAAATATTTATCTTAATATCATAGTTATCCTTTTTAATTAAGTTAGTGTAATGATTAATTGAGTCGCCAAGTTAAGATAATTAATGAATAGTGTATGACTAAATCAATAAATTATTATCTTTTTTAAATTAAATTTTTAAGCGAAGAAGGAGAATAGGAGTTTTGGATTTTTTTTCTTGAATCCGAACCTTCAAACTCTGTAGGTATACTTCAATGTTAGTTTTTTGTTGCTTGAATTGGCCAAAATTTCCTAAAAATTTTATAGCTTGATTTGGGCTAAGTCAAACAAGTTCGGCTAATAGATCTGAGAAACATGCAGCCAAACTTATCTGCTAATATAGTTCGGCTAATATTTCCGAAGGAGCAGGATGTGGAACTTAGTTTTAATGTAGTTTTTGCTTATAGAGAAAAGTTCGGTTAGGAGAAAAAAATTGTGACCTAACCGAACTCAATACATAATTTCAGAGAAAAGTTCGGTTATGAAAAAAAATTAGCGACGTAACCGAACTAAAAGTTCGTAGGAGAAAAAAACTGTGTTGGAACCACACAAAAAGTTCGGCTAGGAAATTAAAAGTTCGGTTAGGATATTCGGGAATATAAGTCCGGTATATCAATTGGTTCCTGTTCACCTTGATTTATCAAAAGACGGAACAAAACTCATAGGTTTATCTTTGGGAGACAGATTTATCTATTCATCAGACTTTTATGTGTGAGACAGATTTGTTTATCAAGCCTTCGACTTTGGGTCGTAGCAACTATTAGTTGTGGGTGAGATCAGCTATGGGAATCAAGTGCATAAAGTCCTGCTTGGATTCAGAGACATGAACATAATTGTACCTTGATCAGTGTGAGATTGGTTAGGGCTCAACTACATTCTAGTCTGAAGTTAACTTGGAGTAGGCTAGTGTCTGTAGCGGCTTAGTACAGTGTGGTGTTCAAATCTGGACTAGGTCCCGGGGTTTTTCTGCATTTTCGGTTTCCTCGTTAACAAAATTTCTGGTGTCTGTGTTATTTATTTTCCGCATTATATTTATTTATATAATTGAAATATCAGAGGTTGTGCGTAAGTTCAATCAATTGGGAATCCAACATTTGGTTGTTGATTAAATTGATTGATACTTGGATATTGGTTTTTGATACCGTCCAAGTTACTTCTTATATTCAATCGGGCTCGCAAATCCCTATTTGTTTGATTGCGAATTGAATTGATAAATAGAGATGTAACTCTTGGATATTCCATTGATTGAGTCTGACTGTCTAGTTGATTCTGTTGGAATTATATTAGAGTTGTCCATACAGATTGCTAACCGAAATATTGGGTGTGGTTGTTAGATCCCCGCTTTTTCAATTGGTATCAGAGCAGGTGAACACTATGAACCTAGTAAGTTTGTGTTTGACTGATCCCTAAATTCTGTCCCTATGGGAAATTTCTTTGGGAAGCTTGCTCTTGGCATCTGTAACGTACGCCAGAAATTCCTTAAAGATTGTTCAAAGCTTATTGTCCATTAGACCTCTGGTCTCTCATGATAATATCGTTCCATCTAAGACTTTGGAAAACTTAGATGATAAGAAACAATCTAAAGGAAAAATTAGAAGTTCTTCTAAGAAAGGTTGTAGAAAACGTGATCAACGCTCAAAGATATGGAATTTCACTAAATTAACTCTTAATCTGTGAGGAATACTATCGTAATGGATCAGTTGACAAAGATCTATTTAGAGCTTTTGAAAGCGTTTTTAAATTCTTAGAAAAACTTAATTCTTTTAAGAATAAGAATAGTTCTGATAAAAGTTCTTTACCTGTCAAATCATGTATTCTGAGGAACAGGTAGCCAAACTTATCTGCTAATATAGTTCGGCTAATATTTCTGAAGGAGCAGGTTGTCGAACTTAGGTTTAATGTAGTTTTTGCTTACAGAGAAAAGTTCGGTTAGGAGAAAAAAATTGAGACGTAACCGAACTCAATACATAGTTTCAGAGAAAAGTTCGATTATGAAAAACAATTAGCGACGTAACTGAATTAAAAGTTCGTAGGACAAAAAAACTGTGTTGGAACCAAACAAAAAGTTCGGCTAGGATTTTTTGTTTTGCTAGCCGAACTGTTATTCGTTTCCATCAAGTTCGTCTAGTTCGAGAAAGTTTTTCACAAAATTCCGAACTTCCATTTTCAACTTATTTTGATTTTTTACTACTTATTTTTTTAAACCAAAAACGAATCACAACGACAACAAGCAAGATGGAAGAAGAGAAGATCAGATGTTCCCTCTGGGTTTGTGAAAAATTAAATGTAATGAGTTCGTTATAATTTGAATTTGCTTTTTATTTTGTTTTGTTAATGATTTAGTTAGGCTTTAGTTATAAATTAAATTTGGTTAAGGATGGATTAGTCATTTCCGCTCTTTAGAACACCCCTTATAACTGCAGGGTAGATATTCTTATCACATACTGGTCCCCGCCAAAAAAAAGTAGTACCCAAAAACAATGTGGTGCAAGCTTTCTTAAGTGGTTGTTCGCCTTAGACAGTAATTAAGATATGGATATTGGCTTGTAGATGTTATGAATAGGTTGTTTATCAATATGTTTACGGGAAAATAAACTTCTCGGTTGACATTTTAGGAAAGCGAGGTGCAAAATTAGTTGAAAACATTGTCATATCTTATAGTGGTGATCGGACTTTATTATAATTTATTTGTGTTTTAAATAATTGCGAGTTTTTGGGAGTCCTTTTATACTCTCTTCTATTGTGTTTTCCTTTTAGTTGTTAACAAACTTTTGGGGATTTCTTTTCTTGTTGTCTCTTATTTTATTTATTTATTTTGATCGGTAAAGAATTTGAGGAAGGTTTCAAACTCACGTCACTAATATTATTATCCAATAACTTTATCACTGTATTATCTCTTATAATTTTATAATTATTTTATTTTGCCACAGCATAGACCAGTTAATAAATTTTGCAATCTGAAATAAAAGATAATAAAAGATTGGGGACGTTCACATTTAATCAATTTTTCCGGATTGATATAGGAAATAAATATCTCACAGATCTTTAATATTTCTGATTGATTGTATACAATCTACGAAAAGATCGTGCTCCATCAATTTCAGCATGTGGGTTATTTATAATGCAAATGTCAACTTATATGTAATAAATGCAGCTGATGCTCTTGCCAAAACTGCAATGTCGAGTTCTATGTGTAAAATTGTGAACTTAAGCATACATACATGGGTGCATTGCTTAAGAGGATTCTATTGCTCACTCTTTGAAACCCGTTATTACCTTAATTCCGATATTAGACGTATTCTTCCATGATCTAATCCAAGGATGAAGCTAACTTGGAAAATGGAAGATCTCCATCGTAAGTCTGGCTCTTATA
Organism: Papaver somniferum; assembly: GCF_003573695.1. NCBI lineage: Eukaryota > Viridiplantae > Streptophyta > Magnoliopsida > Ranunculales > Papaveraceae > Papaver > Papaver somniferum. The sequence goes on along the minus strand of NW_020624376.1, from coordinate 1,848,571 downwards.
AGACAGTCAGTTCAAACGAAATGCAAAAAAAGTTATCTATTTAGGCTAAATTGTATCCTCCTCCATTCAACTAAACATGTAATACCATTACACAGCCTCTAATAATATGAGGATCACGACCGCCATATTACTTATTCAGACACATACATATGCGATGTGGAGAGGTTAAAATAAAACACACATACTTGAGGAAATTAAATAGATCCATTATGCAATATTGGGGATGGCTCCTAACTAGTTAGCCACCATTGCTAATTTTGGTGCTAGTATGTTACGGCACGCTTCTTTGCCTGGCTCAGTTGGGTCTTGAACGATCATCTCTTTTAGGCAAGTGCAGGACGAGGCAGGAGGGGGTGGACTATCAAGTGTTCTATAGCAACCTTTGCATGTGCTTGAACCTACAATACCAGTACAGGAGTAAGTAACGAGATAAGTTCCACTAGGTTTGTTCTTGACCAATTCACTTAGACAGACATCGCAACCAGTCGTGATTAGTGAAATATGTTCATCAGATGGTAAGCATCCTGGTGTCGGAGGTGGTGGTGGTGGTGGACTAGGAGGTGGTGGTGGTGGTGGAAATTTAAAGCAAGCTTCGCATAAGATTCGACCGCCATCAACTGAGTTGCACGCATAATTGCTGATACTAGAACCACTTGGTTGTCTCTTTCTTATATCTGCAAGACACGTATCGCAACCGGTGATTGTCATCCGAAGATACTGCTCCCCCGCTGGACATTTCAGCAGCGGGGCTGCTGATGCCTTCTCTGAAAACAGCAGCAATAAAAAATGAGTACAAAGGAAATGGACGTAACTCAGAGTAAAAACAAAAGTTTAATTATAACAACGATCAGTAAAATAGCTTGTAAATCGAGCAGTAATAGTAGTAGAATTGGCACTTACGTGAACATAGTGATACGGCGACCAAAACAAATAGAGCACTGCTCACAAGGAAAGGAAAAGAAAATATTTGCCTGGCCATTGTTAGAAGTAGTCCCACATCCCTTCCACGCCGTTTTCGAGAGTGGTTAGGCCCATGGGTTTATAAGATGGTATCAAAGTCGGATTCGGGTGATGTGTGGACTCCGTGTTGTTTCAGTGTTTCGGCATGGGCAATAATCCGTAGGCCATAATCCGCGTGCTGTCACAGTTGGCCGGCCGCAATCCATGTGCTACAATTCGGCTACCATATTTCAGGTTCAGGGTGTACTCAAACTCGACCCTCTCGAGTTTGAGGGGGTGTTAGAAATAGTCCCACATCGTCCGGATCCTCCATAATGTAAAGCTTATAAGTCTTAGGCAACCCTATCCTTGCAAGTCGATTTTTGAGGGTAGTTAGGCCCATGGATTTCTAAGAGCCATGACTGATTAACGGTACTATCGGAGTAAAACACTTGTGGTAGAACTATCCATACTAGCTAGTCTTTTTCTCTATATATAGAGGAAATGTGGTAGGAATTATGTTTAATTTAATCGCCAGCCAGCTAATTAATCTCTAATATAATAAGGTTACCGACTTATCTACAGCCTGAGAGAGGAATAGTTGCTGTCGGTTTCTTGTTTGACCAACAGGAGATCACAGATGGACGGGGTTGTCCTTGGAGAGAGATGATAAATATCATAGAAAATTCTTATGGTAAAAATTTGTGCATATACACGTAAAGGCGACCGTAGGTCGGCTAATATTTTTTTTTGTCTGCATGTTGATCGTCTTCTTAGTGTTCTAGAAGGGCAAAAGGTTAAAAGAGAAATGGCAGTTTTACACATCATGGATCAGTATTGAGAAGTATAATAATAAGTTGATACTCATTATTATCAACTTGATCATCAAAGGTTGGAAGGTGTTGAACTTATCCACTGTTGGACAAGTGCCATCACTTGGACAATATGGAATTCCAGAAATGACTTGATTTTCAAAGGAATCAACTTCGAAGTTTAGCAAGTCATCGAAAAAAGTGAAAACACGGACATATCATTGGTGTAAGAATGTGAAAGCTCTGAAAAATATTTCTTTAGACAATGTAAAATTGAATTGGGGACAATTTTTTTGTAAATTAAAGTCCTAATATGGATAGTATTGGGTTTTCTCTTTTTCTGCCAGGTTAGTTTTTTGGGAGGTTCTCCTTCCTCTCTTCTTTCGTTGTGCCGAAAATTGAATTGGGGAATTTTATTTGTATGACGTGGGATGTTGTTTTCGCTTATTCCTAGCAATCCTTTCAATATATTCTTACTTTTGTCGAGGAAAAAAAAAGTTGATACTCATAATATCTTGGTAACTATTTTTCCAAAAAATATAGTTATTTTAGTAAGAAGTAGGATAATAATAAGTTGTGCAAGTGTGCCAAGAAAGTCGTAGCTGTTGGCGCCCTCGCGCAAAGCACTTGGTGATTTGTTTAAGATGCCATAAACTCTTTCTTTCACTCTTATGCATGTTCCCAAAGGGCAAACGTATGTTACTTGCTCCATTGAGTAAGTTGGATAAAATGAAATTTAAGGCTCTTTTAATGAAGGTTATTATTGGGACGTCACATTTCATTAGAGGGACGTCATCTAATAAGATAAAAATGGGTCACCCACAAGTAATATCAAAAATCCCTTATCTCAAATAATTTTGAAATTACCAAACAACCCTTATATAGTTAATTTTAATTTAATTAGATAATAATTAAATTAAGAAGATGAATTTTGTTAAATGGTGGAGAGGGTTTAACACAAAGTGATGATGAATCTCAACCAATTGAAGAAATTAATCAACAAAGTGAAGAACAAATGGTTGAAAATCAACAGGTACACCTCTAAACTATCTCCCATGGGTTCAATTCCGCTCAAAACTAGCTTAAATACGCAAAAAGTTTGAGATTTTTAGACTTTCATGGAAAATTACGGTTGGGTTTAGCTTCGTTGCCAACCGTAATTTAGGTTTACGTCTAGGTTTTGGAAGAACTTCAAACCGTAACTGGTTCCAATAGGACAAAATTGAATTACGGTTGGTAATATGTCATGCCAAACACTTCAAAAACCCAGATGTGGGAGAATACGTCTGGAAAAAAATTCACGAACCTAGACGTAGAAGATTACGTCTGGAAAGTTTACTTCGCGGACCTAGACGTAGAAGATTACGTCTGGAAAAATTACATCACGAACCTAGACGTAATCCAATTTGAAGCTTCTTCTAAAACATCCAGGAAGAATTACGTCTAGGTTAGCCTATAAGATAAACATGGACGTAAATTCATTTTCTACGGTTGGAATTAAAAGGAACCTGGACGCGATTTCAATTTCTATGGTTGGAATGAAGAGAAACCTGGACGTAAACCAACATGCAAACTAATTCTACGGTTTGAATTCATCCAAACTTGGACGTAAGTTCTTCAAAAACTGAAATTACGGTTGGCGAACCTAGACGTAATCACAACGATGAAGTGAATTGAAGTTGAATTAAATTGAAATTACTGAGAAGGAAGAGGAGCAGTTTTTTTGCGAATTAGAATAGAAAATTTAAGTTTTTAAATTTTTATTTTAGTTAAAGGGTAATCTAGACATTTTATTTATGTGTTAGGATATCCCATAACCATTTTTTTGGACACTAAGAATCCAAGTGAAGCCCCTCTAATGAAATGTAACGCCCCAATAATAGCCTTCCTTTTAATACTGCACAGAGATGTTACGTCATTACGTGTGCTATTTTGGGAATGCTCAATTTCTTCGAATTGGATATCTTTCCTTGCTGCAGGCTTATAGGGTACTTATATTTGGGTTCTGTTATCCCAATACCTAAAAGAGTTCCAGCAGGGATCAAAACAGTATTATGAACTTATTTTTGACATCCATGTTTGTTCAAAAATTAAGAAGTTAAGAGATGGTATTGAGTGCGATATAATGGACGGGAAAATTAGCGGGAGACCCAAAAAAAATAATATTCTCATTGTCAAGCCCACAATTAATTTTAAGTATCATGACATCCATAATTATTTCCGTGACACCCATAATTATATAAAATCATTAAAAATATATGCATGACGGATTATGCATCCGCATGACAGGTTATACATCGGGGGTATAATTGACAATGTAACTTGGATATAACATATCTAAAAATTCGCGCCTTGGAATTTTACAAATTTTATATCGTTGGAAATCTTTTTAAGAGAGCTATGCAACGAGTACAAACAAGAATATAAAAATTTTGTTTTTCACGAAAAAATCGGAGGTGATCATCATTTTATGCAAAATTTTCGAAAACTTGATACATAAACATTATGCAGCCACAAAAAAAGATGCATTACACATTCTGCAGACGCATAACGAATTATGCAACCATTTTCTCCACTGCATAATAAATTATGCATTTGGATAGTAAAGTTATGCATCTATAACAAGTTATCTAACCATTGTTTTGATTGATTTTAGTGCGTACATAAAAAAGATTGATGCATAATGCAGTATGCATCCATATTTACGGATGCATATCAGGTTATGCATCTATTTTCTCGATGCATAAAAGATTGTGCAACAATTTTCTCGATGCCTAACGCATTATACAATCATATTTTCGGATGCATAACCGAATGCATAACATGTTATGCATATATTATTATAAGTGCATAACGTGTTATGCAACCTTTTTTTTTGTTGGTTTCAATACTAACAAAAAGTAGCTGCATAACGTGTTATGCAACCATTCTCTGTACTGCATAACAAGTTATGCAAAAAAAAAAAAGGTTGCATAACTTGTCATCCACCTACAATAATAGCCGCATTGCGTGTTATGCAACCATTTTCGGGACTGCATAACAAATTATGGAACATATTTTTTTAGATGCATAACACCTGCAGCACAACTTTTTGTCGATCTCCAACCACTGTTAGCAGCATCTCAACTTCCTTCTCAACATCTTCCAACATTAAGACCATAACTAACCGATTAACCAATTCAATCAAATTAATCAAAACTCCCTCTAATCCAAATTCTAAGTACGTTCATACAAGATTTAAACATAAGCAACATTTTATCCATATGAACAATTACAACATTCGGTAAGCAAATAAAAAATTAACCAAACATATTATGTAATGGGGCCTCTGCCATCCCGTTTAATCAACATACACAACATAATGATTGGTTGGTTTCATTTTAGAAAACATAATTATGTCATGAAACCACAAGCCAATAAACCATTCTTCAATATACGTACCTTGCATAGTGTTCCTACGGCCTTACCTTGTGTTATTGCTGACCCCCATTCTTCAATAACTGGTCGGTCATGGTTTTTCTCGAACACTTGATGTACGTCACTGACAATGGAGAGGAACTGCACATCAATTCCAACAACAACCGAAATATATAGACGCATCAAAATCATCACAACAACAATCTTCTTCTCTTATTGTCTAAAAAGTTCCCCCTAAACCTCCAATTACGACTACATCTTGTATGGACTTGATACATTCCACTGTCAAAACCCGTGAAAACTCCCTTGTTTAGCATAATTAATTTCACGAATTTTGCTGGCCATAGGTGAAACCAATTGAACCAGCACATTCGAATTTCTTCTTCAATTAGTTGTAACGCTCACGGAGCTAATACCAGCGAATCCTAATTTAAGACCATAACTAAACGACTAACCAATTCAGCCAATATAAATCTCCACTTCCTTGACCAAACTTCAAAATACAGATTCACACTAAAACCCATGATTCAAACAATCAATAACCCATGATTCAATTCCATAGCATCAACGCAACACCTTTCTTCACCTAATTGATTTGTTCTCAAAATTCAGACCCAATCAAGACACCACCGTAATGATTTTCCCATCTGATTCTTCATCTTTTCCTCCTCAATCTCAATCACTACCACCCAATCTCCATTACCACCGCCACCATTACCAGACGAAGTCAGAAGAAATAGTTCAGAGGAGAGGAAGGGGGAGGCGCAGTGATAATGGGATACGAGAGATTGAAGGTTAGAAGAACAGAAAAGACCGAAACCTAATTTTAGAAATTCTGGGTGTGAGAGATATTTTACCCTAGAAAATGGGCGCGCGCCTGAGAATTTCTGAGCGTGGATTTCATAGTGGGAAGAATCTGTAAAATGAGTCTCCCTGTAGTTTTCACATAATGGATTCGAAAGTAAAATAAAAATTATCCAAGTTTACGCAGCATTGAGTAGTAACTGGTTGGCATCAAATTCGTGCGAGATCTGTCCTTTTCATTTCCAAATTTAGGATTTAGCCGTTTAGGCGACTATTTTTGGGCCCGTATAGTTTCTTCGGATCGGTTTAATGACATAGGACTGCCATGATGAGTTATGAGGGCTTGGTTTTCAGCAGGGATCTAGGAAATAAACGGCCTCTTACATTTTTAATCTATCGTGGACATCAATGAGAAGATTGAACTTTAATGATTTCAGGTTCAGCATGTGAGTTAATTTAAGATCCATAGAGATAGAGCATGGAGTGTTGATGGTTCAATCCGCCTATCCAACCTTACTGGTTTATCCTTGTTTTGGTCAAGTGTTTGAGTAAGTTTTGGAAATAGTTTTTATTTTTTATTCTTTTTTTTTATGCGAAGAGAAAGATACTCCGTCTTGAAGTTACAAAGGTCTATAAAAGCTAGATAAAGAAACAAGAAGCAAAAAAAGAGACCCAGTAGAACACCGTCTTCCAGTTGTTTACATTATTTGAAAAATTCAGACGTACCCTATTACTTTTTAGGGTAATAGAAGCACTTGCCCAGGACATCACAAGAGCCTTGACATCAACTGTAATTTCTGAATCCGTCTTGAAGCTATATTTGTCCTCAAAGATACGACAGTTTCTTTCTTGCCACAAAATCCAGATGATTGCAGACGGAATACGATCCCAGACTACTCTTCCGGTGTGCGATTAAGAATTAAGAGACCATGTATGAGCCAAAAATAACAGAGTCTCCGGAAACACCCAAACCCAATGCTTGTTAGGCGTAACAGTCATCCTAGTGTTATAAGCTACTTTACAGTGCAGTAAAAGATGGCCGGCGACTCATTGCTGTCACCACAAAGAATGCAAGAGCTGTAAACGTCCACACCTTTCTGTGATAACATGTCCAAAGAGTTTAACTGATGTGGGAAGTTATCAACATCATCAGTGGATATGAATGTCTTATACAAAGATTTAACCCCAAAAAACCCTGAGTTGTGATTCTGTGAAGTGACCAACGCCTAGCATCTGATAGGATATCTGTTAACCACAATGTTGAATAACACTGCTATCCATCTTTCTGTAGTTTGTGTCAACCACACGGGACAAACCTGTGGGATCCATGGACCCTCCTTTGCTGATTAACAGGGCCTCATTATATGGGCGTTCCGAGGGTCAACAGCTGTGGCTCACCGAAGGTGTATATAGACTTTTTGGTTTGTTTTTCACTGCATTATCATTTCAACTGTTTCGCATTTTTCCGTTTTACAAACGGTAATATTTTTTCTTTTTCCTCCAAAAAGAGATTCTTATTCTTACCGGTAGATGGTGACTTTTTTTCTCTAGGAGTGGAACATCGCACAAATAATAAGTATGCGAAGTAAGGATTATCTGATGTAAGCGAGGACTATCGCACATGGCAAAGTTGAAATGACGTATTGGGTGATGTCAGCAAAGTCACGAGTAAAGTGTGATGTTCTATGCGAAGTATAAGTTGTGCGAGAGTTAGCGAGTGTAAATGAGCAAATGTATCGCACAATGATTCCGAAAATAGTGGATCTCTTAGGTGTCATCCACTATGAGGAATCACTATATAAAGGAAAGATTTCATCACGTAGGAGAGAGATCTTTTAGTGTGTGTTAGACAAGAAACTAGGAGAGTGAAAGTTTGTTTGGATAGTAAGCAAAGTCATTGTAAAGTCATTGCTATCTATTGTATCCAATTATAATCCTTGAAAGTTAATAAAGAATTCATTACGATTACTTGAGTAATAATCTAGATACATTGAAGTGTGGTTGTAGGTTTCCTGCAACTACATTTTTGGCGCCAGAAACAGCTTTGGGTGATAAATCCTGCTAGTAAATTCGTAGAATCTTAGAAAAAGTAAGATCTGCAAATTGAAGATGGCGAGACTTGGATCTACTATTGAACAACAGCCAGACGGAGCAATAGAATTGCTGAAAGAAGAAGAATTACAAATCTTGATCAACAAGAAGAAAGAGTAAGAGAAAATCAAGGGAACGAAAATACAATTGGACCTCAGCGTGAACAAGAGCGGAATAATGATATTGATTATGATAGAGTGAGCGTTCATACTTCGCAAACAAGTTCAACTGAAGAGGAAATACAAAGAACTAGGGATACAGGAAGAATTGAGGGGAATGATGAGAATATGAAACTTGCAGAGCTTAGACAAAGATTGATTGCCAAACGACAAAGAGAAGGTGAAGAGCGTGCGAATTTGATACGTCAGAATGATGACTTAAGAGAAGAGAACCTTATATTGCAAGAGCAGAGATCGACAAGTGCCACATGATCCAGGTCGATATCAAGCAGGAGTTCATCAAGGAAAATTCAATCCAATCAAGAAGATACTAGGCGAAGACAACGCATGGAAACTATTGAAGAAAACATGCAAGTAGATGATAATCCACAGGACCAATAAATGAGAAGGAATGTAGCTCAAGAATTGGGAACTAATCGATATGAGCATCCGCATGAACTTCTACATCGCACACATAATAATTTCGAAAGAGAAGAAGAGGATCCGAGGCAAGGACAGATGATATTGCGTGGAAGAGAAATGTTAAGAGCAGAGAACGAACGCGAAAGGGAAGCTACTCGTGTGTGGAATGAATGAGACAAACAAAGAAGAAGGGAAGAAATTGAAGAGATAAAATTGCAAGAAGCATTACGTCAAAATAATCATGATAATCGAGTAAGGCGGCGCGAACGTCATCACACGGATGATATAGATCAAGGCTGGGTTGCACCACAAGAAAGAGAAATGTCAAGACATCGACATGATCACACAGGTGAAGAGGAACGAAATGATGGAGAAAAGATCGAAACGAACATTGATAGGCGTAGGAGAAGAAGAGAAGAATCTGAAGAATATGATATACAAGAGGCAATACGTCAGAATAATCATGAGAATAAACTGAGACAAGCAAGATTAAAAAGACCTATGCGCGAAGATATAGATCAAATCTTCAGTGAAGAAATTCTCAAAGAAATGGTGGAAGGAGACAACTAGAGGAAGGAGTGGAAGAAGCTGGGAAAACTCCCTTTACAAAACAGATTCAAAGGGAAGTGATACCGTCTAAGTGAAGTTTAGCAACATTCACTAGCATATTTGATGGAAGCGCCTGTGCAATACAACATGTGAAAGCTTACACACGATCTTTGTTGTAGTGGGAAAACAATGACGCAGTAATGTGTAAATATTTCGCTGCGAGCCTGGCAGGGGAAGCTCTGAGATGGTTTGAAGGAATACTAATAGAATCCATTGAATCATTCCACCATTTACAGAACGTATTTTTAGGATAATATATTAGCAATAATATGTCAAGACCAGGAATTGAGACGGCATTCAGACTTCGCCGTAGAACAAATGAGAGTTTACGTCATCTAAAAACACGTTGGAGAACCATGTATAGCGAAATGAGAAGACGAGTGGATGAGCGACACCTTATTCTTGCATTTATCAATGCTCTCTTCGCTACAGATTTATTATATACACAAATCCTTAAGATAAAGGATACAATAACGATGTCAGAGTTGCGCGAATTTCAAGAGGAGTACATAGCACTTGAGGAGAAACAAAGAGATATGGATTCGTACCCAGTTGCAGTACCTGATGCGAAAGGTGGAAACACAAGTTTACTCCCAAGACTGACAAATGCTGTTGCGAGTACGTCGCAGGGAAATCAAGGAAGGAACATTACGGAAATGGAACAAAAACTAATAGCCATGGGTAGTGCTGATCAAGCAGAATTTAACAAAGAGTATAGAGACAGACAATTTCAAAATCATGTAGGTAGTAACAAGATTCAAAGAATGGATAATCCACCAGAAATTTCAGAAGGTCAACAACCATATTATAATAAAAGACAAGGAACTGGAAGGATAGTATGGGAACAAATAAACTTGCCGAAGCTGAACACTACAGTAGATAAAGTATGGGAAGTTGTCATCCTAATGGAAGAAATCCAAGAACCACATACTGTAGGGGACGAACCACCACCAGGGAGAAGGAGCAGAGAATTTTGTGTATATCATCGCTTTCATGGTCACACAACAAGTAATTGCAGAAATGTGAGGAAAATCATATTGCGAATGATTGAACAAGGAAAATTGGATCATTTCTTAGCATAAAAACCAAAGAATTTACCACCACCACCATCGGGAGGAAATGTATATGCAAAAGAGAAGGGAAAGAATACAGTTGTAATTGAAGTAGGTGCGAAAGAGAAGAACATGTATTGTAATTCAATTGTACATTCATTCAGAAAAATAGAAGACTTCCACGATAATATCTTAAGTAGGGTGTATGCAAGAGATGCTGATGGAAAAGAAATCCTCAACCTTGCGAAAAAACAGACTATCTCATTTAGTGCATAAGAAACACCAGGAGGAGGGGAATCGCATCAATGTCCATTAGTAGTGAGATTAGGAATTAATTCGACACCAAAGGTAGAAGATGGTGAGGAAGATGAAGCAAACACTTGGGGAATAAATAGAATACTTATAGATCCTGGAAGTTCTGTCGACATTCTATTTTATCCTACATACAAAACCATTGGTGGAAGGGATGACGAATTGATTCCTTCAACGTATAAAATTTATGGCTTCAATGGAACCGCGAACAAGCCTAAAGGTGAGGTGACTATGAGGATTCTTCTTCAGAATATGCCAACAGAAATTGTATTCTGTATTGTGGAGGTCGAATCACCCTATAGCTCTCTAATTGGAAGACCATGGTTTCATAGTATCTTGGGTGTGGCCTCAACATTTCATCAGTGCATAAAATTTCCTTTACCCCAGGTGTTGGTATTATAAGAGGAGATACAATTGAAAGTAAAAATTGTCAAGAAATTGATATTGACAAGTGCGAAGAAAGAGAGAGTAAGCGAAGAAATTGGAAAAAACATGTTGCAGATAGTCAAAGAGATGAGAGGTTAATGGTGGACGCAGTATATAATGTTGGACATACAGATAAGCAAAATACTGAAACAGGGTTTTCTGTGAAGTGACGATACTAAGCGAACCAGAAATATTACTTCTATAGAAACTGAAAGAATGCAGAGACAGAAGTTGTGTTTTCAAGACAAAAAAGAAGTGCGCGATGGTTATCGCACAGAGGAGATTGAAAGGGTTATGCGAAATAATATTCTGAAAAGCATCTGCGAGCTTAAGGAGATACAAAAAATGAAGGGGATAAGTGAGTAATATGAGGAATGGACATGTCTTTATTTCTGAGAAACAAGTTAATAATAAATCTATGTACCAGAGTTGTATATACATGCGAGATAATGATATTTTGGACGCGAATGCGAACAAAGGGAATTTATATTAAAGGAGTGAAAATTAATGTTCAAAAAGTGCATGTTTTTAAGGTTACATGAAAATATTCAGAAGGCAAAGAATTTACAACAAGTGAAAATGATTAATTTTAATCTCGCTCAGCCTCAGAACCACTTATTTCTTCTTCAGATTCTTCATCTTCTCCTTCACTGTCTGAAATGTCAGAAATATGTTCATTATCAGGGATTTCTGTAAATTTATACTTGTAAGAGGGATGTTATTCTCAACGCAGACTTTCTTAGCAGCAGCTTCGCGAGCACGATTAGCATCATTGCTATTGTTTGAAACCATGATGATGAAGTTCTTCTTCAATTGTTGATACTTAGAGTTGCGAGCAGATAAATCTTTTTCTTCAGAAGCTAAGCGAGTTTCTAATTCTTTAATATTCTGAAGATAATTCTTCTCTTCCTCAGAAGCTAAGCGAGTTTCTAATTCTTCAATCTTCTGAAGATAATTCTTCTCCTTATCTGCGAAATATGAATAAACGAGTTAGGATATATAAAAGAAGATGTTATTCCCAAAGAAAAAACAAGTATTAAAATAGCAATATTTGACCTTCATAATTGGAAAAAATGTCTTTAACCAATGCGGAATGATCATCCTGAAGACTCACGTTTATAGCTAAACCCTCTCTAGCATCATTTAGAATCCTAGCAGCCCAACTAAATTCAGCTTCGCTTTCTATGAGAAGCTGAGAGCGAATTAAATTTCTTTCTTCAACAAGTATGTTCTTTTCGCTCACAGCTAAATCACGTTCTTTTTGAACCTCAACAATGGATTCTTGGAATTTTTCTAGTGTTTTCGCACCCTTAAGAGCAATCTCGTCTTTCTCATCAATAAGCTTATTCTTCTTTGTTTCCAAAACTTGAATTTGTTTTTGGCTCTCATGAAGACGACATTTAAAGTTATTAAATGTAGTCAATAAAGATCTATGGCTTTTTCTAAGAGCAACATATTTCAATCTTAATTCTTCCAAATTAAGATTTTCAAATCCTTGGTTGGGATAGTTATTTAAAGAAGAATTAAGGTGTTCTAAAAGGGTTTCACCATCAGGAAGATTGGCAGCCTCATCCGAAAGGTTATACAGGTCTGCGAATATAACAAAATAAGAAATGTGATTATCGCATAAAATAGAAGAACAAAGAAAATAAAGGTTACATACCAATGAGTTCATCATTTCTTTCTCGGTCTCTGCGAATCAAATCAGAATTGGTTGAATTCTCAGCTTTAAGCTTGGCATTTTCTTTCTCAAGTTTAGTAAGTCTCCTTTGGTAGTCCGAGGATATTACATAAGATAAATGGGCTCCCTGCGAGAATAAAAGGAAGTATTATTATTAGGAATAAAGCAAGACTAAATAAAAGACAAAAGGTAAAGTTACAAATATTACCAAAGAACCGATTGTGAATTGGAGGTTCGGATTTATCGCAGAGGCAGCTCCACGAAGAGATGGATCATCTAAAGTAGGAGCGTCACATATTTTAGAGACCATTACAAAGGCACGATTTAATTCTTCATTATCAACAACAGTCAAAAGATCTCCAGCAAAAAGATTGGATAACTCTCTCAAAGAAGAGGGAACTGATGAACCTCAGAAGCAAGGATGTCATCCTCACTGGACTCCTAACTTGAAGAGGAATCTTATCTTTTACGCTTCCTAGAGAGATCATCCATTGTAGATGTCGTTTTTGATGAAGATTTAGACGTACGCCTTTTAGGAATATACTTACCTTTACTTGAAGTCTTATCACCCAAAGATTTCACCTACGCGAATAATCAAGATAAGAAATAGAGGCAACAATATTGTTAAAATCAAAAAGAATGTTTTTTACTTTATTATTCTGCGAAGCTGATGCATTGTGTGAAGTTTTGGCCCTCTTAGCAGTCTGCAAAAAGTGGGATTATTATGCGAAATTGAGAACATTTATACGACTATAAGAAATTGGAAGAAGTCATGCGAGATTGAGAATATTTATGCGAAGCCCCATACCACTTTCTTTGTCTCAGCTTCGGAAAGTATAAACTTCCAAGGTTGGTAAGAAAAAAACTTTTCAGGAAGAGGAATATCAGAACCATCCTCAGCTTTACCAGAAATATAAGGACTCTCTAGAATGACAGGGCAATTAAGCCATCTCGAGTCATTAGATCTGCGAGCAGAATTGTTAGATTTGTCATTCCAATCAACATCTCGCATGATCCTATCATCTTCAGCAATACCATCTTTTCTTCTAAAGCGAACGGCCCATTTAGTTAAATTGCTTTTCATAATTGCAACATAGTAATTTTTGAAGAAATTATCAAGGGTATATTCGGTAGGATCAATGACCTTATCACGATGCGATTCTTTTCGCACCTCATAAGGATAAGAGGACTCTAGCCCAGCTGCGCGACGAGAATATTCCAATGCTATTCTTATCACATCACCACTTAGTTGGAATATTCCCCGTGCGAATCGATCATCGGCAAGAATTTCATAAAATAGGGGTATTTCGGGGTTGAACAAGGGAATTGGAAGAATAAAAAGTTGTCCCAATGAAACAATAATTTTTTGATTGTTCCATTGATCGGAATTGATCAAATAAAGATTAAGTTTGGATGAATAGTCAGATGATGAGGGAAGAGAAAGTGAGTAACCTCTCGAATGGAATTCGTTCCTCAACCTGTTGAATTCTGTGTACCAGCAGGAGCCATTTTTAGAATGGTAATGAGGATGAGTAAAAGAAGTAATTTATTTGATGAAATAAGTTTAGTTTTGATCAGAGAAAGCAGTAGCAGAGAAGATGAAACAAGGAAGTAGAAAGAACAAGGAAGAAGACGAAAGATGATATTTAAGGAAAGATTAGTCCCATTTTTCAAGATTTCATTAATGCGAGGAATGAATGGATAAAAACAGGCGGTTAAAAGGACGTGTAAGATAATAAATGGTTAAAAATACACGCGTAATTAAGGAAAATTGGAATTCCGGAGGAATGTCGGCAAAATGGAATACGAAAAAATACATACATGCGGTATTATAGGATGGAAAATTCTCATATCGCTCACTCCACAATGTAAGCGAAATGAGAAGAGGCAAAATGTAGGAGTGGAATATTGCACAAATAATAAGTATGCGAAGTAAGGATTATCTGATGTAAGCGAGGACTATTGCACATGGCAAAGCTGAAATGACGTATTGGGTGATGTCAGCAAAGTCACGAGTAAAGTGTGATGTTCTATGCGAAGTATAAGCTGTGCGAGAATAAGCGAGTGTAAATGAGCGAATGTATCGACAACGATTCTGAAAATAGTGGATCTCTTAGCTGTCATCCACTATGAGGAATCACTATATAAAGGAAAGAGGTCATCACGTAGGAGAGAGATCTTTTAGTGTGTGTTAGACAAGAAACTAGGAGAGAGAAAGTTTGTTTGGAGAGTAAGTAAAGTCATTGTAAAGTCATTATTATCCATTGTATCCAATTATAATCCTTGAAAGTTAATAAAGAATTCATTATGATTACTTGAGTAATAATCTAGATATATTGAAGTGTGGTTGTAGGTTTTTCTGTAATTACATTTTCCTTCTGTATTTTCTTGAAAATTGAGCATATAGTGATAATTTACTCCGGATATCCAGAACAATCTTTCACCATTTAAACTGATTTTTGGTTAAAATTACATTTGAACACACTCCAAGAATAAGAATACATTTTTAGTTTGTACTTAAACTATTTTTTCTTCCTCTTTCAATATATTTTTATTACCAGGAACCAACTATAAATTCAAGTCATGAAGATGAAGTGATGCATAAAATCCATCTTTTTTATTCATATAGTACTTCATGCATAAACCAAATGCGTTGTTTCTGGCCACCTGATGATAGAACTTATAAAGGGGAGTAGTCATTAGGAGGAGCGACTAGATGCACACCAATTTTGCCAGAACACAATCCGGAAAAGGTGAAAGAACGCTGAGTTCCATACCTAGGCAGAGCTACCCATGTAGGTATTGGTAGAGAAAAAAAAAGAAGTGGGAAAACCTTTCTTTTCCCCCGCTTTTTAGCTTGTCAGTTAGTTTCTTATTTGCTCTATCTCGGAGGATTCCTTGTTCACTTTCTTTCAAAAGAAAGGCCAAATTCTATGTATACACAGCCAAAATTACGAGTTGTATTGCAGTGGCAGAAGGTCTAATGGCTTTCTTTCAAACAAAAGGTCAATTTTTATGTATGTATGCTTGTTGGCTTTCTTTTAAACGAAAGGTCAAATTGTATATATATATATATATCGGACAAACACGATGCTGATGCATACAAACACGTACCTACCTTTACACACACTATATGCCTAGCTAGCTAGCCTTCTTCATTATATAAATGTTCTTCCATGCCAGGGATGTGATTCCTCTCTTGGCCTCTCTGATGCATACTAAGATGAATTTTCTTTCCAGCAATCAGTAATTCCACCGCTTGTAATGGTGTGAAGATGCCTATAAGTTCTTTCAAAGTATTCATCCTCAACTTATCTGAGTCAACTAAAATACTAGCAAGATCTTCAGAGTGTGAATCCAAAACCTGTTCCACTTGCCCAATATGGGAGTCAGTATCTGGATCGTCTGAGTTGTTAGCAAGCCTAGCGAGTGGAAAATAATCAGCTATATTCTCTTGTAATCTAGCCATGTTCTCTGAAATTCTCTCTTCTTCTAGAATTGTTCTACTCTGTAACTCACTAACAAGGCTGAGTTGATCTGCGGATAACTCGCCTATGTTGCCTCTTCTAACTCCTTGTAAGTACTCACTTAGTTGTGACTCAAGTTGAGCACTACAGAGCGAGTAAACAAGTTGAATCAATAACGAGGGTCTGCAACCGCCGAACCATAAGTAAGCATTCTCGATGGAAGTAAACCAAGTTGGTGCGAAAAAGGATAAAGCTTCGTCTACTGCAAATTGCGCTCTTCTATTAGTATACTCTTGAAAGTGTTTAACGAGTTTTTGGATGATACAACCTAGTTCTTTCTCGTCGTTCGGGTTTTGATTGTGCAATCGTAGGAGCTCTTCAAGAAGTTGTTGTTGTTCGATCATCCAGTTTTGATAGCATTCACGGAATTGATCAACTTGAAGCGATGAGCTTTCCATCATGAACTGCGAGAAAAGTTAACGGAGTACAGCTGAAATAAGTGTATGTTTTATTATCTTTTCTATTTTATTTTTGAAAAGATTATGTTTTCTCCATCTATATATAAATTAATATAGACAAGGGTTTCAATTAGACAACAGTATCGATATATTTGTACCGATCGAACCATGTTATAGGAAGCTGCTAGCTACAGAAGAAAAGAAATCAACCGACTTCAATTGTTTCGTGTCATTTTGCGCAAACTTGTTTTCTTTTTTTTGGTGATAAGCATCTTAACACCAGTACTGCATGCATGTTTACTTGGTCCTTAGTTACATGTAGGAAGCTGCTAGCTAGAGAAGAAAAGAAATCCACCGACTTCACTAGTTCAGTGTCATTTTGCTCTTTCTTTGGGACAAGCATCTTAACACCAGTACGCGTTAAATCACTCGGGCCAAAGTGATAATATACACAAGGGTTTCAATTAGACAACAGTATCGATATATTTGTACCGATCGAACCATGTTATAGGAAGCTGCTAGCTACAGAAGAAAAGAAATCAACCTACTTCACTTGTTTCGTGTCATTTTGCGCAAACTTGTTTTCATTTTTTGGTGATAAGCATCTTAGCACCAGTACTGCATGCATGTTTACTTGCTCCTTAGTTACATGTAGGAAGCTGCTAGTTAGAGAAGAAAAGAAATCCACCGACTTCACTAGTTCAGTGTCATTTTGCTCTTTCTTTGGGACAAGCATCTTAACACCAGTACGCGTTAAATCACTCGGGCCAAAGTGATAATATACACAAGGGTTTCAATTAGACAACAGTATCGATATATTTGTACCGATCGAACCATGTTATAGGAAGCTGCTAGCTACAGAAGAAAAGAAATCAACCGACTTCAATTGTTTCGTGTCATTTTGCGCAAACTTGTTTTCTTTTTTTTGGTGATAAGCATCTTAACACCAGTACTGCATGCATGTTTACTTGGTCCTTAGTTACATGTAGGAAGCTGCTAGCTAGAGAAGAAAAGAAATCCACCGACTTCACTAGTTCAGTGTCATTTTGCTCTTTCTTTGGGATAAGCATCTTAACACCAGTACGCGTTAAATCACTCGGGCCAAAGTGATAATATACACAAGGGTTTCAATTAGACAACAGTATCGATATATTTGTACCGATCGAACCATGTTATAGGAAGCTGCTAGCTACAGAAGAAAAGAAATCAACCGACTTCACTTGTTTCGTGTCATTTTGCGCAAACTTGTTTTAATTTTTTGGTGATAAGCATCTTAGCACCAGTACTGCATGCATGTTTACTTGCTCCTTAGTTACATGTAGGAAGCTGCTAGTTAGAGAAGAAAAGAAATCCACCGACTTCACTAGTTCAGTGTCATTTTGCTCTTTCTTTGGGACAAGCATCTTAACACCAGTACGCGTTAAATCACTCGGGCCAAAGTGATAATATACACAAGGGTTTCAATTAGACAACAGTATCGATATATTTGTACCGATCGAACCATGTTATAGGAAGCTGCTAGCTACAGAAGAAAAGAAATCAACCTACTTCACTTGTTTCGTGTCATTTTGCGCAAACTTGTTTTCATTTTTTGGTGATAAGCATCTTAGCACCAGTACTGCATGCATGTTTACTTGCTCCTTAGTTACATGTAGGAAGCTGCTAGTTAGA
Source organism: Papaver somniferum (assembly GCF_003573695.1). NCBI lineage: Eukaryota > Viridiplantae > Streptophyta > Magnoliopsida > Ranunculales > Papaveraceae > Papaver > Papaver somniferum. The sequence goes on along the minus strand of NW_020624376.1, from coordinate 1,830,251 downwards.
GAAGAAAAGAAATCCACCGACTTCACTAGTTCAGTGTCATTTTGCTCTTTCTTTGGGACAAGCATCTTAACACCAGTACGCGTTAAATCACTCGGGCCAAAGTGATAATATACACAAGGGTTTCAATTAGACAACAGTATCGATATATTTGTACCGATCGAACCATGTTATAGGAAGCTGCTAGCTACAGAAGAAAAGAAATCAACCTACTTCACTTGTTTCGTGTCATTTTGCGCAAACTTGTTTTCATTTTTTGGTGATAAGCATCTTAGCACCAGTACTGCATGCATGTTTACTTGCTCCTTAGTTACATGTAGGAAGCTGCTAGTTAGAGAAGAAAAGAAATCCACCGACTTCACTAGTTCAGTGTCATTTTGCTCTTTCTTTGGGATAAGCATCTTAACACCAGTACGCGTTAAATCACCCGGGCCAAAGTGATAATATACACAAGGGTTTCAATTACACAACAGTATCGATATATTTGTACCGATCTAACCATGTTACAGGAAGATGCTAGGTAGAGAAGAGAAGAGACCAACCGACTTTCCTCGGTTAGTGTCATTTTGTTCAAACTTGTTTTTTTTTTTTTTCTTGTGATAAGCATCTAACACCAGTACTGCATGCATGCATGACTGATCCTTTCAATGACATGGAACAAATTCACCTCTGGCTGCTGGCGCGTTGAATCTCCCGGACCAAAGTGAAGTTGGCATATATTTGGAAAAAGACTTACGTATTTATTGTTTGGTAGGAACTGGATAGCACATTTAACGAAATGTATAAGCCTTGCTCCTTTCCTTCTTTTTGTTTCACAATTCTCACGGTAATTAACGTTATTCTGGTGTAAAGGGGCCTCATCAGGATAAATTTATGATGGGAGCGTTTTTCGATAGGTATATGTGATGGACTACTAATATGCATTTTTGATTTGGTGTGGCGAGGCTAATACATCAAATAGGTGGAGAATATGTGCAGTTTTTTTTTTTTATTTTATTTTTGCAAAAAATATGCATGAAATATGTGGTTTTTTCCCTTTAATATATTTATTTGGAAAAAAAAAGTCATAATATAATAGGAACGCGCAATTGGGTATATCAAAACTAATTGGGGGATAGAGGAAAAAGACAAAAACTGGATCCAAATATCAAATCGGGGTCACCCCTTATCTAATTATTTTTCTAAATCCTAATCTACACCTCACTCATCAGGTTTAGTGGTTAATTAAATTTAGTAAAAATCTTAAGTATTTGCTAAATGATTAGTGTGTATTTTTATTTGAATTTGGGTGAGTGAGGGGAGAGTAGAAGGAGGGAAAAAATATTTGAGAGGGAACTTTTTTTGGTGAAAATGGAGGTGATTGTGAAGAGAGAATTGCTTCTAAGAGGTTGAAAATTTGATTTTTTTTCTTTGAATCCACCATTTTTACAGCTGAAAAAGCTCGGTGCATGGACATGGTATGAATACAATGTCGGAAGCATCCATACCGGTATTGTATTCATACCACGTTCATGCCGGCACCGAGCTTATCCCCCATTTTGAAATTCAAGCCGGCATAGTATTCAACCAAAAAACCATGCCGACATTTGTTGGAAATTTTCATAAATGTTTGCCACTACGCAGAGTTTTAGAAAAGTTTTCTGGTTTTGAAATTCAAAACCTATTCCGTTTTGATTTTTTTTTGCTGGTTTTCAGTCCACTGCCGGCAAAGTCAGTTAATTCTCGAGCATGCCGGTACTGCTACCGGCATGGTATGTTGCTTGAATTTCTTTGCAGCACATGATGTAAAGTATCCAGAAACTTTAAAAAAAAATTCACTTGAGTACCGGCATTGATAGATTTCTATCGAGCATGTCGGCACATAGTTACGGCATTAACTGTTAGTTACCAAGCATGCCGGCACCATTTTCCGGCATGGTCTTCATCAATTCCTGCATGGTCTTCATCACTTCCGGGGATGTAAAAAAAATTATTTCTGATATGGTTTTCATCACTACCGGCATGGTCTTCATCACTTCCGGCATGGTCTTCATCACTATCGGCATGTTCTTCATCTATACCGACATGGTCTTCATCACTCCCGAAATGTCTTCATCACTTCTGGCATGGTCTTCATCACTTCCGTCATGGTATTCATCACTTCCGACTTGCACTTCCGGCATGGTATTCATCACTTCTGAATGTAAAAAAAAAATCGATTTCAAAGTGAGGAGCCGACAGAGAAGGAGAAGACAATTTGAAAGGGAGTGGGGAAAATTTAGAATTTGAAAGGGAGTGGAGAATATTTAGGTTTGAAATCCCTAACCTTAAAAGAGATTAATAAGAGGTGAAGATGGAAATGGAGGATATGATTTTGTTTTAGTATTTTTGCCCCTCCAAAACACCCCTTAGCAGACACTATTGGTTCGGGGAAGTAATTTATATCTCCCAACCAATGTAGTTAATATCGGATATCGGTTCATCTCGGCCGGGACCGATACACTGGTACGATTTTATATCGGGGATATTATCGTTGAAATATCGGTATAATATCGGTTCTAGATTTAGAGACTATAATTTTATATTAAACATTTTCTCCACACATTTTCAGATAAGATATAATAGATAACATCAATTTTATCAAAAATACAAAAGAGTAACTTTAGTAACTTGCTTCGAGAGCTACATGCACCTCTACTACCACCTGGAAGACTTTCTTCGCCAAAATTAACCTTAAACTTTATAGAAAACGACCAATACCGTCTCATATCGGGAAATGTAGGAAAATTTCGTATCGACCGATACGGCCGATATTCGACCGATACGGCCGATATTATCGGGCGAATATCGTATCCCCGATATCCTTCTTATCGTATCGTTCTGGGCCGATATCCGAAATATCCCCGATATATCGGTCGATACGGCCGATATTGACTACATTGCTCCCAACTAGTTTTAGTATCCCCAATCGCGCGTCCTATAATAGGTACTCGATTTATAAATTGAATTTGGACTTCCATAAAATTTCAAACACCGTAAATTAGGTTTTCCTTTTCAGTTTGTAATTTTTAAACCAATCAAACGTTACTAAGTGTTTTCACCTAAATTCTTCACGTCATGAATTCCAAATTGAATTTGATTTCTTCTTTTTTTAATCTTTTTTTATTCTTTTTAAACCAATTATACGTTGCCAAGTGTCCTGACCAAAACGCTCGTTTCACAAAACTCAAAAAAGATCTATTTCGGCCAATAAAAAACGAGAATTTATTCACCGTTCAATGTGAGAGCTTTATTTGTGTAGGTCTTTAAGTCTTTAGAAGTAATGCCACGTTCCTATATTTTCTACGAGGAGAAAACTCAAAAGCTTAGCTGATTGGTGTAGACGGACTAGATACACTTCTGGATTCTCTCATAGAAAAAGATATATATATACATATGCCTTCCTTCTAGTCATATCTTGTATAGGATTGACCTGGGTTGCACGGACGCGCCAAATTTGGTGTCATGTCCACTCAGACGCACTGAAGATGCTGACACGATGCGTGTCAGACGTGCCTACGTGCGTGTCCCACATGTTTCTTCTGTGGACGCGAGTTGGACACACCAATACCGTGGCTAGGAAGCCAATGGGCCACAGTGTTCTTGGGTCTGATCTTGCTATTGATCAGTATCTTTCTCCGTTTTATGGTATACTAAAAACGTTGTGCAGGGATTTGAACTCGAGTCTCGTATGCGTTTGGCGAAGTTATAGACAAGTGAGTCTTATTTGGTATAAATTGTAAATTGTATATATATATAGTATATCAAATACCAAATTAATTATGCAAATTAGGTTGTTAAAGCATTTTGATGACGTTATTAACCTATTTAAATTCCAAACCAAAATTTTTTTTATATAAATATTTCTTGTAATGATATGTTGTCCACCAGAAATAATCCATGTTGTAGCGGCACGACATGAGATAGAATAATTTTTGGTCATAATGCATAATTTAAATAAATAATACAAACTATGATAAGAATTATTTTTATCGGTCGTGAGAACTTGTAACTATAAAAATCTTAGATATGTTTTATCCAAATAATTATGAATTAGGTTACACTTTGCAGTTGATTAAGATAATAATTTCTGATAAAAATGCTAGGTAAATTATTTATTGTTGCCCTAAAGTAATATTTTTTTAGTAGATCCCCAAAGATTGGTGGTCTTTAATACTGATTTTTGTAGTATTCGGACCACTATGTTGAATATAAAAAGGGTGAAGATAGAACCACTACACTGTCGTGGTCACATCAGATGAACAATAATTGTAATTACATGCTCCCAAAAATTCTTCCTCGATCGTTGACACTATCGTCATGTATTCGTTATCTATATGCTTTGGTGATTCCATTCCCGTATTGTCCCAAGTCATCTCCATTGCATGGTTTCGGCGAAGCCTCAAATCCATACTCTCATTCTCTTCACGAATCATCAATAGTTTCGCGAACACGTGATGTATGAAGTATGGATTTTCCTTCATTTTACTCCTCAAAGGAACATCGATATTCTCTCATCCAAGATCAAGAAAATAAAATAATAGATTTAGTAGATGCATACGAAAAAGGAAGGTTTATGAAAAAATTGAGGTTTTAGTGTCAGTGTAGTTTCGAAATGGAATGCGATTCCAAGATAGATTTTTGTTCGATTTGTAAGGCTGCAAAGAATGCAAGCTTGTGAGTCTTCATGTCCTATCTAGGTCAATTATAAGCTTTGAAGTAGTATATTTTATTCACTAAAATTAAAATTAGACCTATGGTTGAAGTGAAAAGTTTTGGTGGTTCATTATCTGGATAGATCTCAATTGCATGTATTTACTTTTATTTTCTGATTTTTTGCAACAGAAAAAACAAATGAAAATGAATTTTTGGTATTTTTAACATAATGTTCTTTGCAGGATGATGAAGGAAAATTAATTTTTATCAAGACATGAATAAGGGTTTTACATGTTGTAATCGCAAATGTTCTAATGTTATTTGTTCTTTGTAGGTTGATGAAGGTAGGCTAATTCGATTTTAAAAAGATATGACTATTTTTTTTTTAATACAAAATATGAGTGTAATAATATGAGTTTTACATAGTTGTAGCATTTAATTAGTAAGATTTTTTTTTGTTGGCACACTAATTTTTTTAATTGGTGAGGAACAAATTATGAGGGTTATCAATGCATATTTCCATAATTGAAGGAAGTTATGAATCTTACATCCGTCATAAATTTTTGGTTGGGATGAGACTGGGATAGTCGGATGTACTGTTTGTCTCTCAAAATGTTATCCGACCAGGCGACCATCCAAGGCTCAAAGACCCTTTCTGTTTTCAGTTATAGATAAATTTTATAATCTATAATTTTGGTTCTTTCCTATGGGTAAATTGATATTCATTTACCTATATAATTTATTTTATAAAAATTCATATATACGTGTTTGTGTCCTAGATTTCTAAAAATTTGTTCTATGTCCGCATTGTGTCATGCCCGCATCTCCACGTCCATGTCCGTGTAACCTAGATGGGCATATATATGCCTCTCTTTTAATCACTTCGTGTATGGGCAAAGGGAAATGGAGAAGGAAGGAAAGACAAATTAACATAATAGTGTTTTCCTTTTAAAGGTTTGTTCTTCATAGTGTAGAAAATAAAATTGAATAACTTTTTGTTTGTTTCTTAAATAACTTTGGCATTTTGATTTATCCTTTTTAATTCATAAAAAATTTGGTGTCGACGAATTTCGAATTCAGGTCACTGATATATCATCACTAGATGATTTTACCACTATACCACATTAGTACGCTGACATCGGCTTTGATTTTTCGGGATCTTCCCTTAAACTAGCAAGTTTTGATGACCTTTCTTGCTGACCCACTTTGGCTTTTTATCTTTTTAATGTAGAAATACACTTATTTCTAACGAGCCTATAATGGGACTAACCTAGGCTGAAGCTCGGGGTAAGCTCTTCAAGCCCACAAACCAAAACTTTCGTATCGGAAATTTCAATTTGGCCCTATTTTAGGTGGTCCAAAGCTAATTTGGTCCATCGCCAAAAAAGGAAGTTTAGTTTGGTCTTTATTTATTCCAAGAGATTAAGATATCCAGAATACCGTTTTCTCTTTCTTATTTTCTCTTTCTTCGTAACAAAACCGGTTTCTTTCTATTTTTGACATAAATAAAAAAAATTAAAATTAAATCTTTCTCAAAATATAAGTCGAAAATCTACATGAGTACCTATTATATTTCGAAATATTAATTTGTCTTCGATACAATTGTAGTTCATATCCAAGAATGAACACTATTCTACAGTATGATAGTTCGTTCTAATTCTAGCAGTTCCTTTTGTATAATAAACTCGTATATGATGCGTATTTTTATATTGTGGGAATGGTAATTTATTTTGTAAAATGAACTCCTAATGATAGTTAATTAAGGTATTGAATATTGTAAAATGACCTCGTAATATATATAGATGTTAATTATGCTAGTTCATATTTTCGAATGAACTCGTAAATGATAGTCCATATTGGAAAGTGAACTTGTGATAAGTGTTCACATTGTAAAATGAACTCTTGATAATATTTCATGGTCATTTGCCTTACCAAAATGAAGCGCTTATAAATGTAGGGAGGCTATAACCATCATTTGAGCAGCAGCAACAACAAAAACACAGTGCAACAATGTGGCAGAAGAATCATTTGTTGAAGAGAAAAATGTTGTGAAAAACTTATCAGTGAAGTTAGTTGGAGCTTGATTTAGTCCTTTCAGTCTCAGGGACAGGGTTAGATGCGCTTTAGATTAGGAAAAAAAACGTATATGATTACAGAAGTGAAGATACGTTTAAGGAGGGGAGCCCAACGATAACGAAGTATAACCCAGTTTATAATAAGGAGAACAAAAGGTACTAGTTTCTGTTCATGGTGGAAATTCAAAGGTAACAGTTCCTATTTTACTTGATAAAACCCGGAAATGAATTCTCACCACAACCAGTAACTTATAATTTCCATCCTTCATTTTCTTTTCTTGATTTATTGCTCATCGTGGTTTTGTTTGTTTGTAGCGTATGGATTTTGGGAATTTTTTCAGTCAAGCATGAAAATGTAAGCCTGCCTAAGTATCTCTTTCTGAGGGACAAAAAAGAAAGGGGGTGAAAGTATCACATATTGAAGAACAAAAATAATATTACAAGTACAGGTTACTGCAAAATGAAAACTAGAAATACTTCACATTATTTTGGATTGATATTTTCTTACAAATTATAATTTCAACATACTAACAATAAAATTGAATTTTGGTTTGTAACTTTGGCTAAAAAGATTCCTCTTTCGATATACTGTTATTAGTATAAAATTTATGCACTCAAGTCATGAAAGGATGCATAAACTCCATCTTTTTTATTCACAAGTACTTCATGTTTTCCTTGCTCAACGACCACGCCATTTTTCACAACAGCGATTACATCTGCTCCTTTAACGCTAGATAAACGATGAGCGACAACAATTGTTGTTCTGTTTTTCATTACTCTTTCAAATGCTTCTTGTACTATATGTTCTGATTCAGCATCCAATGCACTTGTAGCCTCGTCAAGTAAAAGAATCTTAGGATTTTTCAGTATTGCTCTTGCAATAGCAATGCGTTGTTTTTGCCCACCTGATAATTGAATACCTTTCTCCCCAACATAAGTATTATATCCCTCGGGCAATGCTGATATGAAGTTATGTGCATTGGATGCTTTGGTAGCTAGTAAAATTTCCTCTTCTGACACTATCCCTTGTTGCCCGTATGCAACATTAGCTTTGATTGTGTCGTTGAATAATACAGGCTCTTGACTTACTAATCCCATTTGTTGTCTTAACCAATTAATCTTGAACTTTTGAATGTCCACTCTGTCTAACATTATACGCCCGGAATCAACATCATAAAACCTTTGTAATAGGCTGATCACAGTAGATTTACCACACCCACTCTCTCCAACAAGTGCAACAATCTGCAAAACATTTCATAGTATCAAAATTCCATTAAAAACATTCATACCAAAAGTGACTAATCATAAATAGCAAAATCTTTGCCAAGAATATCAGCATGCGTTGTCTTTTTCATGAAAAGTCATTAGAGGATCAGTCAGAGATTCTGAGGAGATCACCTTTCCAGATGGGATGTTCAAGCAGAAATCTCTGAATATTTGTACATTAGGACGTGACGGGTATTTGAAGCTGATATTTAGGAAATCAATAGTGCCTTCCACATTGTCTAGTGTTAAACCTGTATTACTGCTTGAATCAATCTTAGGTTTGTTTTCCAGAATTTTGAAAATAGAAGCGGCAGAGTCCCTAGCTTTGTTGAAATCAGGAGCCATAGCAGTTGTTTCTGAACTATCCACCACTGAAACGAACAAAACAAAGATGACCTGTAAAACTGAAGTGTCAGAAATAGAGCTGATCATAAAATTTGTCAATTGAAAATGAAGAACAAGAATTCAGCAAAGAAAATTTACCCTGAAGATTTGTTCAAATGTCGCCTTCTTGTCTCTCACAAAATTGCCTCCGGCATAAAAACAAATAGAAGCACCAAGATAGATAATAAAAATAGCAATGCCAAGGCCAACACCACTTATCAATCCGCGTTGGTTTCCCTGTTTCATGGAATTCGTGCATTTGCTATTATAGAGTTTAGCAACCTTCTCCTCTGCATTAAAGGATGCAACAGTTCGAATGCCTCCCACAGCACCGAATGCAACTTGATTTGCTTCTTCGTACTTCACCTAAATATAAATACATAGTATATTACAACTGGGAATCAAGAGACAGAGAAAGTTTTCAATCTAAAGTGTTCCAAGCGGGAAGCAGATTCATAAAACAATAAACAAATATTAAACTGCAATGGATTTGATTGACAAAAGGCAAAAACAAAAAGAGAAATATATGTATTTATGTAGCAAGACACAGGCACAGATGAAACGGCTAATATCCTTTGCAGTGTGGTTCGTGGCAGATTCATGGGTTTGTACATATATGCTCAATCATTTGTTTTACTGCAAATTATATGAAGTTATTATGTACTACTTACCTTTCCATCCCCATTCAGTGAGCTTTGTATAAACTTCATACGTGCATATCCTTCTGAAGCAAACAATGGCAACAACGCAATAAGCACAAGCGTAAATTTCCAATTAGATACCAGTGCTATAATGACTGCTGCTGTGATTGTTGATATGTTCTGAACCCATAATGACAAGGAATCTCCAACAAGATTCTGAACTCTTAAAGCATCTGTAGATAACCATGACTCTATTGCCCCACTGAAAATGACATCAAGATTTGAATGTAAATATTATTTATACTCAGAGTTGATTTTGTTGATGAAGAAATTCCTGATATTACCTTGAATTTGTATGGTCATCGAACCAACTCATTTCTTGGTGCACAATTTTTCTGAAACACATAGATCTAACCCGTTGAACTAGTTTACCACCTGCAATTCCTATGAGGTAATGTTGCAGAGGTATAATAATCAAACCAATGCAACCTAGTGCCACAAACATGAAAGACCATATCTTAGAATCTCTGCGAAGTTCATCTGGTGGTTCATAAAGTATCTTAATTATTCTCGAGAGTAAGAATCCTAAGGTAGGTGCCATCAGACCTTTTATCATTGCGGCAAACAATCCGAAGAACAAAATTACCACCTCTGGCTTATTCAAGTAAGCTAATTGACTAAAAGATACTTTATGCTGCGCTAGTTGGTCGTGTTGATCGACTACCTCTTTCTTACTATCGTCTAATTCATTGGATTCCTGGTGAAAGATTGAAGTCTCGATACCAATCTCGTGTAAAGGTGGAGTATACTCATCACTTGCAGTAGCTTCTTGTAGACGGATTAACTGGGAGTAGGCTCCATTTAAATCCATGATTAGTTCTGCATGACTTCCTAAAAGATGTAGACATATCGAGTAAATAAGGAAGATCGTAGAAAAATGATAAAAAAATACATGAATTCGTAATCAAACTTTATTATTTACCTTGCTCCACTATTTTTCCTTGATGTACCACATTTATGATTTTGGCATCCTTAATGGTAGTTAGCCGATGGGCGACAATGATGGTTGTTCGATTCAAAATAACACGTTCTAAAGCATCTTTCACTATTTGCTCTGATTTGACATCCAAGGCGCTCGTGGCTTCATCAAGAAGTAGGATCTTTGGGTTCTTCAAGATGGCTCTTGCAATTGCAATCCTCTGTTTTTGACCTCCAGATAGCTTAGTTCCACTTATCATTGTTTCAAGTCCCTGTAAATACGTAAGTACAAGCAAGCATTCTTGAATGCTGACATGCTGAAATGAAATATAAGAATGAATTTAAGTATTACCATAGGCAACTTATCAATGAAATTTGCAGCATTGGCAAGTGTGACTGCCCGCTTTATTTCTTCTTCGGTTGCTTTTTCCTTTCCGTAGATAATGTTCTCTTTTATGGTAGTTGCGAACAATGTTGGTTCTTGGCTTACTAGTCCTATAACATTCTCCCTAACCCACTTAAGTTGTAATTCCTTCAGATTAACACCATCTATAAGTACTTCACCAGCTTGGGGATCATAAAATCTCTCTACCAAACTAAGTACTGTAGATTTTCCACTTCCACTCTGTCCAACTAAAGCTGCGGTGCTTCCACTCGGAACGCATAATGAGAAACCTGATAGTACTTGCACATCGGGCCTTGTCGGGTAACTGAAGTAGATTTCTTTCAAATTTATATCACCCTTGATGTTTTCCAATATAAGTCCTTTCGTCTCTGAGATATCGATCAGAGGTTTCCGGTTGATTACTTTAAACATCTTATCACTCGCAGCTTTTCCGGCTATAAATATACTCAGACATGGAAACGCTTGGCCTAGTGCACTTTTTATTGATCAAGAAGTAACCAGTTAGTAAGAATATAACGCACGCAAAGAAAGAAAACTTTTACAGGTATTATTAACAATAACAGGTTACCTACATTCCACCAATTGCGAGATTGAATATAATGCTGGTGATATTCCCGCCATTGAAGCCTTTATCAAGAATCAACCTAGAGCCGTACCACATTGCAAGTCCTTCAAAACTGTACATGACTGATATCGCTACGCCAAATCCTATGCCAGAAGCAAGTGCTTGTCTGGTCATGAATATGTATGTTTTTGGTAGTATTTTGTTGTATTTTTCTATTGCCTCCTTTTCTCCTGTAAAGGATGCTACCTGTGCATTTATATCCAGATTTAGAAAAATAAACTAACAAAAAAGATATAGAAATTTTCTAATAAGTGAAAATGCTAAGATCATTTAGACAACACTGAACCAAAAAATCTAAAAATCGAATTTAACAACAGTGTTAATGTATCCCCTGTGGAAGCACGCGAACAAAAGTTAATGTATCCCCTGTGGAAGCACGCGAACAAAAGCCTTGTATATAACCCCATCAAATGTAGGGTTTAACTGTAGTTTTTCCTACACAACTTTGAAAATGTTTACAGCCAGTCGACTTTCATTGAGCATAGCCAACTGAAATTCTCTCCCCAATAGTATAGTAAGTCCAAGCATGGAAAATTCCATGGAGGATTCATTTACTGGGTCAACATTTTAAAGTAATCTACTTTTGTAAAGAGGGGGAGTCTAGAATATGGACTCATTTATAGAACCAAAAATATGTTTGCTTACCGTTCGAATAGCTCCCATTGTTTGTGCCACAACTTCTGCAGCCTCGGTGTTTGCTGCTTGCCCTCCGTGCGAAACTTTTGATACATATTTTGACACTAAGATGCCAGTAAGTGCTAGGGGTGGAATGCATGATAGCACCAGAAGGGAGAGAGACCAACCTTTGCTAAATGCAACAGTAAATGCAGCAAAAAAGGTTGTTGTGAGTTGTATGAATTTTCCAACCTTTTCACCAATGGCATCCTGAACAAGTACGGTGTCACAAGTTAAACTAACAATGACTTCGGCAGTTGTGGATTTCTTGTCAAAGAATGTAATATCTTGTTTCAGTACAGATTGTAGATATGCAACCCTGATTCTTCTTGCTTGTCTCTCTCCAGTAACAATCCAGCAAGACATCTCTACAAGACATAACATATATCATCGAAGAGAGGGAAACCAGCAATTAATTCAATAATTTCTATACCAATGATTTCCCACAGGCATGTGTTCCTATTCGTGCTAGTAGTTGTATGTCATTCATGCTAGAAACACGTTATGACATTCGTATCAATCCAAGGTGTTTTTCCTAAGAAAATTGAAGGCAGAATTCCTATTCCTACTTTCATAATAAACAGCACTACAAAAACCAGCTCTTAAATTGCTTACTTTTGTGGTCCATTTGTAGAAACGGAAAGATTTATGATGAAAATGTCGAGCAGGCACAATAGAGTGCAATAGAGATAGACAGGTTTACCAAATTATTCTGATCTACGAATGAATCATCAACTGGAAAAATACTCAGCTATTCATTATACATTGATGCCTAATTGAAGCTTGTCTAACTATCAGCTATTTAAAACTACACATATTGAAGGAACATATACCAATAGTTTTGATGCAATTAAATTCACTTACGCATGAATGTCGCAACGGCAATTGCAATTCCCAAGTACAGAGTCTTCAGTGCAACCTGCAATGAATCAAGCAGTTACATGCCCCGATCAAGATGGCATCTGGGCAGCATAAAAAACCAAATTTACAATTACCTACCTGTGCAAACTGCCTAATCCACCAGTTCTCAACAACCAAAAAAGAAGTGAGAATTCTGCTTGGTATTTCAACAAGCAAGTTGCATGCATTCCTAAAACAAAAGTAGGAAAAAGAAGAGAAATTCTCTCTACTATTTCGCTTATACACACCCATCTCTAAGCCTAAATCTATATTTCCCAATTCCGAATGTAAGGCATTTTCAACTTTACTAGAATCAAAGAAATGGCATGTGATTTGGATCCTCATTTCTTTCTCCAGTGCATTTTCACTTCAACTCTCTCATCAAAATCTCAGGGTGGGATGCAAGAGGTCCCCTTCTCAGGATGCCCATGAAACTCAACATCTCACTCGAAAATGCTACTCGTCGACGAAAGAAATCCCCAAAATTTGTCCCCCACCTCACATGGCACCAAATAATGGGCCCCCACCCCTCCAAACTAGTGAAATCAATGGACGACGGCAGCGCCACCTAATGGGGGACAGATCTGGTGGATAAATGCGGGATAGGGGATAATGTACTAATTTGCAAGATCCAGTCGTGAACCTCAGAGCTTCTCTAATGAAATGTATGCGAAGGTAAATCTCTACGTCCACATAATATACATTCATTTTTCTTAAAATTGTTTTCCAACTTCAATTTCTTAATCAATGTGAAGATGACTTGGCTTAATTCTTGTTAGACATTGTCAAGGTGAATATCAAGTTTTAGACATTCATCTTGACAACGTGAGGCTATCCTAGTAAGCTTTTGCTTACTAAAATTAATTCAAATATATTAAATAACCCTTTTTAGTTCTAATAAAATCTATTAGTTTTTAAAAATAAAAAATACAATTAATCCGTAAAAAATCACATACAACATCATTGGAGATGAACTATTTTTTCCCTCTAAATTTAAGGAGAAAATGGTATGATGATGTCTTGTTTGTGTTGCCACCTAGGAAACACATACAACCACCATTGGAGAAGCTCTTAACCTAAGACCTAAAATACTCCACACAAATTTATTCTTTAGATTATTTTATGTAAGCTGTGTGAAGATGAATTGAATAAAAAAAAGAAAAAGAACACTAAATATATTTAAAAAAAAAGTGTTATAGCTGATGACAATAAGTAAAATTCAATTATAACTAGGCAGCCAATCACCAAGTGGTCTGGTGATTGGCATGTTTCCTCCCACTGCGGAGGTAGGGGTTTGGATGTAGTTTAGGGACCACTGTGTACGGTATCAAAAAAAAAAAAAAAAAAAAAAAAAAAAACTACAACTTAGCCTAAAAATGAATACAAACAATATAAATTTTCTCGGCTTCTCCTTAAACGGCTTACACTTATCTTTAAGCCCCCGTATCTCTCTGTCCTACTATTAAAGAATTGGCTTTAGCCCTGATTGAAACGTCAAGTTTTACATCAATTTCCCAAGGTGCAACCAACTCTTTCCTGAAACTCTTTAACGTTCCACAATGGTGTGGCTATCAACTATCTACCGTTGAGGTGTCATATATCAATTTTCATACTAGGTCTCACGTATTCTCAAGGGCCAATTATAAAAATGGTCCTACTTTTTGTAATTGTTTCCCAAAATGATCATATTTTTGTATTTCGGTTACAAAATGGTCACACTTCCATCCGATTTAACATTTTTGAATAAAACGGTGTTAGCTTTTCCCATAATATCCTCCTCCAAAATACCCTCTTCATTTAATAAATTGGTTGATGTGGTGGTGATGAAGCGGTGGTGGTGGTGATGGAAGCTTAAAAATCTTCACTAAACCCCAGAGGGGAAGCGATGAACCCTTTGGGTGAATGCGGTGTAACGATCCTGAATGCGTTCTAACGAATCTGAATGCAATATAACGATATGTAAGCGGCGGCACCACCACTTACAAATAGTACCACTGTCAAAAAAACGATAATGAAGATAGAATTTGAAATTATGTATGAAAGGATAAATAGGAAGGATACGTAGATAATTTCATTATCATATTTAAATGTGAGTCACCACTTAACTCTCTATTTAACGGAAGTATGACCATTTTGTTAATAATTTATAACATTATGACTACTTTGTAAATCCGGTCTTAATAGTACGAGAGTGTTTTGCAATTTTTCCTATTCTCAAACTAGTTCTCACGTTCATCCTCATTGGGAACTTTTGTTTTTGATAATATTCATTTGAGCATCACAACAAGAAAAATTCCGTCAAAATATATAAGATAGTACTGTTAATCTGCTGTCCCAAGTTTAAGTATACTTCAGCCTCACAAAATGAAAAAAAAACAAAAACAAAGCAAAGCAAAAAACAAAAAGTACCATTTGTGTTGGCTTTTTCTCTCTTGTTCTTTTTCTTTTTGTCATATCACCTGTGTCCTAATTCCTCAAAATAATTCCTCTTTTGTTTGGTTCAAACAATGATGAAGTGCTACTAATTAATTTATAAGATCTAATAACGGTGAATCTAGTCTGAAATCCATCCAGCAAAAAAAAAATGTATCTCAACAATAAGGCTTAAAGTAAAAGATTTTTGTAATACCTTGTTCACTTCATTGATTTTGCCAGCACTTCCAAAAGAATCAATAACTTGTCCAAGCATGATCATCAACACTGGCATACCCAGACCACTTGCCACAGAAGAGATCGTCCCTATCAACATCATCAACATATCATATCGATCTGCATATGAGAACAGCTTATAATACGGAACTGAATCTACTTCTTTTTTCTTCGGATTATCATCACCAACATCTGAAGTTTTTTCTTTCATCATCTTCATATGATGACACTATTTACAACATAAGACCACGAAATAGAGATGATAGACAAAGTTGTACGCGAAGACGATAGATTGGAAGGGTCGTTATTAGTTTTCAACCACGAAAATCATATCATTACCATCACAGCAATATGGATCTTTCTAGCTACAGTAGCAGTACTAGCAAAGCTAACTCTTTAGAGAAAGGAAAAGTCATGAGAAGTTTTAGCTTCCTAGCTAGTAAGGTTGTAGTGGTGAAATGAAAAGAAGAAGAACTAGCTTTTGAAGACAACAATGAAGAAGAAAAGTCATGGATCATGTGGTCCATAATATATTGTTCTACTAGTATTTCTGTTTTTACTTTTTTGCACGTAATTAAGTTTCCTACTCATCATTTGATGTACCGGTGAAAAAAGTATGGCAACAAGATATCGCATTGATAGGGTTCCCATAAGAGGAATTTATTGGGAGATATGGAGCAAAAATATGTTAGGCGTATTCAATGACATATACAATCTCAAGTAAAAATATGTTTTTTTCCATCCAAAGATATTGTTGTTAGAACTCACTGTCTAGTCCAATAGAGGTTTGTATCCCGTCTTTGTTTTTATGAAAAGAAGAACGATCGAACATATGGTTTTCATAAGTCCTTCGAATTTACTGGTTTTATTTCATTGGCATGCCGGTTGATGTACGCAGTCGGGGTTATGGACTGAACCTGTTCACAGAGGCATGGTCTCAGTTAGAGTGGGTCTACTCATGACTCGACAGATTATTAAAACAATCAATAGTACCAAATTTCTAGCTAGGTAGTAATAGCGTTATACGTAAATTCGGCATTTAATATGGTGTATGTGAGGTTGAATCAACATTTAATGATCGGTGTTGTTGGTTAGAACATTAAAATCCCCCATTTACTTATACAGTTTTTTTTTTAAATACCCCTTTTAATGTGGTGTGTAACCACTCATTTACTTATACAGTTGATGATGATAATATTCTTAAAACTTAAAAGTTACTCATTTGACCACTCAGTACCGCATATTTGTTAGTTAATTATGTCCCCTCTTGACTTTACCTTATCTTAATAATTGATAGTTGATGTTCACGTATGCTTCTCTTACGGCTTGCTTGATTGGAAAACTATTTTGAGTTGCAATTTGTAATTTTCTTTTCTACTTCGGGGAGATCTTGTATAATTTGTATATTCTTTTCTCTAGTAACATTTTCTCGTTCAATCAAATATAGAAAGAAAAATGAAAGAAACTTGGGTTAGTCCAGATCTCTTATACTTGCATCATCTCTATCAAAATTCATTCATGTAAAAAGGAGAAGAGTGGAAGTAACCAAAGTGAAATCCTACTACTACACCCCTTAAACAATCTATATATCAAACTAAGAAGACGTTATGTAGAACTCTAAGAAAATAGTTTTATTAAGTATAGAAATCAATACAAAGATGATAGATAGAACCCTAACTTGGTAAATAAATAACTCTTTCTTTCCTAAAGTTCTATCTCCACTCTCAAAAAGATCTCTCTCTACCACAAGGGTGGTTGGTCCTATATATAGGGATTTTACATAGTGGAGGACAGCTAATAAAGTCCATATTTTCGGATCTAGCATGCAATGTCTTCGCACCCATGTATTTGGTCTTCTCGCACGTGTTCCTCAACTTCGTACAACTCTCATACTTTACTCATGACTTTATGACGTCATTGATTCCGTCATTTAAGATATGCTACGTGCGAACTTCATTCGCTCCTTAGTGACTCAGTTGTCTCGGACGATTATTCACGTGTGCGGTTTTTAGCCCCTGCACAAAGATTTAAAATTCGTATATGATGGAGCTTCAGCTTTCCACCTGTATATTTCTGTTGATGGAGCAGTGCTTAAATTAAATGAAATGAAAAGCCGGTAGATGTGTCTACATGGGCCTTAGAGAGTAATCAGATTTACTATAATGTAGAAGCATAGTGACGAAGAACTAAGTAGCTGGCCCAGGCGCCTATTTCCTTATCGGTCCATATCCGACGCCAAACGCCTGAATATTCAGAGGCTCGACATTAGAAGCTAAGCCACTTAATTTGTTTCGCTGCACATTTGTGGTTCATTAAGCTGAGTAAAAGAAAAAATAAAGTGATTTATATGTAGCTGAAAAGGCAGAAACTAGAATGGCCGCGTTAAAGCAAATTTCTTTTCTTTTTTTTTTTTTAAGCATACTTTAAAGCAATTGATATCATGCTAAGTTGCTAACCATACATTGGAGGACGCTAGACTGGTGCTACAGCCTTAGTCAAAGCCACTTTCTACTATGAATCTTCTATTTCTAAGAGTTGCTTTTCTTTTTCTTTTGTTAAAATAGAAACTTTATTAAAAAAACTAATTGAAACTTTTTTTTACTCAGAGGACGTTATATAGCCGTTATTCACAGACCGTTTCACGTCAGAACAATTCTCAAAGTAATTGAAACTTTTCATGACTTTCGTCACTAGGTTAAGATAAACTTGATCAAAGCGAAATTCTTTACCAACACACGATTTCGAGAAAAAGATAAGTAGTGAATACTGAGCTCGAAATGTAAAATGTGTATGATCCAGTCTATATAGCATACGACTTTTTGTCTCATAAGAAGTAGGAGATAGAATAGATAGACTTTTGAGTGATAGATAAGTTCAAGTCTCCACATACCTTTTTGTTGATGAAGTTCCACGGTTCCTTGAGTAGATCTTCGTCGTTGTATGATGAATCGCCATAAAGTCCTTGAGCTCAACTACGCTTTTCTATCTTAGTCCGAGACTTAGCTATAATAGAATAGAAATCAAGACTCATAGTTTTGATCACTAACATTGACAAACATGCTTGATATAGCAACGCATGCGAGATCGACCGAGCTATGCTCTAACAATCTCCCCATTTGTCAATTTTAGTGACAAAACTATTAATACATATGGAATATAAAAAAGATAAACTTTAGTGTCTCCTATTCCATAGTCTAATCTTCAACGTTCCTTGAAATCTTCGTCCTTCCAAGTACTCCAATGATCCCAAAGGTTGTAAGTTTAGCACCACCGTTGTTGAAGATCCGTATATATAACAATGAGAGAAATCGAGATTCTCGATCATTATTATACAGTGTCATAGTATCATTATGTAACATCAAAGTCCAATTGCATCACGACTTTAACAACAATATTATGATGATATGTATCACTCCCTCTTAGTCAATACTCCATCTCAATCATGGAAACCACTCCCTCTTGCACAATGATACGAAAACCATATGTATTTGTAGTGTGAACTACATTATTTCTCCCTCTTTTTGTCAATAAAATTGGCAAAGGTAAAATAACGGGATCATAATGAAATTTCCACAAGAGACACTTCATAAACTAAAAGAAAAATACATACCAACTTAATTTATATGCAATCATAAAGTCGAAGCTCAATGCATTCATCAAGGAGTTTTAAGATACAAGATAACCCCTATAAAATTTCACAGCTGCACACCCCGCAAGATATTACCATTAAGCACAAGTTCAAAAGAACTCTCACCCATTTGATGTCATTCCCGAAAGAACAACAAGAGCGACCTTAATTTCGAAAGAAAAGAAGGATTTTTTTTTAATTGGACACCAAAAACCATGGAAATGATTTTCTATATCCAACGCTCAACCAAAGTAATCACAAGTAAACCCATGATTAATTTAATCGGAATACGCAACTAAATCAAACCACAAAAGTGACCAATTTAATTGATTGTGCTCAACATAAGAAAACTCGCGGAGCTACGACTAAGATAACCACACGGAGATGACTATCTTAATCGTTCAAATACTCAACATAAGGAAAACCTTACGGAATATACGACTACATCAACCAATATAACATTATTAGTATAGCCGTTCATATACTCAACACAAGAAATTGTGGAATATATGAAAAACTCAACTAGATTAATTACAAGAGAACCTTTGATCAATCTAATTGGAATACACAACCAAACTAATCACCGAAGCAATCAATTTAATTGTCAAAAGATTTTGCTCGACAAAAGAAGACTTTCGGAGCAAATAACTAAATAACCAATCAAGATGATTAATTTAGTTCAAGAATACTCAACATATAGCATCTCATGGAACAACCAACAATGCCAATATTAATCGACATAGTTGTAAGGTGATCAATATAAGATACACAATGGAGCCTTCACGGTAAAACATAACAAAATGGATCAATGAAGATCAATACCGTGGATAACATACAAGGATCTATTCTATTTTCCATCACTATTTGCATAACGACATAATATACTTTATCCTTGTCAAACAAAAGATTTCATCCTATTTTCCATCAAATAAATGACTGCATAGGCATAACTTTTGTAATTGTCAAAAGTCCATTCGTCCTTTCATCAATACGAATATCAATTTATGAACGACTTTACTTTTGACACAATATGGGAACTTCAAGTTCAAGGACGCAAACAATACATATCCCATAAAAATATTGCAATACTTCAAATAGATTAATACTGCAATAATATCATCCTCCAAATATTTTTAGAATTTAAAAACTAATAAACCTAAAAAAATAACATAAGAAGGTGAAGACAAAAATAGCTATGTGTAGTCACAATCTTCGCTATTCAAAGCGCTAGTTATTCTTCCAACTAAACCAAAAACAAGACGTACTAGGCATTAATGAACTTTTCCAAAGTTTCTTCAGAGAACTCCTTCTCGTTATTGAAAAGTCCATTGACAAAGGGATCATTCAACTCCTCCAAATCTTTTGAAAACACTGTCAATTTACTAAGGTCCTTTTCTAGTTTTCGTACAGTGTTTGTAGATTGAGACATCATTCGTTCATAGTGAATTATATCATCTAAGGATGTAGCGATCCGAGATTCTAAGCTCTTTCTTTTACCAGATTCCTGAAATTTTCATCACTTTGATAAGAAGACAAGAACCATTTTAAGGAAGGATTTTTACCATTAATTGTAGTCTTCACTTTCTTCAAACTTGTGGATGGAATCCCAGTACACCGACGTACGTTAGCTGCCAAAGTTACGTTCCTGCTTGTGCTGCATCTAGTAACAGGTGCCATGGAACAGAAATTTTTGAGATTCTCCGTTTGCGAACGACTAAAACCCTGGACACAAACAAAGCTTTTGTAGAGATATATATATATATATATATATATATATATAGATAAAAACAAAACAATAACCAAAAATACACTCCTTGAGCAAAAAAGACGCAAATCCACATTTTCTCAAGACAAACATGGGGACGCGAACGTCTAGGGTTAGGTAGAAACGATGGGACCAAAAGGCTCCCCTTGTTTATCCCACAATGACTTTCTAAGGTAAGACACATGAGTAAAGTTTCTTCTTCTTTTGTTCTTGGAAGTGCTTGTCACATAGGACTTGCTACCGATATAAGAAGGTTTAAAGGAAAAGGAGCATTCAGTATTAACAAACGTCTCTTTGGACTCAAATTCTTCAACTTGTGAGTGTCCTTGAGGAATGAGCCTGAGATTATCTCTGAAACTGTCTAAATAATCTCCCTTATTCCTGGAAACATATTTATAACCAATATTATAGACTGTGGACTTGTTCGGTACAAGATTCCACACAATTTGTCTATGAAGTTGATCTAACTCATCAGTCTTTTTCCAAGAGAGGTTGTTTAGAGTTGTATCAATATTTTCTGGTTCCAATTGAGAAGAATAACAACCAATCGGAAGTTCTCCTTTTGTTATGATTGTAGACTCTACTCCTCTTTTAGAAACGATAGACCACACACCCAGTGGATACTCGCCTAGCACATGTAGAAAAAGACCACAACGACTGTCACTACACCATTGAAGGGAAGAGGTAGAGTACAAGGCAAGATTACTCATATTATCGTTATTTTTCTGTTTGGAATTTCCTGACAGAATTGTATGTCCTTTTTGAGTAACACAAGGTGGCAAAGTATTCTTGCAAGGATTACTTTCAGCCTCCAGACTCCTTAAAGAAGACATACAGAGTTTTTGAGGATGATCGGATGAGCATCCATATAAGCTAGACTCTTGAAATTTGTCTGAGTGGTTCCTAGTCACATCAGTTTTCTAACAGGCGATTGAATGTTATCTGAATGGTGACAAATCTTTATAAAGGAACAACTGGATTCTCTCAGATTTAATGAGAGAGTCTTACTAGATATCAAATCCTTAAGAGTTTCAATTTCTGCAACAAGACCAGAATAGATCCAGATTTGTTCTTCCAGTCTCTTTTGAAGAGTAACCAGTTTATCATACCTTTTCCTACGGTTGTGTTTTAAACCTGGTGAAGCGTCGGTTGAGACTTTATGGTCCATATAGTCAGATCTCCACAAACACAGACTTTTGAGGTTTTTAAAAGTGTTTGCCTGCTCTGATACCAATTGAAAAAGTGGGGGTCTAACAATGCCACCCAATATTTCTCTTAGAAATCTGTATGGACTAACTCCGAAATACTTTGCTAGAGAATCAACTAGATAGTCAGACTCAATCTAGATTAAAGTATCTCAAGGAGTCAATATCTCTCACTTGTTTTGATTTACTCAAGCTAAAACAATAGCGAGTCTTTAATCAAACACAAGGAATAACTTGGACGGTACCAAAGACCAATATCCAAGGATCAATCAATATCAATCAACAACCAAAGGTTGGATTTCCAATTGATGATCTTAACGCACAACCTGTATTGTTTCAATTATATAAAATATAATGTGGAAAAGAAATAACACAGACACCAGAAGTTTTGTTAACGAGGAAACCGCAAATGCAGAAATCCCCGGGACCTAGTCCAGATTGAATACACACTGTATTAAGCCGCTACAGACACTAGCCTACTCCAAGCTAACTTCGGACTGGACTATAGTTGAACCCAATCAGTCTCCCACCGATTCAAGGTACAGTTGTACTCCTACGCCTCTGATCCCAGCAGGATACTGCGCACTTGATTCCCTTAGCTGATCTCACCCACAACTAAGAGTTGCTGCAACCCAAAATCGCAGACTTGATAATAAACAATCTGTCTCACACTGAAAAGTCTATCAAAGGATAAGTATGTCTCCCACAGAAAAACCCTAGGTTTTGTTCCGTCTTAAGATATAAAATAAAGGTGAACATGAACCAATTGATAATCCGGTCTTATATTCCCGAAGAACAGCCTAGCTTAATCAATCACCTCTCAACAATCCTTCTTGACTACACAAGCGGTTTGTCGAGGAATCACAAATAGTGAGACGAAGATGTTTGTGACTTCTTTATCTTTCCTATCGGAGAACTCTCACGATCTCAAGCCAATCAATAGATTGTACTCGTACGATAGAAAATGCAATATCAGATCACACAACTGCGATAAAAGTAGTATCGGCCTGGCTTCACAATACCAATGAATTCTTTAAGTCGTTAACCTGGTTTTAGATAAGAAAACCAAAATTTAAAGGATAATCGACTCTAGCGAGCGCACTAGTATCACACAGACGTGTGGGGTTAGTTTTGCACAATGCTAGATGTCTCATTTATATAGCCTTCAAATCAGGGTTTTGCGTTAGTTACAAAGCAATCCATATTCTCCGTTAGATGAAAACTTGATTTAGATTCAAGCTAATATTTCTCAACCGTTAGATCGAAAACTTAGCTTGTCACACACACTTGGGTAGACGTTTACTGGGTTTGTGAAAACCATGCCAAACGTGTACGTGTATGTTGGTTCAACATAGTAACCCAAAAGGTTAACTATATGAGAAATTCATATTAACCTAGTTCTTCTTCACCATAAATAGTTCAATTGACTCAAATCAACTAGTTAGAGAGTTGTTCAATTGCTATGAGATCTTATGTAACTATACAAGACACAATTGAAACAAAGATCATTAGATTCGATTGAATCAACTCATGAACTTTATAGCCACGGTTTGCATAAATCATTCCTTAGTAATTTAAGTTTCATGTTCAGAGCACATCTTTAGATCATAACCACTCAAGCTCACAAACAAGTTCTCGGACTTAAGGAAACCGGCAGAGTTTTCCAAACTCAGGAGAAAATCTCGGCAAAGAGACTTTCACCAGTTCGCGGACTAGGTTCGCGGACTGAGTTCGCGGACTAAACGCGCAAACGAGTTTTTGGAAAATCCCAGCAGAAATTCTCAGCAAGAGAACTTCCGTCAGTTCGCAAACTGAGTTCGCGGACTTGGCAAAGCCAATTCCTCCGGTTTCTCTCAATCAACAAAGTTCGAAAACTTCGGATTAAGGAATACATGGTTATGCAATATAAACTCTCATTCCAATCATTGAGACATTCTCAGAGGATGTTATATAGCCGTTATTCACAGACCGTTTCACGTCAGATCAATTCTCAAAGTAATTTAAACTTTTCATGACTTTCTTCACTAGGTTAAGATAAACTTGATCAAAGCGAAATGCTTTACCAACACACGATTTCGAGAAAAAGATAAGTAGTGAATACTCAGCTCGAAATGTCAAATGTGTATGATCCAGTATATATAGCATACGACTTTTTGTCTCATAAGAAGTAGGAGATAGAATAGATAGACTTTTAAGTGATAGATAAATTCAAGTCTCCACATACCTTTTTTTGATGAAGTTCCATTGTTCCTTGAGTAGATCTTCGTCATTGTATGATGAATCTCCATGAAGTCCATGAGGTCAACTACACTTTTCTATCCTAGTCCGAGACTTGGATATAATACTCTAGACATCAAGACTCATAGTTTTGATCACTAACATTGACAAACATGCTTGATATAGCAACGCATGCGAGGTTGACCGAGCTATGATCTAACAAAAATGATCAGAAATGTTATTGGTCTTTCTTGCACAGATGGCCTTATACATTACTTTATATTTGCAGCTTGTTTCGGGTGTGGTGGATCCAAACGATTTATCATCTCATCTGGCAGGGGCCTCTAATGTTCAAGGTGAGTCTGCTACGCGCTTAGATCCTGATCATTTTTCTAAATTTGGTATGTTGCCGTCTCATTTTCATCTTAATGGTGTGAAGGGAGGATTTAATTATGTTTCTTTCTTGTGTGCTAGTTCTTTATACTATATCAAATTACAGGTGTTTGTAGCTGAACATCCTCTGTTCTCAGACCTTGTGGGGTATTTTTAATCTTTGGTGCTTGTTGTTCCATGTTGGATTTGTAGCTGAACCTCCTATGTTCAGGTACTGCTTGTGTATCTGTTGTGCTTATTAAAATTTAACTGAGCTGGTGGGTAAAATAAAAATTGGCGTGCTTCTTTTACTGTTTTTGCATATTATTTCACCTGAAAAGACAAAATTTTGATCTAATTATATTTTATGCTGACTGAGTGCAATTTGGTTCCACAGACCCTTATTAATTGCTTTCGATGATCTTGCTGGTTTAGAAGAGTGCATTGAAGAATACGTTAACTTAAAGGTATTTAACCTTGCCATAATACAATGGTTTTCTTATCCTTGTAACTCTTTCACTGTATAAGACCATTTAAGTTTCCCTACCATATGTATAACGATGAAACTGGTTGGTGCATGTTAGAAGTGGGTTTACAGAATCAATTATCTTACGACACTTACCTGTTACCCTGAAGGATGTTAAACCAATTGAAAATCCCAAATGCTCAACATATAGATATGTTAAAGAGTCTCTTGTGCCATCAGTTGAATAGATTATCATCTCGTTAATGTACTAAATACTGATAAATGGCAATTTTACTATTTTTAAAGGGGAAAGATGCACGGGAGATTTCGATAAGTACTTGAATATATGTCCTCATCAAGGTAGCAGAACAATTGGAACAGAGGTACCAGTCTGACTATTTCATACTTCTGTGCAGTTTCTACATCTCTGCTTTCTCAACTATATCTTATCCTTGCAATCTGCTCCATTAAACCATATGTCTATCGTGAAACTGATATTCTTCTTTAGTTCTCCATTGGGGTTTCTCATTCCCTGATTACTAGAACAATAGGGGACTGTCTAACTCTTTTCTAATAGCAAGGTAGTAATTTCCGATGCCCTAAACCACTATACATGGCACGTAAAATGCAGTTTTAGCTTAGGGATGATAGTGAAAGATGATTTATGTCCATTCTTCTTAAATATCTTTCTATTTAAGTGTTGTACCACTACACCATTTTCGGGGATTAGCAACGGCTGCCTGCAGTTGCAAAATAGACTTGCAACAGTAGCCAGCCGCTGCGAAACGTGGCGTTGCATTTTTTGCAACAACACCGAAGCCGTTGCGAATAGGTTTAGCAACTGTTTCCGGTTCACCAACTGTTTTTTACCTTGACTTTGCAACGGTTTCAGCAGTTGCGAATAGGTTTAGCAACTGCTCACTGCTGTTGCAATATTTTTCTTGCAACAGCCTCAAGTAGTTGCAAAGTCAATAATTTGCAACTGTCCAGTATACGTTGCAAAATTTCGAACCAAATTTTTTAGAACGGTTCCGTTTATCCGGACCGGATTTTATTTTTCTGGTTCAAAATGTAGTAACAGTTAAAAACCGTTGCTAAACTTTTAGTAACAGAAAAAAGTCAAGTCAATCTTCTACTGGCCTAGTCAACAATTCCCTGCAACATTTTCAGGCTAAATTTAGGCCAAAGCACTGAAAACATATCAACAAATCTTTACATATACAAGAATGAAAAAACTAGTCTTACTAATTATACAACACACCAAAGCATGGACAGTTTAATTCACCTATATATTTGTAAGTTTTCATCATATCTAAATTAAACACTGTTATAATTTCAATTATGTAGATTCTATGTTTTAGATTACTTTCATTATTCTAAATTGAACATTAAGAATTTCCTTGCTCTCACTTTTTGTCGTATCATCACCACACTGCACCCTCCAAAAATGCTTTAAGCAATCTTTGATTCACTCTCCACTATTTGTCTTGAAGCCTTCATGAAATGGACGCCAAGGTTATGTCGTATTTATGTTACGATTGTGCTGCATCCAGAAGAAAGCAGGGTTCGTATAACACAAGAAATGAAGATTAAGAGAAAAACACAACTGAATGATATAAAATAAAAAGAATCACATAATATTAAAGTAGAGACGAATTAAACGAATGGTGTGAAGTGCTAAGGACAGAACTAAACGAATTGACCACGAACACAGTCCCAATGGACAAAATTGTCTTCCAAGTTTATTGCATTATTAATTATTACTGATCTAGCATAATGATACTCATCTCCAATTTCATAAAACTTCAATGCAATTCACAAATCAATTCAAATAGGAAGAAAAAAAACCTAACAAAAGAGGGTGTAAGGACATTACCAAACCCATAGAGCTTCTCTTCCTCCTCTTGGCCTTTCCTGCTTGGATTCTTGGAAGTAGAAATGTAGAATACCCACCAGAAACCCCTCTTCCATAATCTAATGAATTCACCATCCACTGCTTGTCCATATGTAAAACATAAATCAGGAGCAGTTGAGTTGATAACAAGACATGATACGTAAAACACTCTCTCGACAAAACAATCATGAACACGGTAGCTAATCGGATTATAAATATGACAAATATAGTTTTCATGAGGACACCCCATTATATGGATTAACAAAAAAATCATTCATATCTTAATAATCAAGTTGTTTTACCCATTCCAATTGGCCACGTTAGATGCAAAAAGTATAAGATACTTAGATAAATGAAAGAGCGCTCTTTAATGAATATCCTTAAAATGCATAGGGAAGCATATCTATCGTACAAGTTCTTATGCCAAAATAAACTCTTGACCCATTAAAAAAGAAAATTTATTGATTAAGTGGAGTAGCCACTTCGGGCAGAAACCTCTGATAGAAAGAGTAACAACTTATATTAGACATATTAATGCAGGACACCATAGGGCTACTAGGAGAAGAAGTAGCTAATTGCTTTTACTGATCATAAAAAAATAAGCAGATATATTGAATGACTAACCCGACTTATACTTCGAAATCTATGAATCTAGGCAAAGAAATTGTCAGAAGCAGGGGTTAGCCTTGAACTCCATAAACATTGTACAGACTATTTGAAGCCCATCTATTATCGAATCAATTAAAATTTTAATATGAATAACAGACTTCACAATGGCATGATTCATCACTTCTATTGTATTTGCACATGGCATGGCCAGATGGCCTAACTCCTAAGTTAACTAGATGCACCTTCTGGTATACATCACTATAAAACCTATTCACCAAGAGAATGTTGTATTCAAATTGTTGTCAAATCAAAACAAAAACGGTTGTGAAATATTTGGATGCAATTACTAATTTAACATTTGAGCATCTCCATAATTTGTAGACTGGAGAAAGATTACTATGACTTACCCACAGGCCTGCTGTGTTCACTCGTCCTCGGTTGCTAGTTGCATCATTAAAATATTGTCTGTGAACTGAATATATGATATTCCAACGGCAGCTAAAGAGACAGTAGGGGAAAAAAAGGTTACAAAGAGCTAGTCACTTCTATGCTTCTTAGAACTGCTGGAGAAACGCTGAAGAAACCTTTATGCATTTCAGCAATTACTTGCACGAACTTACATATGTGACCGAAGAGAACACAGTGAATAGCTGCAAATATAGGGATCAAAATTAATGCGAAGAAAGCACCAGACTTAATTTCCTGCAAAATTTTAACAAGAGCAACAAAAACAAAACATTTCTTAGTTGTTGGAATAAGATGGTTTTTTACTGAATATAAGATTTTGTGTTATTATACAAACCAAATATTGAAAACAAAATCATGAAAATGGTAGATATATGCACCTTTTGGAAAGTTTCTATTCAGGTCCTAATCTGTCTGAGCCTGACAATAGGTAAAATCCATAATTAATTTCGCCTTGTAGAGCAAAATAGTAACCATAATCTACTTGAGCAAAGCAATTTCAGTTGAGTGCAAACAAAAATTGAATCCCTAGCAAATAAACCAATTTTACACTCTAAAAAACATCCAACATCCAAAACCCAGTTCTAAAATCAATCAAAACTAACCAAAATTTAGTAAACCCCTGATTTTTCCGTAATTTTCCCCAAATTCCATAAAAAACAACCTGGAACATGACTAACTATCAATTCAAATCGAAAAAGAGAACTCAGAATCATTTACCTCATCAACAAAATCGACAAACCATGATATTTATCAACACCAGAATTACCTCACTCACCTGAACGAAATCTTTCTTTATTACCCACTGCAAACTTTGGCAAAACTGATAAAACAAAACAAATATTAAGATAATGAAGAAATTGAGGGATGGTGATGAGACCTCCCAACACATAAATCAAAATCCGAACTACTAAACTAGCATAAACCTTAAGTATGATAAAATTACCTTTAGATGTTGGAGACATTGTTAGCTACTGAATATTTTTACAAACTGAAATTAAAACAATAAAATAAAATAAATCAGAAACCTTAATACAAACGAGCAGAAGGAGATCCTGATTTGAAGAAACCCTAACCTGGGTTTTTTTTGTTGAGGAAGAACATAAGTCATCATCATCTGAAAACTCTAAAACCCAAATCTAAGAAGGAAAAACACAAAATAAATAAAACCCATATGCAAAGTCTCTCTAGTATAGAAAAATACCCTCACGAAACAAAGAAAATTTTCTAAGAACCCTAGATTCAACAAATACAGACACAATAATCTTCGTCACCTAAAATAAAATGGTTTTCTTCACTCGATCGAGATTTTGAATGAATATTGAGTTGTTAATCGAGTTTTCAGCTTGAGAGAGGATGAGAACTTCAGATATTTTTATTCTGAGAAACAAAAGTCCGCTAGAGAAAGAAGAAGAGTGAAGTGAAGAGGGGAAGATG
Organism: Papaver somniferum; assembly: GCF_003573695.1. Lineage (NCBI taxonomy): Eukaryota > Viridiplantae > Streptophyta > Magnoliopsida > Ranunculales > Papaveraceae > Papaver > Papaver somniferum. The sequence goes on along the minus strand of NW_020624376.1, from coordinate 1,800,923 downwards.
AAGAGAGGTAAGTGTATATGAGGTTAGGGTAAATTGAATGATATAGATTTATTCTAACAACTATATCTACGGCGGAGATTTATACACGTAAATACAGGTGTAAGGTTGTAGGTGTTACCAGGCACGCAGCCGAGTCGCACAGGTGAAGTAATGGTGTTACCTCGCACACAAACATGCAGCATATTTTTTTTTCTCAGTAGTTGCGAGTTGCAACAGCTGATGAGCAGTTGTGAATTTCATAACAGCAGCAAGCTGTTGCGAATTTTAGAGTCGTTGCAAAATCAGTTACGAATTCGCAACTGTGCTAGAGCTGTTGCAAAATTTAGTTGCTAATCGGGAAAAATGGTGTAGTGTACACATGGTAACAAACTAATTTGCCTAAATTTAGGATTCATCCGGTGGATGGTTCAACAGCATGCAGATCCAAACCAGTGGCATGCTGCAGTATGTACAGATACAATGGAGGTTATGAAGCCTAAGGTGTTGTATCTTTATAATACCTATCTATAAGTAGAGCTTGATGATATTGATACTCGCCTTTCTTGTGTTTCTGTGTTTTTTTAATAAGCATTTTCTTGAGTATTGTGACCTCCCCACATTAATCAGCTGATGGATTTTTCTGTGCAGGTACACCATTATGAAGTAGGAATAAGTTCTTAATCATCATCGGAGTTTATAATTTTGCTGTTTAATCAATAGTTTTTTTAGTTCATCGTTTTGTAACTGAATCCTAGAACTACATATTACACTAGTTAGAATTACAGATTTTAATCCTTTGTGCAATTTGAAACCAATGAACCAATGAATGTTAAATTGAATGATTATTTGTGTGCAAGTTTAATTTGATTCTCATTTTTATTTGATTTGAATTTGGTTTTCATTTGATTCTCATTTGAATTCTAATTTGAGTTTCATTTGATTCTCATTTGAATTCTAATTTGAGTTTCATTTGATTCTCATTTGAATTTGGTCTTAATTTGATTCTCATTTGGGTTTCATTTCTGTTTGATTTCAGATTTAGTCAGATTCAGTCAGGCCAGACAGCCAATCTGAATCTATTTTCTTTTTATATTAAGATTTATATCTATGACTGATTGAAGACAGTCATAAAGTTTTGACCATTAAAATCGGTCGTTGATATAAGATTTTCAACGACCCCCAGAGACACGTCATAGTTGAAAAAGACGCTCAAACAACGACCCTTTCTTCGGCCGACAAAGCAAGTCATAGATACAAGTTAAATGACTTGCTTTGTCGGTCGCGAAACTGCTGATCTGCACTAGTGCATGCTGAAAATCTCTACATGTTAACAGATTTGTTGACTGCAGCTTCACATCCTTCCTTCCTTGTACTTCCTCTTCCTTCATAGGATGCAGAGTCATCTTTTTTCCATTATACATAAAGGTATAAGTATTAGCTTCAGTCAAGTGGGTCATCTTTTTGTCGAATAACCAAGGTCTGCCTAATTGTATATCACAGGCATCCATAGGTGCTACATCACACCACACTTTATCTTCAAATTTTCCGATAGAAAACTTCACCAAGCACGTTCTCGTAATTGGTACTATATTTCCCTTTTCGAACCAAGAATCCGTATATGGATGAGGGTGCTCCTTGGTTTAAAAACTCAACTTGTCTACTGTTTCTTGAGACACCATGTTCTCACAACTGCCGCCATCTAAAATTAATTTGCAGACCTTACCTCCACAAAATACTTTTGTGCGAAAAATACTCTTACGTCGCCAGTCTTCCTCCTCGACAACAATATTAGGACATGTAAGAATTCTGCAAACACCTAGACTTTCTCCTCTGACTGGCAGAAGATCTTCCTCTTCCTTATCAGATTCGTCAGATTTCGGCTTCCCTAGTGTGACTCTATCACCATTGCCTTCAATAACTGTAACCTGTTGTTGTGCACAGTTGTACGACATGTGACCGTCTTCACCACAAGTATAACACTTCATAGTTAAGCGATTATTGACCTTGTTTGCTCCATTTGTAGTCTGAGAAGTTATATTCGATGTATCGGTAGTTACTTGGCCCTTATTACTACAAGCAGAAGCCTTATTCCATTCATATGTGATTCTTGTTTGAGTAGAAGAATTTCGGTTCTTCCACCGACGATTCACCCTCTCCTCCGCTTTCAATGCACATTGATAAGCGTCTTCTAGGTTGTTAAATCTTAGCAGACCAAACTCTTCTCGAATGGGTATGTTCAAACCCATAATATACCTTGCAATGAGTTGCTCTGGAGTTTCAATCAAACTAACTCTTAAAGACAAGTTATAAAACTCGATTGTGTATTCTTCGACACTGAGATCACGCTGACGAAAGTTGTGAAACTTTTCATACAACGTCACCAAGTAATCAGGTGGAAGAAATTGTTTCCGTAACTTTTGTTTCATATGATCCCATGTCTGGATCTTCGCTTTTCCTTGCCTTGTACGTTGTTCCTCCAGCTTTTTCCACCAGTGTAAAACCATTCCCTTCAATTTCAATTTTACAAACAGCACTTTACGAACTTCCGCAGTTGGTTTCCACTCAAAATAATTCTCGATGCTAGCCTCCCAATCCAGAAAATCGTCGGTATGCATCCTCCCAGTCATATCACTCACTTCAACTCTCACCCTTCCGGAATTCAAGTCAAGAGCTTTAATCAACCTATCTTCCAATCTGCCTTGTTGTGGACCATGAACATCACGATTTGAATCTTCGTCGCGTTCATCTTCTTCAGATAAACCTTCCGGTGAATCCAAAGGGTTACATCGACCTTCCGCACGGGCTTCAGCACGTTCTCGTCGCTCTAGGGTTTTCAACCGCAGCAACATGCCCTCAATCAGGGTTCTTAACTCGTTAAAATTATTGTTTCCACCTGTACCTCTACCTCTACCTCTAACTCTAAGCCTTCCTTCCATAGTAGTTAGCCACGGGCTGGTCTATTTGGTTTCTAGCGCCAACTGATGCGGTACTATAAATCAGCGCACAAGCTAGGGAGAACGAACAAAGATGCTTAGAGTTGAACACATAATTGATAAATTTAGAACATAAATAAATTGAGTTTAGGGTTAAAACCTAACTCTCTGATATAATCAATGAATTATAAAACGTAGGAAAATTATAATAAAAGTCTATCTATTCTAAGAGACTTAATAGCCTATTTATACTAGAATGAGAGAAACGTAAGTAAGGAAACCCTAGTCTAAAGACGGAAACTACCAAAATTAACAATAACTTGCAAACCACTCCTAAACTAAAGAACGTTCTAGAGATAGCTTATGCTCCTGCATCACAATGAGTTCAACTTATTAGAGGTCAAGAGAGAAAGTGAGGCAAATAGAAAACTTAAACAAATAGAAAACAAAGAAATATGTTAATCGTTTGATTTACCCTTATCCTTATTTCTTTCTTTGTTAGATGATTCTTTTGTGCAACATTCAGGGAACGGACGAGAGAAACTCTTGCAAAGGAAAGATGATACTTGTTGTCTTGTTTACGCTTCTTCTAGCACATGCTTCACTTGCATTCAAGGACTTATGTAAGGTTGGATGTTCGTAACTCCCCTTTCCGGATGGTTGAGAATTTCAATCCTTGTCATCCGATTCTCGTTGGAGGTATTAGTCTTGAAGAGGAAAATGTTGGTTATATGCAGGTTATGCCTCTTCTACTTTATTTTTCTAATTTGAAGTATTTTTTTTTATTTCACCGTTTTGAAAATTTTCACCCATCAATTGTATAATTAGATACTTAGACATGTCACATAATAATGAAAGAGATTTTATTCGAAGTTTGAGAATGTTTTGATAGGAAGACATTTATGCTTGTTTCCTACAAACTCAATTGAATTTATTTTCCAGCCTTAACAGTGACTTTTTTGTTCTTCCAGGCGAGGCTTAAGCGGCATGAGTGGCATATGAAACTTTTGAAGTCAACAGATCCAATCAATGTGTCAGCTGGTTGGAGACGTTGCCAGAAAAAACCTATTTATGCCATGGAAAGTGACGATGTACGACTTTTGAGGTTCACTCCCAAACATAATCACTGTCTTGCTATGTTTTGGGGCCCTTTTGCACCTCCCCTTACCAGAATTGTTGTTATGCAGAGTAATAAGGTCTGATCTATTCCACTAAGACTTGATACTTGTATAATCTGTATTGCAATGAAAAAGGGCATTTCAATATTATAAGTTAAGGAACCAACCATATGTCTAGATTCATATAACTTGTCCTTGATTCCCAGAAATCATCTTGACAAATGGAAGAAAGAAAAGAATGACTTTCCTGAGATTTTTATTTTCTTTTGCAGTTTGTAGTTTCCATCTATAATAGTTTGGTGAATGTAACTAGCATGTTACTTATTTGGCTTTTTAGTAGCAAGCCACCTTCAGTTTTCTAGTCTGAGGATGCAATTTGATGGTGTTGCTCAATATTGTGGATTTGCTCATATCTAGTATTCTTATTGTTTGTGAATGATTTGCATTTTGAATCAGGAAGCGTTTTGGATAGCAGCAAAGGCTATCAATTTACACCGCCTGATACGCCACATTATGCAAAGTGTTACGGGTAAATATTGGTGTAGCAACGCCTTCTTTGTTTTCCTTTTGACTATATTATCTTTGAGATTGATCCAGTGTTAAATGGAGTTGCCTTGAGCTTGTGTTCGCTGTGGCAGAGAATGAATGTAAAAGAGTGTTTAGGTACTTATTAGAATTTGATACTGAACATGAATTTTTTGATACTTAGAAGAATTTCTGTTCTTTCGTGATATGAATTGATTTAATGTTGATATGAAGTGAAAGAATGTTGATGTGAATTGATTGAAGTATTGTTGAATGTGGATGGAATGAAAGATTTATGCAACTAATTTTCTTTTTTGAATTCCGGCATTTTTCCAGCAGAAAATGCACTGCCAGTCATATTGACCAGGTCAATGTTGACCGGCAGTAATTTTTTTGTTGTTACAAAAAAATTCGTAACGGCTTGAAGATGTTATGACCCTGTGGTCACAAAAAATTCGTAACGTCCCTGAGCTGTTACCACGTGTCAATTCCTAACGACCCCCAGCTGTTACTAACGTCGTTACAACCCAAAATTCGTAACGGCTCCATTCCTGTTGCGAAAAAATTGTAATACCCTCTTTTGAAACAGGCGACGACCATTACAACCCTGTCTCGTAACGAATAATTTCTGTTTCTAATCCCAAAATTTGGTGTAGTATTTGCTTTTAAATCTGGAACATAAAGAACGTCAGATTTAATTTGGACATAATTTTTGTTTGTCTGAACACTTACCTTTCCTTTTCCTTCGACTTTCCCTTTAGAATTATCCCCAAACTTCACATTATCATTATATGATTCATCCACATACGAAAACAAAGACTTGTCTCCACGCATATGATTACTACAAAGACTTGTCTCCACACATATGATTCGCTAAATGCAATTGAGAGACCAGCGACAGTGGTGTATGTAGGATTTTCTTAGGTTTTGTTTTACTCGTGGACGAGCGAAATTCAGGTTTGGGTGTGTGATCGGTGCCTGATAATGCACATTTTTACACAATTTTATAGGCTTTTATCACATTTTAAGTGTTTTAATGTCTCATTTTATATCAAATCCTGTATTTGGTACATATGTTCTTTAGCGGGTAATTTTGTCAGAATAATCTCATTTTTGTGTTGTGGTGTAGGTACTTTTACTAAATGGTGAACCAAAGACGGGGGGATGGTGTAGACAAAGTATAAGAAATGAAGTTGGTCTTCCTACCGACTCAAGTGAAGATTAAATGGGAAAGAGGCTAGCACAGTTAATATCCAAGGAAAGGTGTGTTATTAAATCATATCTAAGCAAAGCTAAAGTAAGCACATGTCCTTGATAATTTTACCAAAGCCCAACTCTAGACTCTTCACGTGAGAAACAAGAGGTTGTTTCTTTTCGATTTTCTCTGTGAAGCCATACTCTTTCTCTGTAATCCCATACCTCTGTCTATTGTGTATACCAAACCACCATCACTGCCGACCATTCCTCTTCCCCATTTAACACTCAATCACACGTTCTAGGATAGCCTAACTGTATTTTTTCTCCTTGTTGTTTGTATCTTGTTTAGCTATTCACTTAAAGATACAACTAGCTTTGCTGTTTGTGACAATAAATTTGATTTCAATCTCTGAAGATGTTGAGACAACACAAGGAGTTAATGCCATCAAACAATACAAGAAAGGGTTGTCAGAATTTGTTGTAAGTGGTAGTTTTATAATTCAAATCCCTAATTTACTGATTGTACCTTATTGAAACAGGGATTTGATAATTGGGGGAACTTTTGTATAAATAGAGGATGTGTGGTCAATGAGAAAGCAAGCCCGGGGTAGCCGGTGCAAGCGGTAGTAGTAGTTTAGGTTTTGATTTTACTTTCGTTATGTTCTAAAAATCTCTGCTAGGGCTGAGATGAAACCCCTTGATAATTAGAATTCTCTAGTTTGATTACTTCTTATCCATGAAATTTTATTGAAAAACATGATTTAATCTATGAATTCATAACAATTTACTTTCACCTTGTACGTGAAGCATCCATGGTAGTTAGAATAATCCTTTATTATGTATTCAAGCTCTATGTAAACTGATTTAGTTCAATTTGTGATTGCTTATGCCTTAAACAGATAGGTAATTCTAGAAATTGACATGTTTTGATGAGATTAAGACATCATATTTGTTAGTGATAATATCACATCTTCAGGGTAGTTTGAGGCTAGCATCTCTATAGATCCTCGATTAAAAGAAGAAATAGTGTATCAAACTAGGGAATTTCTATGCATCTAGGTGGTGGAATCAAATCCCTAGTTAATCTTTATATTTTTTTGAATCTTGTTTCCTTAGCACAACAATCAATCTTCTCGTTGCATCGACAAACACCGTCTCTAAATTAGTAAAAGTAGAACTTAGACGTTTATTGTCACTGAAACAACTCCTTGTGGGATCGACCCGTATTTGCCTCTATCTATGTACTAGACACTATGCACTTGCGATTTATAATCGTAGTTTTCTAAGCCTACCAAACAGCTCCACAACACTTTATGGGCATACAACACAACGAGGCGCGAAGCTACTGGGATATCTCCATTTTGTTTAACATGTAGTGTAAAAGCCGTATTACCGACATAAGTCATTATACTGACTACCAAGCGCGAAGCTTGGGAGAAAAACTTAAATACGGATCTTATACTAGCTAAACTCGATGATGCGTAGGAAAATCGGGAAGTAGCGCTGCAACACATGATCAATTATCACTGAAGGCTATCCCGATAATATAACAAAAAGGTCAAACCAAATAACTTTAATATCGGAGATATGGTATTGCGTGAAATCCCACCATATCAAAGAGATCCAGGAGGAAAATTCGCAAAAAAATAGGACGGACCTTACATTGTCTAAACCATCGTCGAAAATGGAGCATATGAACTCACTGATAAATAAGGACATCATACACTCACGCATCCTTGGAACAACCTCTATCTCAAGAGATACTATCCTTAAGTAACGCAACGTGCCATAAGAAGAAAGCGAAGAAATAAAAAATGTACCTGATAAAATATTTCCAATGAATATAAAGCACTCCTTCAGCAAAGTTTTTTCTATATGTGAGCAAGCCAAAGGAAAAACAGAGTCTACATTATCATCTCGTAAGACCTCAATAGGGGGTAGCAAGTTATTATTTAAAACCTCTAATTAGGGAGGCTGGGTACCCAATTTTGGCGTGTCAACTTAGTTCTCGTGATTGTGCGACGACGTTTTAGCACGATCACGTAAGAGGCGACCACAAGCCCTAACGCACGTCATAATTGGGAAAATCCTGGAGAAGTCACTTATATTGGGGTGAAATAAAAGCCTATCCGCTGGAGGTCACTGAGAACGAACCACTCAGCGAATAAGATCTCCGGCGTAGGGTGTAGAAACATGAGCAGTAGAGCAGAAGGAGATCCTGGCTTGGATACACTCGGTCCCAAAGAACCCCACTTAGGGTGTGATCTTGTACCCGTAAGCCACATAGGCGGAAGGCACGAGGTCACGATAACACTGATCATCGCATGACCGGATCACTGAAATGGTTAGGGGTGACTTCCTTGAAGGGGCAACTCAAAGGGAATATAAAGGGACGACACCCTCCACTAGGGAACTGAATTGTGTCAAAGACGACAATGTGTTGGGACTTTGTACTCATGGGAGTATCTGGTATATTGTCGAAAATACAACCTGAGGAGGTAAAAATACTAATACAAATAAGGCGAGATCGATGGCCAATGACCCGCAACAGCACATGGAACTGAGATTTCGTCGCCCAACAGGTGGAAGACCCTGCCCAAGGCGATCATAAGTCCTTTAAGTTCTCAATGCGGAGGAAGGAAATAAGACCTACAAAGATCATGTGAATATAAATAACAAAGGAGTGCAAAAGAAACTGAGGAAACAAAAGGTCGTGCTGAGGCACGAAGAAGCAAGAAGGAAACGCGATCCCATTAAGATAAGTATTATTCAAGAATACAATTTGAAATATATATTTACCATAGCATGTTAGGTAGTATTTGAGCAAATACCAATGTCATCATGATTATCCAAGTACCATACGACACTCACTGCACTCAATCAAATCATAATACCTTCGCACAAACATCAAACCCCAAGAATATGGCACAAGCTCGTATTCATGAAAAACATGATAAGAAACAAACATAAATTTAAACAAACGCTCGCGTAGGTTTGCCTTACTTGCACTGATCTAATATTCGCAAGAACTTGAGTCCAATGTTCTCGTAGGTTGTAAACAAACCCTCGCCCTTTACTATTTTCACAGTATCACTTAGTTTACATAAAGAATACTCGCATAACATGGTAGAACACGAATCTTCCTTCAGAGGTGGAAAGCAGAGGAAAGTATGGGAATATACTAAAACTCATATATATGCGTCCCACCTCCTCAGTCAGATACCCAAATCATGTTTCGCAAACTAGCACACACAGAAAATAAATAACGTTCGATTTCAAATACGTGTCTATTTCAAAAGATAGAAGACACACGGGAATTATACAGATAACAGAAAGAGAAAATACAAGAAGTGCACAATTAAAATTTCTTCTCGCGAACCTCCGTCCAGTCTCTCCCGCCGTGAAGAAGACTCATCATCGCCTACGGTGCATCAAATCCATGGTAATTGGAATAAAGACATAATCCCAAACAACCAAGTAATTAGCATCACCACGACCTCCTCGTTCTAAGGTGACTCCAAGCTCAAGCACACACAGCGGCAGAACAATCTCTTCCAACAATTAACTTGGATAATTCTTTCCGAATGGTAACCCGAGGATCAAATTGGGTACTGAACAATTGAGAGGGAATACTATCATGCTTGGAATAGAAAAAGACGAGATTTTACCCCGGGATGGCCCCCAGTCACGATGAAACTCTTTAGATTATTCACAGATCTCCTGATCGATCTACTAAAATAAGATCTAGATCTGCGGAAGAACATGAATACCAAAATAAAAAATAAAGCAAATTGGAAACCTGTAAATCAAAACATGAAGAGCTGAGGCAAGAACTTACCAAAGAAACGACGCAGTAGCAGCAGGAATGGATGCACCATGATCCACCATGAAAGCCACAAAGCCAGAAGAGAGAAAAGGAAATCAAGCAAGAAAAGAAGAAGATGAGAAATACCTACCCTCCCATCGAGTATTTATTCAAAGAAAAGCAATAAAGTCGCACCGCCGATAAAGGAGGAAACTGGCAACACGTGTAGCGGTTACACTGAAATTACGGAAGTAGGTCGGGTAAGGGAAAACGAAAAGACAGAATTTACGCGAAGTTTGGTCAACATTATCGCATTATTCCACTTGCATAAGAACAATGCGAGAAGAGGAAAAATGTAGGGGCGAAATATTGCACAAGACAAATCTACAACTTCGCTCTAACCAAAACAACCATAAGAACGAAGAAACAATAAATAAGGCGAAGAGTAATTACGCAATAATGAGGAGAAGCACGAAGAGCAGTCACACGATAAACGCAATGCGATATTCACCAGAAGAAGCACCAAGTAGTAGCGCGACAGATAGGGACGACTCTTAAAAACCTGGCGAATAAGACAAACAGAAATGTAAACAGTCCACTGAGATCTTGCATGTGATCCTTAGTTGTCTTCTACTGATCTATTTGCCTATATAGGGAAAGACCAGTTGAGAGAAAACATTAAGAAAATCTCCGAGAGAAATAAAAAGTATCCATTTGAACTTAGCGTCCATCTTATATTTCTCCATTGTTGTATGTAAACTTATCTTTTGATCGTTGTAAGAAGTTCATCTGGTCAATACAAACTGTTTGAAAAGGTCATATTAGTGTCAAAGTGGTGTACAATATCATTCATGTTTGAATTGATCCATCTGGCTTAAGCTTTGTGTTATTATCATCTCAACAGATGTAGTTGTGGGATTTTCCGCAACTACACTCGGCAACCGAATCTCGATATTGTTTTGGTCGGTCAGGACGCCTTTAATAACTTTACCTCGACGAAATATTCATTGAAATCTTGGAGTTTTCATTTAAAAATTTATTCCACGTAATCAAGCAATTTATAACGATATTGAGGTTTTAGACTAATCTAAACTCACTTGGAAATTTCACACAACATAAATATCATCAATTTTTCAAGTTTAATTTTGATTTTCATAATAAAATTACCATATTATCCCTCGACAGGCTAATTCGTCTCACTGAGATCTCAGCTATCTCGGTGAAATATTGGTCGTCCCGGTGAGTCTCTCGGCTACATCT